>NC_034014.1:16773294-17105652 GCF_000346465.2 Prunus persica
TTCACTTTCTGTAACCTTTTAAATTCTGCTGCCATTTATCTGATAATTAACGAGAATATTTGTTCCTATAAGCTTTAAAGGAAATTTCACTCGGCAGCATGCAACATAAAATATTTTATAGAAGAAAACAGCTGATAACTGAAACTAAACTGCTTAAATTCATTTATTAAAACAAAACAGTTTTGCTTCAGAAACTTTATATCTTCTTCAATCACCTTGTACCCAGTTATTAAATGTTGCCTTCGGATTATATTTGTTGCCTTCGGTTTAGTCAGCATGCTTGACAGTTGCCCCACGAGTTCCTTGGTACCCGAACTCGTGTGAAGCGAGTAATGCGGATAAAGGTGGACTACGGTCCCCTGAATCCTGCGAGTTGCGGCTCGGACTGACTTCGTGTCACTGAGACCTGCGAGTGTGTGTCACCCATGGTGATGCAAGGAATTGACGGATATAAGGATTTGACGGAAATAAGGGTACACCTAGGTGATAGTTTTCAACTGTTTTCAAATGTATAGTTATATACATGCATTGATTTCAGAAATATAGAAAAGAAGTTAGTTTGTATAACTGTTTTTACAGTGGGATTCGTATGTTCATATGTTATTTTCTAAACTTTGTTTTTGGGTCCACTCACCCTTATTGTTGTTTTGCACCCCCAGACAGTAGACGTGCACATGAATCCACCGCCGGGCCACTTCCCATCTTCCGCGCCTTTCTTCTGATGTAGGATTTTGTTTTGTAAACAGATTCACTCTTTTGTACATTTAGTAGTCGCTCTGAAGTGTTGCCCTAGACTGAGAATTGAACTATTGGAATATGTATATATGTATACTGGCAGTTGGTTGTATATATATATACTTGTTTTGGCAGGTGAAAATATTTTTGTATTGAACCAGTTACAAGGGAAACTCAGCCGGTTTTTCGGTAGACGTTAACCTTATTATTTTATCGTGTTTTGTATAAAAGGGCAAATAGGTCATTTGTGCCCGACATTCGCCAGGTGTCGAACACGCACAGGGTCTGGTTCGGATTCCAAAGCAGAATTTGGATCGGGTCCTGTCAACTTGGTATCAGAGCATTAGGTTTAATTTCCTGTAGACTTCGCACTTTGTGCATCCTCGTTTTCCTAAAAATCTGTTTCTTGTGACAGTAAAGATGGGCCCTAAGCGTGGTGGTGTCCGTAGAGGGACTAGACAGTCGTCCAGACAGAGGGGACAGGATCCCCAGCTCGGGCAGGAGGAAGTTCCTGTTCCTGCACCGGTACCTGAACCGGTAAAGCAGTCTGTAATTGGAGGTTCGTTAGGAGCCGTACCGGCTGTGCCTCCTATGCAGGGAGATCCCCACTTCCAGCAGACCTTGGAGTTGCTGACTCAGGCTTTAGCCAGGACTGGGCAGCCCAGAGATCCCTCCCTGAGATATGCTGATCAAGCAAAGAGGATAGGGGCCACTGACTTTGATGGGGACGGAAATAAGGGTACACCTAGGTGATAGTTTTCAACTGTTTTCAAATGTATACATGCATTGATTTCAGAAATATAGAAAAGAAGTTAGTTTGTATAACTGTTTTTACAGTGAGGTTCGTATGTTCATATGTTATTTTCTAAACTTTGTTTTTGGGTCCACTCACCCTTACTGTTGTTTTGCACCCCCAGGCAGTAGACGTGCACAAGAATCCACCACCGGGCCACTTCCCATCTTCCACGCCTTTATTCTGATGTAGGATTTTGTTTTGTAAACAGATTCACTCTTTTGTACATTTAGTAATCGCTCTGATGTGTTGCCCTAGACTGAGAATTGAACTATTGGAATATGTATATATGTATGCTGGCAGTTGGTTGTATATATATATACTTGTTTTGGCAGGTGAAAATATTTTGGTATTGAACCAGTTACAAGGGAAACTCTGTCGGTTTTTCGGTAGACGTTAACCTTATTATTTTATCGTGTTTTGTATAGAAGGGCAAATAGGTCATTTGTGCCCGACATTCGCCAGGTGTCGGACACGCACAGGGTCAGGTTCGAATTCCAAAGCAGAATTTGGATCGGGTCCTGTCAACAGCCCCCCTTTTTTAGTACCACGCCCAATGATCTCCTTGGTGAGAATATCCTGTAGTAAACAAAAATTGGGATAAATTAGTGCACAACAATTTAGTTGTTTAGTTGCCTGACTCACAGACATTAATTTATTGGACAAAGATGGAACGAGTAGAGTATTAGAAAGGGACAGAGAAGGTGAAAGGGCAACAGTGCCGGCCCTTGTCACAGGATAGGTAACTCCATTTGCATTGGCAATACTTGTGCGACGGGGTGTAGTGGTGTGCAAAAAATCATTCGGATCAAAGGTCATATGATCAGTGGCGCCAGAATCAACTATCCAACCAGTAGTGTCTCGTAGATCAGAAGTATGAAATGCATAACCACAGTTACCTGAGACATCCGGAAGTGCGGGACTATCAGGAGGATCTACCTGCGAGAACAAGGCTAATGGGGGTTCGGAGAGACAAGAGCAGCACGGCCAGAATTACTAGCAGTTTCTCTGAGCTTGCGAGCGCGGAGGTCCTCCCACCAATCAGGATAACCATTTAGCTTAAAACAGGTGTCACGGGTATGTTTGAGGTTGCCACAGTGCCTGCAACCACTTCCATCAGTCGGAGCCTTGGGACGGGAAGGTGGGATGGTTTTAGGAAGTGGCGCACCAGCAGCAGTAGCATATGACTGGATCTGAAGGTGGGCCGCAGTAGAGGAATTATGGGGCTGTCCGGCATGAGTAAGGGGACCTGATCGAGGCGTACTCTTGGCCGCTAAGCCAGCACCAGTGGCTCGATCGGATGAACCCATCATCACTGCTTGTCAAACATCTTCACGGCGAACATAGGCATAAGCTTGGTCAACAGTAGGGAATGGAGTCATGTGAAGAACATCACTTCGGGCCTTATCAAGACGATCATCAAGGCCATCCAAAAATATGTAAACTCGATCTTCCTGCAAAATATCATTATAGCGCTTGATATCACTTTCATACTCTATCATATTTGGACGACAAAAATCAATTTCTCTCCATAAGCTTTGGAGAGTATTGTAATAGGTTTCAATGAAGCCACCAGCTTATCTCATACGAGAGACTCGTCATTTCAGATCATAAACCTGAGAGGTGTCAATGCCATCATAGTAAGTTGTGGCAATTGCATCCCACACTGCTTTTGCCGTCGAAAATCGAATGAAATTGCCAATCAAGCTCTGCTCCAGAGAATTGATGAGCCATCCCTTCACAATAGAGTTCTCGGTGCGCCAGCGAGGAAACGTTGGAGCAGTCGAAGGAGGTTGTAGAAGATCGCCATTAATATATCCCAATTTGTCTTTGCCGGAGATATACAACTCTACAACTTGGGACCATAGGGCATAGTTGGTGTCATCCAACTTTATGCCAATCTGTGCAGCAGAAGCTTCATAGGTAATTGTCGTCGGAATCGTTGTCTGATTCGGGTTCAAGGTCATCGTCGGATTTGAGGTCGGGGTCGTCGTCTGAGTCGAGGTCGGGGTCGTCTTGGTAGGATCCTGATTTAGGATCAATTTCGAGGTCTGAGTCTGCATCTGCATTAGTTGAGCCACCTGGGCACTCAACTCGGCTATGGTTGGTTGAGAAGGAGAGGAGGAAGCAGTGGTGCTACCGCCATGAGGATTAGAAGAGTCATCCTCCCCTATGGTGGCGGCTAGGGTTTAGAAACTAGAGTCAGCAATCCCAAGATCGCCGTTCTGATACCATGCTAAAATATGAAAACTATGAAAGAATATTTGTTTGTGAGAATTTTCTGTGTATTCTTCTCCTTGTAGGAGGTCATATTTATAATACAACAAAACCTGAATGGACAAGTAAATAATAAATTCCTAAATCCATTTACAGTAGGAAATCAGAAATTAAAGTAAATCAATTATAATTATAATAGAAATTCTTGGTGTGTAAGAAAAGTAAGTCAATATCCACAAGTCACGCCAACAGGGTATAGCTAGTAAGCATTGCATTCCAAGTGGTCGAGTCTCTATGAGACATTTCGTCAAATAGCTTGCGGGCACATGTTATCTGACCGGACCTTTCAAGGGCTGCTGTTATCTTTGACGTTGTCTGGAACAAAGTTTGAGTGCATGTCATTCTATTTTGAGCTCTGGAACAAACCCATTAATCTACATAAGCCGTTTTGGGTGGGAAAAATGCTGCAAGTAACCAAAAAAAATTGGGCCCTTAATGAGAAATGACATGGATGAAAATAAATGATTGAATAGAGAATGCAATATTCGGTGTGGAACCCAATTTTATTATGGTAAAATTATAGATGGATAGCCGAAAACTCTTGTTATGTTTTACCAAGTGGACATCATGGCCAGATAATGCACTACTATGCCAATTTGTTTGACTTTGACATCCATTTTTACAGTTCGACCAAAAAAAGAAAGAAAAGACATCCATTTTTTCAATAGATTTTTAATTTCTCATAAAATTACTTAATATGAGAATTATGTTAAAATTTAAAAAAAAAAAGAAGGTATATCTATTGCATGAGAAATTTTAATTTTATGCTCCAAGGAATCTCAACTTTCTTTTGAACACACCCAATAACCACTTTTTTTTTTCTTTTTTTTTTTTTTTGAACTGGGGGGTGGGGGAGAAAACCCTAAGCAACACAACTACATAAAATCAACAAAACAAGATGGGGACGAGACACCCCAATCAAGTTGTCAATAACTAAAGAACCTATCCAACTTGGAGCAAAATCAAAATAAGACACGCCAAGACCCATGTTATAGCTCCAGTTAGCTAATCTGTCTGCGACACAATTCTTCTCTGTAGATATGCATAACTGCACAGCTATCAAATTGATTCATGAGCTTAACAAAACTAGTCACAATACCAGCAAGCGATGAAGCGTAGCTAAAATAGGCTGCTGAATGAGATGAATAGTAACAGCAGAATCCATTTCCACAATTATCTTTGAAAGGCCTTTACTAACTACAACTTTGAGACCAAAAAACAGCCTCCAAAATTCCGCTTCCAAACAATCCCTAAATGGACAACAAAGCCACCAAACAACCACCAAAAGAATCACGGATCACGCCCCCCGCACCAATAGCCCTAGAGCCATTCTTCTGAGATCCATCAACATTCAATTTAAAAACTCCAGTCTCAGGAGGTTCCCAGGCAAGAGACACCTGAATCTTAGTAGTTTTGGCCTTAGAGCCTGTCGTACTTGATCATAATGTGGTCGAGGTCCTCGTCGTTGGTGACAGGGTTGAGGGCATCGAGATGTTCGCCGGGGGGGCTGGTACTTGCAGTAGACGACGGTGTTCGAGGTGTCGCAAAGGGAAGTGAGCTTGGAGGCGAAAACAAAGCGCTTGATGTTATGATCTACGAGGATTTTGGTGTCACCGTTGGACGTATGCGAGCTGGTGGTTGTTGATGCTCAAAATGGCCCGGCCAATATTGAGTCCAACTTAGTGATGAGATAGGTGGGGTCTTCAGCAGGGAAGAGGGCTGAGGCCCTTGGTGACCTAGGCTGGTGGGAGACCTGCAGAAGACAATGGCAGAAGTAATCGTTAAGCTTCGGACACCGGTGTGGTGCCGGCCGAAGGCTCTCCGATGCCTAAGTCAGCTACAAGTGGTAATTCTGACAGAGTAACAGCAAAAATGGGAGAATAGTTACCCTTTTTACTTGGGTACTGTTCCCTATTTATAGGGAAGTGAAAGTAGGAGGTTTGCACAAAGTTCCAATGTGGGACTTTGTGCAAGTCGTGGTGGTGGCGACACGTGTCCTGGGGATTAGGTTTGGCAGTTGGGAGCTTCGGCAAGTGTCTGGCACCTCAGAAGTGTGTCTTCCTTCGGCAGGGGAGAAGGCGTGGCTGCCTTGGTGCTAGTCGCTTTGATGCTGGGTCTGCTCGGTTCACTATGGTGTTAACAGTAGTCCCCCAAGTTCGCAGTCGAGAAGTAACTTCTGGGTTGGGAACTTGTGAGTTTTTATAATTGTAACCGAGCATTCCAGCTTCATTGGGAGCCGTATGGCCCTCCCTAGTCCCCCAAGTTGGCAAGCTAGGAGTTGCGTCAACACATGGAATGTGTGATACAAGCTGTGTAAGCCTCTAGAACTGTTGGTAGCTGGGTACCTGGGTACTTGGGCATGTTGCAAATAGGATGGGAGCTGGGTCCGTAGGGGTTTTTTTTTTTTTTTTTTTTTTTTGGAGCTAGGCCTTCGGCAGGCTGGGTCTGTTGAAGATTTTGGGGGCTCTTTTTTTTTGTCCATGGTCCTTCCCGTTCGGCAAGGGCCTAGCCTTTTTTTTTTTTTTTTTGAGCTTCGGGAGCTAGACCTTCGGCAGGCCGGGTCTTTGGAAAATTTTGGGAGGTCTCCATTTCTTCCATGGTCCTTGCCGTTTGGCAAGGGCCTAGACTTTTTTTTTTTTTTTTTGTATGGCCTTTGCCATGTTGCAAGGAGCAAAGATGGGGGGTGGGTTTGGGCCTTGACAAGGACTTGAGGCCGGCAACAGTAGCTGGGCTTCGGCAAGTGTAAGGGCCAGGGTTTGGAATTGTGAGGAGTAGAAATATCCTCCTATTGCTCTTGCCGTTCGGCAAATTTGGAGTTGGCTATAAATTTGAGCAAGTGTTGTCACGCAAGAGGAAGTCTCCTTCGGCAGGTAGTTTAGCAAAGTTGTCTGGGTCTGGGTCTTTAGAGTGTCGGTACGAGCACGATCCGAGTTTGGCAAGGGTGATTGGGAAAAAAAAATTTGTGAGCCTTTGAAGCCATCAACACAAGCTTTGCTGTTCGGCAAGGTTGGCTGGAATCAGAAATTGACAGCCCGGTTCAGCAAGGCTTCGGCAAGGCGACGGCTTCGGCAAGGCTTCGGCAAGGCGGAATTAGCGTGCTGGCTTCGTGTTGTCACGGCTTCGGCAAGGCTGCTCGTTTGCAAGGCGTTTGGCGAGAAGGCTGCAGCAAGGGTCTGATCAGGAGGAGGCTGTCCGAAGGTGTTCGGTAGAGCCATCTTGTGTTTCGGAGCAGCTGGAGTGTGTGCTTGCCGATCGGCAGGTGCTGTCCGAGGTGCTGTCCGAGGGTGTTCGGCAGGTGCTAGACCTTCGGAACGTCAAGGCCTGGGTGTGAAGACCGTTTAGGAGCTGCTGCTCAACCCTTGCCGAACGGCAATGGTGTGGAGAGTGTTTTTTGGGCCGAGACCGTGTGCTGTCCGAGGTGCTGTCCGAGGTGTTGGACCTTCGGCACGGCAAGGCTTGTGTTGGCTTGAGGGCGATTCGAAGGCTTTGTAGGTATGAGCTGGGTCTTTGAGCGGCCGCCTAGCCTCTCGAGCTAGACCGTCTACACTCGGCAGGTGAGTCCCCCATTTGTTGCTGCCCGGGCCTTGCCGTTCGGCAAGCCCAGCTATAATATGTTGTGAAATGGGTTTGGGTGCCTTGATCAAATTTGGGCCCTAGCCTTGTACTAGGACTGGGCTTAGGAAGTAGAGTCTAGCACACTTGGAATTACGGGGACCCTCCATGTCGTTTTTGCACGGGCCTTGCAGTTCGGCAAGGCCCCTAAATTTCTCTTGATTTTTTGTTTGTTGTTTTTATGTTTGAAAATTGAATTTCAAATTGTGTGTAGGTACAAGGGATTTAAGAGGGAAGATGAAAGGGTGCTAGGGTTTGCTAGTGAATCGAGGCGTGGGTACCCTTGGTTGGCTATAAATAGGAACTTGGAGTGGTGAAGGCACCACACTTGAGTTAAGGAGAGAAATTGTGAGAAATTGAGGAGGAGGAGAAGAGATTTCCTGCAAGGGTTTTGTGGTGGTGCTTGTGGCTGAGGTGATTTTCGGCGACTCCTACGTGGTGGTACAAACAAGGTTAGACCTCATTTTCCTTGAATTTTTGAATTGAAATGTCTTGCTTTGCATGAACATGTTGAAGGCTAGGAAGAACACTTTGAATATGAGCATGAATATGATGAACACGTTGAGCATTGGTATGAACACGTTGAATGCTTGCTTGGTATGAACAAACATGAAGATTTGCCAAATTTTTGTGTTGTGGTTCGATCCTCCTTGCGTGTGCATTAGTTCCTTTTTCTTGTTTTTGCATATTGTAGATGTCTGAAAGTTCTGATAGAGAAAGTCCTGACCCCCCTGCCTTTGGTGGGGATGACACTGAGAGTGAAGAGCCCAGCCAATATGTTTGTTCTGAATAGGAGAGTTCAGAGACAGAGGGTATGGTAGAAGGCATTATAGAAAGTAGGATGATAGGGCATGAGGGTGAGAGGGGTGAGCCGTCGGTAGACTCTGGGTCGGCTGCATATAGGGAGATGCAGAGGAATTATATAGAGTTAGAGGCTATAGGCATCACCATCGGGGTCTGTGGGTATAGCCGGGGCTTCAATTTCAGAGGGAGTAGACATTCAGGTTGGTGTCCCTTTGCCGAGGCGGAATACGCTTACAGAAGCGAAGTTGGCCCAGCTTCGGACAGACTTCTGTGTGCCAACCTATGTGGGCTTGAGGTTACCAACTGCGGCTGATGTGGTTAGATATCCCGCGGATGGCTCCATGATGATTTTTACGGATATGTATCGACACGGCTTCAGACTACCCTTTCATCCGTGGGTGCAGATGATGTTGGCTAAGTTGGGGTATGCGCCGGGGCAGTATAATCCCAACTTTTGGATTCTTCTTCATGGGGTGTACATCGCCTGGTGGTTGGCTGGGTTAGGGGAGCCAACATTTGAGCAGTTCATGTATTTGTACTCGGTTTCGAAGCAGCAGGGGAATTTTGGCTGGGTACAAGCTAATTGCGAAAAGGCGAAGGAGAGGGGCTACTTTATTAGTCATGAGCCAACTACGCAAAAGTCCTGGAGGAACAGGTGGTGCATGGCTTATGGGGACTGGGAGAGTCCACCAGGGAAGAGCATTGTCCAACATATTCCTACCCACTTCCAGTCTATAGGTCCTTGGCCCAATCCCTTAAGACTGTTTGATGTTTGATAGTGTTTTGTTGTAGCTCTTGTTCTTGGTTCTCTATTTTATCTGTGCCAGTGTAAGTGGCTAAGTAGTATCTAACCTTTGGTGCAGGTTCAGTGAAGTGGGGGCCTATCTCCAAGGAGCAGGAAGACTGAGGTTGAGTGGGTGAGGGCACAGCTGTCGGAGACCGAGCGTGAGTGCGGGAACCTAGTCACTCAGAAGAATTTGTTGGAGTCCGGACTCCTACAAGGAAGTAAGTACCTGGGTCGCCTTTATTAGTTGTCTGCTGAGCCTTTTGTGGTTGTGACTAATGTAATTGCGTTGTTTGTTTTGGCAGTGGCGGGTATTATAAGAGGGAGCACGAAGATGGCCGTGGAAATTAATGATGCTGAGATGCAGAAGCCGCTGAGGGAGTCTCGGGCCAAGAAGGCAGAGAAGGGTGCTGGGAAACGCCCCAGAGATGATCATGAGGGTCGGGTTGCTGACGTGCTGGGAAAGAGGAAAGCCTTGGAGGAAGCTCATCAGCAGGTGATGGGGTCGGGGCCGAGACTTCCACCTTTTGAGCTGCAGGCGCCGCTGAAGCTCCCCTTCGGCATGGAGGACGTATTTCCTGAAGGGGTGGAGAAGGTAGACTTCGGCAGGCTACGCCAGCAGAAGAAGGAGGTGAACTTAGCTATGCACCGGCAGGAGGTGCCCTTGGTTAACGTCTTCCTGGAAGGCGTGAAGAGTGATCCCGAGGCTCTGGCGAGGACCCCAGCCTCTTCCTTCATTAACCGGGCCCAAAAGACGATCCTCACCTCTGTTTATGTAAGTTTAGGCCTTCTTTTGTGAAAAATTTTTTTGGATTACTCTTGTTTGGGTTGACTGATGTTGTTTTGTTTTGCAGGCCTTTGGCGAGATGTATGTCAGCATGGCCAAGGCGGATAAAGAGATTCAGAGGCTGAAGAGGCGTGATGAGCAGGCCAAGAGCAAGATGGTGGAGGCGCAGGAGGCCATCCGAGAGAAGAACGCCCTGCTGTTGCAAAAGGCGGCCCTGGCCAAGGAGGTGGAGGCTTGAAGAGGTCGAAGGCCGAGGAGGTGGCTGCTGCCCGGGTCGAGGCGATCGAGTCCTTCCAAACCTCAGATGAGCTGAAGAGCTACATCATGGATCGACTAGTGGATGAGCAGCTTCGCTAGGAAGATAGGCTGGTTAGGTTCAACCCCTCGGTTGAGATTAACTTTGATACGAGTGGCGAGCCTCCTGCACAGAGTCCTCCTGCTGATGCTAGTGTCCCGACACCAGAGGCGGAGCCGGCCACTGAGGATGCCCCTTCTACCGAGTCTTGAAGGCGTTGCCTTCTTTATGTATTATAGCTGATGTATTCTAGCTATCTTGTTAGAACACTTTGCCTTGCGCGGAGCAAGGTTGTTTATTTTTGCTTTGTATGAACAATTTGCCTTGCGTGGAGCAAGGTTGTTTTGATTTATGATATGAGACTTGTTTTGTGATATCAATTGTGCTAGTAAAATAATAGCCATGTGAATGCATGAAAATGAGCCGGAGTCAGGCGTTTCATTTAAATAGGTGCCGAAAAGCAGAAGGTACAAGAGTTCTAGGGTCTAGATATGTTTACTTCTACCTTAGAGTAAATGCTCAGGACCAAAGTATTGTCCTAGGGTCTAGATATGTTTACTTGTAGTAGTCCTTGAGGTGATCAGCATTCCAGGGATGAGGCAGCGTCTTGCCTGTGGGATCGCGAAGCTGATAAGTGCCGGGGCGGCAGATTTTGATATTCTCATAAGGACCCTCCCATGTAGGGCCGAGGGTACCTTCGATTGGATTTTTGGTAGCCAAGGAAACCTTGCGGATGACCCAGTCCCCCATTTTGAAAGCGCGGGGCTTGACTCGGGAGTCGTAGTATTTGGCGATGCGTTGTTTGTACGCGACATTGTGCATGCTTGACTGGTCACGGAGCTCGTCAATGAAGTCGAGGTTGAGTGCAAACTGCTCGTCATTGGCCTTGGCATCTTAAGTGGAGGTTCGGTATGTGGGCTGGCCAATCTCTACCGGTGCCACGGCCTCGGTTCCAAATGATAGGGAGAACGGCGTTTCACCGGTGGATGTGCGGAAGGTGGTGCGGTAGGACCAGAGTACTTCTGGGAGTAGTTCTGGCCAGCAGCCCTTGGCTTTGTCAAGTTTTGTCTTGAGGGTCTTCTTGATAATTTTGTTCACGGCTTCGACCTGGCCATTGGACTGAGGATGGGCTGGGGAGGCGAAGCACAGACGAATCTTGAGGTTAGAACAAAATTGTTTGAATTTGGCATTGTCAAATTGCCGGCCATTGTCTGTGACGATGGAGTTGGGGATGCCGAAGCGACATACAATACTTTGCCATACGAAAGGTTTCGATGCGGGCCACAGTGATGGTGGCCAAGGCCTCGGTCTCAGCCCACTTGGTGAAGTAATCTACGGCCACAACTGCATATTTGACTTGGCCCTTGCCCTCTGGCATCGGTCCAATGAGATCCAGTCCCCATTGGGCAAATGGCCAAGGACTGACCATGGCCGTCAGTGGTTCTGCCGGGAGTTGTGGAATGTTGGCAAATCTCTGACATTTGTCGCATTTCTGGGTAAAGGCCTGGGCGTCAGTGTGGAGTGAAGGCCAGAAGTATCCTTGGCGGATTGCCTTATGAGCCAACGAGCGTGCGCCCGAGTGGTTGCCGCAGATGCCTTCATGAATTTCACGGAGGACATAGTGACCCTCCTCTGGAGTCAGGCATCGGAGGTAAGGAAGGCTGAAACCCCGCTTGTATAAGGAGCCGTTAATGATCAGGTATCGGGCAGAGCGATGGCGAACGCATCGTGCCTCAGCCGAATTAGCCGGTAATGTTTGGTTCTGCAAAAACTGGAGGATGGGGTCCATCCATGTAGGGCTGTTATCAATGGTGCAGATGAGTGGGGCTTGTGTGCTGGGCTGGTCCAAAAACTCGATGTGGATGTGGCGACCTATTCCCTGCTCCAAGGCTGATGCCAACCTGGCTAATGCATCGGCGTGGCTATTCTCAGAGCGTGGCACTTGGTTTATAGAGTGGGCGTGGAAGGTGGCCAGCAAGTGCCGAGCGTGCTGGAGGTAAGCCGTCATAGAGGCATCCTTGGCCGTGAAGTCCTGGTTGACTTGGTGGACAACGAGCTGTGAGTCGCTGAATATCTGAATTTGTTCAGCGTCCATCTCTTTGGCTAGTCAAAGACCAGCTAAGAGTGCTTCATATTCGGCCTCATTGTTGGAGGCTTGGAATTTGAAGCGGAGGGCGTACTCGAGGGCAACCTTGTCTGGGGAGACGAGAACGAGGCCGGCCCCACACCCCTGGGCATTAGAAGAGCCGTCCACAAATAAGGTCCATAGGGGCTGGGTCAGGTCGAAAGTGCTTTTGCTGGCGGTTTAGTCCTGGCTCGAAGGGAGATTGGGTTCGGTTATGAGCTGGGTAGCTGCGGAAGCTTGGGGCTCCGTGAATTCGGATAAGAAGTCAGCAACGGCCTGCCCCCTTATAGCCGGGCGGGGTTTGTAATGAATATCAAACTGGCCCAGTTCAATGGCCCACTTAACCAGCCTCCCAGAAGTTTCTGGTTTCTGCAACACTTGTCGGAGCGGTTGGTTGGTTAAGACATGAGTGGTGTGAGCTTGGGAATATGGTCGGAGGCGTCTAGCCGAGACTACCAGGGCAAACGCCAATTTTTCGATGTCTGGGTATCGAACTTCGGCATCTTGCAACGCTTTACTAACACAATGCACTGGGTGTTCCGCATTATCTTTTGATCGGATGAGCACAGAGCTAACTGCCGAAACTGAGACGGAGAGATAAATCACGAGGATGTCTCCGTGCTCAGGGGTTGACAATAAAGGGGCCCGGCCCATATACTCCTTGAGCTCGCTGAAATCCGTGTCGCATTCAGTAGTCCAGGTGATGTTTCGCTTGGTGCCTTTAAGGGCCTTGAAGAATGGGGTGCAGCGGTCAGTGGCTTTGGAGATAAATCTAGTCAGGGCTGCGACACGCCCTGTAAGGCTTTGGATATCCTTGACCGTCTTAGGTATTGTCATGTCTAAGATGGCCTGGATCTTTTCTGGATTGGCCTCAATACTCCTCTGGCTGATCATGAAGCCAAGGAATTTGCCGAAAGCCACCCCGAATGCACATTTGGTGGGGTTGAGCTCAGGATGGTGAACATAGCGAAGAGGTTAAGGATGTGTTGGTCAGCTGTGCGACTCTTGACTAGCATGTCATCGACATATACCTCCATGGTATTGCCAATCAGTGGGGCGAAGATGTGGTTCACCAGACGCTGATAAGCAGCCCCGGCGTTCTTGAGGCCAAAGGGCATCACCTTATAGCAGTATAGGCCGCGGTCCGTAATGAAAGAGGTGTGGGCCTGATCTTCGGGGTGCATGAAGATCTGGTTGTAACCTGAATAAGCATCCATGAAGCTAAGGAGGGCGTGGCCCGCTGTGGCGTCGACTAGCTGGTCAATGCAGGGTAAGGGGAAGCTATCCTTTAGGCAAGCCCAATTAAGGTTGGTGTAATCGACACACATGCGCCAGCCCTTTCTGGGTTTACGGACCATCACGACATTAGCCAGCCATGTAAGATAGTCAACCTCCCTGATGAATCCGATACTACTCAATCGATCCACCTCCACCCTCATGGCCTCATAACGCTCGGGGTCGTAAGCGCGACGCTTCTGTCGAACGGGTCGAACGGCAAGATTGATGCTGAGCTTATGGGATATGATGTCTGGTGATATGCCAGGCATGTCATTGTAGGACCATGCGAAGACTTCGGAGTTGAGGCGGAGGAAGGCGACGAGGTCAGAGCGAAGCTCTGGAAAGATAGAGGTGCCGATTCGGACTTGCCGATTCGGGATGTCATCATGAAGAGTAACCAGCTCCAGGTCTTCCACAGGTCCGGCCTGCTGTGTGACAGCCTCCTCCCTGGGGTCCTCAGGTCGTGCTGTGCCAGCTTGAGGAGGGGCGGGGGCCTTGGTTACTGCGAGGGCCTCACGCCTCTGTTGGCGATTGGTGGATTTGACTGCTGAAGCATAGCAGCTTCGGGCACCGAGTTGGTCGCCGCGCACCGTGCCTGTGCCATTAGGCGTAGGGAACTTCAGCAGCAGCATATGTGTGGAAATGAAAGCCCTCATTTGGGCCAAGGCTGGGCGGCCGAGGATGACGTTGTAAGCTGTGGGACAGTCAACAATAAGGAAGGGGGTAGTGATCGTCGTCCGCTGGGGTGCGGCCCCAATTGATATAGGGAAATGAATGTTGCCAATGGGCTGGACCACATCACTCGAGAAGCTCACAAGGGGTGTGATGCTTCGGTCGAGTAGGTGAGACAGGACCTGGAGCTCATTAAAAGCGTCAGCAAACATCACACTGACGGAGCTGCCAGTGTTCACCAAGATACGCCCAATGTCAAAATTAGAAATGTCAGCCCGGATAATGAGTGGATCGTCATGGGGGAGGATAATATCACGCTCTTCCTCCTTGCAGAAGGTAATAGGAGCCCAGCCCGACCTTTGGGTCTTCGGCAAGTGTCCCTGCTCGGTGCTGAAGACCTGGTGCGCATAGGTGGAACGGACATAATGTTTGATTGAGTTGTTGGAGGTGCCAGCCAGGGTAGGACCACCACTGATGGTGGAGATCATGTTGATCTGTCGTTGGTGAGGGTTAGGCGGGGGTGCTAGGTTGTGCACATAGTTGTCCAACTTTCCCTCGCGGATGAGCCCTTCAATTATATTGCGCAACGCAACACAATATTCGGTGTCATGGCCGCTGACTTGATGAAAGCGACAGAAGACACCTGTGTTTGGCATGGGCTTGTTGGATGGTCTTCGGGGGGGTGGCTGGGGGATGATAGGAGCTTCACGCACCAGGAAATTCTCATAAGTGTTGTTGAGGGTGGTAAAAACCTCGAACCTGGGCCTGGGTGTGAATGGAAGTGGGGCCCGATCAGCTGTCTTGGGAGGGTTGCTTCCACTAGATTGGTGGTGGTTGCCATGTCTGCCACGTTTGTTATTGCTGAAGGGATGCTGGTAGCTGTCCTTCCGTTTTGGTTGTTGAGCGCCCTGGGTACTCGGGGCAGGGGCAGAATGCTGAGGTGGGGCTGAAGCTGGTGCTGAAACAGGTGGAGGGTCAGCGAAAGTGTTACGCGCCAGGTTGGCTGGGCCACGCTTCGAATTGAAGTATTCAACCTTGGCATGGACCGCTGCCTGCTTCATTAGCTCTGTATATGTGTTCCAGCTGTTGCTATGAACCAGGTAGCGAAAGTTAGACTCTCGGAGGCTACTCTTAAAAGCGCCGAAGGCAGCGCGATCGTCAGTATCCGGGCAACGGGAGTATTCGTGACTGAACCGGGCTGCATATTCCCGAAGGGGTTCGTCCTCAGCCTACCGAAGCATATACAAGTCGTCGGCAGAGTATAGGCGATCAGTCTGGATCATAAAATGATCCAGGAACGTCTACTTGAGACTATCGAATGAGTTGATGGTGCGGGGGTGGAGTCTATAGAACCAATTCAGGGCCGCGCCGCTGAGGGTGGAAGGGAAGAGGAGGCACATGCCTTCATCAGTAAGGCCTTTGCACCCAAGGGCTGACTGGAAGGAGTGGATGTGGGTGAGAGGGTCCTCCGTGCCAGTGTAGAAAGCGATGCGGAGCGGCTGGATATCTTTCTCCTGGTGGTAGTGAAGGATACGTTCAGTAAAGGGCCCCGGTCGTGGTTTTGCCCAGAGGGGTTGATGGCTGCGATGTTGTTCGCTCTCCAGACGCGGGACCTTTTCAAAGAGAAGCCTCATGGCCGGGTCGGCATGAGGAAGAGTTTCAGGTGTCAAAGGCCTGGGGACGGGGCCGATAGGGGCTGGGGAATGTTCCCAATCTTCCAACGTCTCAGTGTGGTAAGTTGGCCAGGCCTCCGAATTATAGAATTCCTAACTATCCGAGTCCCCGACACCTTCCTCGTCGGGTATGCGGACGAGGCCTGGTGAAGGGCCCAAGTGTGTCACCCGTGGGTCTTCGAGGTTGACAGGGATAGGGATCGGTCCTGGTTGACGGTCCGAGATGCGATCCCTGCAATCTTGGTAGATCCTGACTGGTTCATGGGGCCGGTCCTTCGGTGGGGGAACGCAAAGGAGTCGCGACTGGGTTAGCTCCGGATGAAGGTGGTCTTTACCCTTGCAAAGCCTAGATTGGGCCGGGGCACTATGGCTGGAATGCACCGGCTGGTTTGGCTGAGTATGCCCAACATTCTGGGTGAGGTCTTGTTGGACATCCTGGTGGACATACCAATCTCGGCGGCGCTTTAGAGCATGATAGTTATGGTCTAGCTCAAGCATTCCGGCAATGAAGATGCTCGTATTTCTCCGACATTTTAGTGATACTGTCGCGGAGGCGCTCCACTTCTGCTTGGAGAGTGGCATCTCCCGAAGATTTCCTTCAAGAAGTACCATCGCAGGGGGTATGATGCTGGGTATCGCGGCTATCCTCGGTCGGCATAGCAGAGTGTGGGGTGAAGAAGAGGCGACGGGGCCTGATGGGTGAAGGAGCCAGCTGAGCTAATAGAGAAAGAGGGGATTCTAGTGTCGAATTCCCACAGGTGGCGCCAAACTGTTGATGCTCAAAATGGCCCGGCCAATATTAAGTCCAAGTTAGTGATGAGATAGGTGGGGTCTTCAGCAGGGAAGAAGGCTGAGGCCCTTGGTGACCTAGGCTGGTGGGAGACCTGCAGAAGACAATGGCAGAAGCAATCGTTAAGCTTCGGACACCGGTGTGGTGCCGGCCGAAGGCTCTCCGATGCCTAAGTCAGCTACAAGTGGTAATTCTAGCAGAGTAACAGTAAAAATGGGAGAATAGTTACCCTTTTTACTTGGGTACTGTTCCCTATTTATAGGGAAGTGAAAGTAGGAGGTTTGCACAAAGTTCCAATGTGGGACTTTGTGCAAGTCGTGGTGGTGGCGACACGTGTCCTTGGGATTAGGTTTGGTAGTTGAGAGCTTCGGCAAGTGTCTGGCACCTCAGAAGTGTCTTCCTTCGGCAGGGGAGAAGGCATGGCTGCCTTAGTGCTAGTCGCTTTGATGCTGGGTCTGCTCGATTCACTATGGTGTAAACAGTGGTCATGTGGACGGGGCTGGTAGGGGTGGGGTGGGGTGGGTTGAACGGAGGAGAGCCTAGGTGAGAGAGTTTGTTTTTTAATGTTATTTTATTATTATTTTACTTATTTAAAAATTTAAAAATTTTTAAAATTTTAAAATTAAAGAGTTAACTATAGTTACAGGTATAGACATGTATCAAATTATAAGAATTGTGGTGAAGATACACATTGAGTTAAAGTGGTGAGCAAAAATGCTCCCCTAAAAACAAACTCATTGATATGCTATAAATGAGGAAGTATTAATAAAAATTGAGAGATTAAATGACATGCTTCAAAACCGTAAAGTTGACTTAAGTTTGGTGGCAAACAAATATAAAAATGCAGGAATACCATAACCTTTTATATTTTACAGGATATTTTAGTTTAAATTTGACTTTTATATATAGATTTCAAAATTAATGAGTTGACGTCTAGGAAATAGAAACGGTAGGGCTATCCCTACTTTCTTCTTTAATTTCACTGCATATTCTCGTACAAATCCACCCACTGCTAATCAACAGAAGAAGCACGGGTGTATGGTAATTGGTACACAGAATTTACTTACTATTTTAGACTATAATAAGCTCCATGAAAGACCTAATACGGTGCCGTTTCTGATATCTTTGATAGAGATGATTGGTATAAGAAAGCAACGGTGCCTTGTTGCATGAAACCTTATTACCAGCACTCATATCATGGAGGTGAGGAGATGAAATTACTTTTCTTCTCTGCTGCATGACTTGAAACACAAGGCATCAACCCTAAGTACGCATACTGCAATTGGAAGATGCTGAATTTCAAGAACGATCTACAAAAACTTGCTCAAGAAAATCAATTACACGTTTCTTAAGAAACATAAAAGAAATAGTCAAACTAACCTCAAGAATGATTTTCCATAACTTTTCTAAACAGTTCCTTTGGAGCTGCAATTTACAGTTTGATAAAAAAAAACCAATAAGAGAAACAAAATAGAGACAATATTTTTGGTACAATTTGAATTCTTTACGCAATATATAGATTATTTTTACCTGGCAATCCAGTGAACTTTTCAAATTGTTCATATGCCTGTCCAATGAACATCTCCAACCCACTAACAACTGTGACACCACACTCTGCTGCTTCCCTCAAGAGTCTGGTCACTCTGGGGGTGTAAATGGCATCAAAAACCAATGAATATGATCTCAGAGCATGCTGCAAAAATGGAAATTAACCCATTAATTCTCTTTAATTTCTTTAATTAATTAGTTATTTATTTTCAATTACGAGCAATTATATGCATGTTAGAAATACAAGTTAGTTGCAAAGTGTTTGTAGCTTAAGTTATTAAAAGCAGTCACTCCTCCATCGAATCCCGCTGTCCCTATCGTTTGTATAAAAAAAAAAAATTAAAAGAAATACATGTTAGATAGTTCAAACCTTGGAAATGGGCGTGTCATCAACTTTAGGCTGCATTCCAATTGATGTTGTGTTTGCAAGAATCATACCATCCTCTGGGCGGATGTTAGGTAGATCATCAAGAGACAAAGCATCTCCACCCACTATGTCTGCAAGTTCTCTAGCTCGATCTTGAATAAGACCAATAAATAAATTGTAAGTCATCACCAAGAAGAAAATAAATAGTCTCACTGTTTTTTTTGCTTTCTTAAATACATAACAAAAGTTAAGAAAACTAAATTATAATTTAGCCAAATGTTATTGCATCATGTATAAGGTTTTTGTAAGTCATTCACTTTATATTCTAAAGTTAGGACTTTGTCTGGAAGAGTGTTATCAATAAGTTCTTTCTACAAGAACTTGTTAGATGGGGATTTTTGGGACAAATAAAGTTTGTTTATAAAAATCATTCAGCTAGAAATATTTTTATATTGGTTTTTTTTTTTCTTCCTTCTAAAGAGGATGTGTTACAAGTATATAATCTGTTTTGACTTGAAGACAAGAAACCCCCTTTTCTGTAGTTTAGACTATCACTTATATTAAAAAAAAAAAAATTTCCAGTTTCGATAATATTTCTTTTTCAAAATAGATTTTAGGGTAAATTGTAGTCCAATTTATATTTTTATCCTTAAATTTCAATAATAACTTCAATTACCGTCAAATTAGGTCCCTCGTTGCACTAGTGGTGTTTTCCGTCAAATTATTCTGTGGTAATAGTATAATTTCTCGAAATGATATAAGGACATTTCAAACAAAAACAATCATCCAGGTGAAAATGGAGTGAAAAAACAGAAATAGTTGATGAGCAATGGAAAAGAAAGAGAAGTGAACCATAGGTGCGATTGGCGATTACAAGCCTTGCTCCCCTCTGCTTTGCACCATAAGCAAGTGCCTTGCTAGCACCACCTGCCCCAATCACAACAAACAGCCTACCAGCTAAAGCTGAACCACTTGTTGTGTTCTTGCCACTATTATTATGGGAACCTGTAAAAAACACATATGCAAAAACCCTAAGCTTCACATTACAAGAACAAATAATCAAGTAAAAGCATTGCTAGAGGAAACCTTTCAGTCCTTCCTCAATGGCAGAAATAGCACCAACGTAGTCGGTATTGAATCCGAATAACTTCCCGTCAGCCGGTCTCCTTATAATGCAATTTATAGCCCCTATTGACTGAATATTTTGATCAAGATTTTAATCAAGCAAGTATGATTTAAAAGGCAGCCAAAACTTGTCCAACAGAAACTGCCAGCATCTTAATAATATGAAGGGTTTTGTTCACTACCTTGGCAACTGGATCAACCTCATCACAGCACATAAGTGCAGCTTCCTTGTGAGGGATGCCTACGCTGCGTAAGAAACGAAGAATACAAGCTGTGAACTTGAAGTAAAAAGAGCAAGAACAGAGTAATACTCGATAGAAAATTAAACCTGAATCCAGCAAAATCCATGGATGAGTATGTCTGGAAAAATTTCTGAATGTCATCTACCAACAAATGTGCATAAACTCCATCGAAACCTACTGACTTGAACACTTCATTGTACAATTTTGGTGATTTGCTGTGGCTGACAGGCTTGCTAATTACGCCAAACACTTTTGTGTACGGCCCAATCTGTCTGAAATTGTATAGATGTATTAGATCCTTGATTGTAGGTTGACTAGGAGCTGAAACTGTCCCTGGCTCAAGCATTCCATAAGTAAGATAACCGCCAAATTTTGCAGAAAGTATCCGTGAAATCAAACCCCTTTCACCCAGTCCAAGTCCTATCAATGGAACCTGAAATTCCAGAGAAAGTGTGTTAGAAATCCATTCAGCTACGATTCAAATAGATTGGCATCATTAAAATGGTATCTGAAGGAAGTTTGGCAATCTGGGGGAGTAGCCCAACTCCTTATAAGCGCCAGCAAAGTTTCTTAACTTTCCGACATGGGCCAATTCTTCACATCCTGACGGTACCTAAACAAAAAGAAATGATGGGCAAATCTTAAAAAGCACAATGCAACAAAGCATGCTACCTACTCTGCTTACTTGAGAATGAACGGCGATTTGAAAAGTGCGTGCCACATCAGTTATATCCAAGCAAGTGGTTGCAATCTTCACTATGTCAGCTCCAGTGGCTTGCATTGCTGCTACAAGATTGCCAATAGACTCCACAGATGGGGTCTCTTCAAAGTTGTAAGAAGAAACAATCACTTTTAACCTTTCAGGCTTCTTTCCTTCTATAGAGCTAATAAATTCACGAGCAACCTTCAAAGACAAGTAATGAAAGAGCCAAATTTCACTTATGCCACTAAAAACAAACAAACATTGTTTCAAGTTATACACATTTGTTAGAGAGCAACCTGAAGCTCAACGTCAACGTAATCAGCTCCGAGATCCATTGCTAATCGAAGTGCATCGAGTCGATTTTGTTCATCCCCATCGTACTGACCACCTTCCCATTTGGGCCTAGAAAAAGTACACATAATGTCAGCTAGGGGCTGGCTGGAAAATTCTTTGTTGTATCTCAACAATTCTATGGTTACCATAAAACAAACTCAATAACATAAGGAACTCTTGGGGAAAGTACCTATAACTGAAAAGTGTGGGCAAAGGGCACTCTTTAACTAGACGCTTGAGATCTTCATTGTGATTGAATGTTTTCAAATAATCTAATCTTATCTCCACAACGTCAGCACCAAGGCCCTTTGCCTTGCCCATATCAGTCACCATCTCACCCACTGACTCGGCCATTATCGGAACACAAACTAGAGTCGAATTCCTCCTCATCATCCCCTCACCTCCAACTTTCAGGGCATCAGAGCAAGAAGAACTAAGCTAAAACTCAACCAAAAAGAAAACAAGTGAGAAAATTCTATTCACATAATTGTCGGTGCAAAACACTCTACGTTTTTCTTGTTTTCCCTTTTATCAGACAAGTATATATATGATATCTGTTTGGTTGCTGAGAAAATTTCAGGAAAATATATGTAGCGTTTGACTGTTTATAAGCTTCTCTGTTTCCAACTTATTTTCTTGGCAACGAATCAGATAGACAAATATCTGATAATGTACTTCAAATTATTCATGAACCCAAAGACGAAAGGAGGAAAGGAAGATCAAAAGGCACAGAGGCAGTTACCATAATGTCACAAGAGAATGAGTGAAAGAGAAGAGAGCTCAGCTGAGACCTGAGAGAGAGGGAAAGAATGTCAAAGCACAGAGTGTGCTGTGCTGCGCATCCGTAATTAAGAGGGAGATTTGAACCGTCCTCTCTTATACTATAATGCCTACGTGGCATTACCTGATTGGGATGTCAAATTCTGATATTATCCAAGGGGTCCGAATTATTGAGGGCTCCCGTGCGTGAGCCATGACCCCACATCACAACGGGTTGGTAATAAGTCCATCATGTTTGTAGAGTAAATTCATGTGAAAGGTTTTTTTTTCTTGATTGAAATGATATTTGTGTACATAAACTTAGATGCTACGAAATAAAAGACTTCTAGTTTAAGTGGTTAAGAATATTTATTTAGATCGTTGTTAAATAAATTTTAAAATTAATTAAATACACACTACTACAAAATTATTTATTAAATTACTAATGTATATTCAGTTAATTTTAAAATTCGTTTAACAACACTTTTTATTTATCTATATGCTCAAACTTAAACCATCTTCAATAGACTCTCTAATTTTTTTTCTTTTGTAAATATCACGTGTATAATAACTTGGACAATATGATTAGGCCGTCTCAGCCGCTGGTCAAAAAATTTAAGAAACTAGACCAACCAAACTTAATTGGATTGCGCCCATTCCTACCTGAGAGAAGACTAGTAGGTGTTACAAATGGAAATTAGTGTGAGTGAAATGATTTTGAAACATGTACATTTTTAACCAGAGCACCCATGTGGTTGGCCAAATTAAAATAATATTAAAACAAAATGTTCAACTAAAATGTTTTGTATTGTAACGAAAAGAGGTCTGCTGATATTTTGATTAGTGTGCCGGTTTGAACCATTCTGAGGCGGTAACCCCACGTGTCTATTTTACAGTGGGTCAACTTGTCTTTTTTCAACTGAGGCATCTTAAATGCCTATAAATATCTTTCGTAAAAAAAAATAAATAAATAAAAAAAAGCCTATAAATATAGAAGACAAGTCCCATCAATTCATTTAGAATTCTATAGGATTTTGAAAGGCCTTTATTTATTTTTTATACATTTTTTGAACAGCGAAAAAAAACTTGCCTATCTTATATTTCATGGACATTTTTTAAATGTTTTTTCTTTTATATTGACTCATTATGCGCCGAGAGATAGAGAAAAAATGTATGAAAATAAACGTGTTATATGGAAGGTGTGTTTTTTTGTCTGGAATGTGACATGGAAGTTTTATTTCTTACGAAGAGTTGCTATTTTTCAGTCATGTATGTCATAATGGGCCAGCAGTTTTAAGTTGTGTCCTTATCTCTTATTTTTTTAGTGAAAGTTCAGTCCTTTTCAAACTGAGGCATCTGACACATATAATAAATAAATGCAAGTCCACATCAATTCATTTAAATTGCGTCTTTCATTGTTTTATGAACAAAAAGGTTTAGGGGAGGGAGAGGCTATCCTCACACTCTGGACTAGAGCAAACTCTAGATATTTTCAAATTTATAGATTTTCTACTAACACGGAGTTGTTGATGGTGGGACTCGATCATTGATGGGGCAACACATAATGTAAAAACCTTATTAGTAATTTTCTACTTTTCATTCATAGAAATAGCAAGTTTTAATGTGACAGAGTTAAAACATAGTTTCAGTTTGCTTTTCTTTGGGGATTGCAGTGCTGCTTGCACAACAATTCAATTGTTGTATCTTGGGACATATTTGCCAAATAAATTTTAGAAGCACTAGTTAGCAGACAATTTCGTCTTAAGAATATAGTACCAAGTTCTAGACTCAATCATTTATAAAGTTTTCATACTTTGAATTATAATTTTTTTTTAATTTGCAAATTTATAATGTAATTTTATTTTTGAAATATCTATAAATATAGTAATTATTATTATTTTTACCAACAGCAAGCCTTTTATATTTTGATCATTATGGGTTTGATGTACTTTAGCTGTAGTTATTTGTATACGGAGGACATGGTTATAGAGTTCATATTACATATAAGCTCAATCAATATATATTTTTTTTTATATAAATAAATTAGGGATGGGAGGATTTGAATTTGGGACATCTTTCAATATTGACAAGAGAAATATCATTAGACTAAGAGGTAGTTAGTGTTGGAATTTTAAAAGGTTTTAAAAAAATTTATCGTTTTGATTTATTTAATTCTTTTGGCTATTTCATTTTATTTATTGTGAGGGTTATAAATATTTAATTTTAAGGTTTTATTCTATAATGAATGCCTTAATTTTTTTAGTTTAATGTGGTGAATGTTACATGTTCTTGAATGCCTATAAAAGGCCACTCTTTCTTCACTTTTGACATACAACACAAATACTAATACAATACCATACTACCACAATACCAACAATACCACATACCACAATTTGATTCTCTCATATTCTACCTTTTATACTTTCTCTATGTTGAGGCTCAAAAAAGTCACGAGAAGCCCAAAGATATTTAAAGTCCAATATAACGTATAATGTTGGTCATGCATTAATCTAAGAGGTATTTTGGGAATTAATTCATTAAATAAATATAAAAATAGTGTGCATGTTATGCCAAGCAAATAATACATTTTTCATATGTCGATCACCTACCAAGCTCACATGAACCCAAGTCATGTGTTTTATGGGGTTTGCACAAGGGATTGTAGTGTGGAAGGTTACAAAGGTTCATAAGATCCAAGGAAGCTCTTGGATAATGGAGACTTTGGGCTAGCTACTTGGGAGCACTAAAGTCCAAGCCCATTAATTGGAGTTCTCCAATGTGGGTGAGCAAATGAGATATTTTTCAAACACTTTCTTTTATCCATAGGAAAATAGTAATTTTTCAATGCCTAGCTTTACCTGCTAGAAATAAGAATGTCTCAATGCTCCCTATTACCAGCTGGAAACAAGTCAATTCCAACACTTTCTTTTACCCAAAAGAAATAGTCATTTTTCAATGCCTACATTTACTTGCTGGAAATAAGAATGTCCCAATGCTCCCTTTTACCCGTTGGAAATAGACTAGCTCCAACACTTCCTTTTACCTATTGGAAATCAAAGAGAGCCTTCACCTTCTAAAAATTGGGAGGTATTGCTCAGCCAAAACCAACCTCTCTTGGTTGCTGCAAGCCTCCCAGCAACCATGAGTACTCACCTTCCTTCAGCTGCTGCAAGTATTCCAGCAGCCATTACCATTTTTTCTCCAACCATCAAGCCCCTTCATTTAGCTGATGCAAGCAACACAGTAGCTATCAACCCCTTCTTCAGCCATCAGGCCTTTCCTTTAGCTGCTGGAGCATCATAACAACTTCTTGCTTTGGCTGCTGTAAGCATCCCGACAGCCATCAACCCCCTTCTTCAATCATTACACCTCCTTCCTAGCTGTTGCAAGCACCATAACTATAAGCTCCTTTCCTTGAAACCATTCTCCCTACAAAGCCTCACCAAGCATAACTCCAAGCTTTTCCTTCCTTCTCATACCCTTCCAAGCTATAAACATCATAGTCTTCAAGCCTCAAGCTTTTCTTCCCATCCTCCTTCTCTTGAAACTCTTAAATTCATAAAGCATCACCTAACTCCAAGCTTTTCCTTTCTTCCAAGCTTTAAATACCATAGCATTCAAACCTCAAGCTTTTCCTTCCATCCTCCTTCTCTTGAAACTCTTAAATCCCTGTAGCCATAGTCATAAACAACAAATTATCGATACCCAAACTCAAACATATCTAACACCACGCCAAGCACATGCATTCTCATTTGCTAAACTTGTGGGTCTTTAGCTCCCACACTCCAAGCTCTCATGCCAAGCTCATATAATCTCATATCAATATCAGCAAGTCATCTTCAACTCTTCTTCAAACTGCCGGAAACATCAGCACAAAACACACAGCTGCTGGAAGAAGAACAAAGTACACCCCTGGGACTTGCTTCTCCTTCGGGATACTTTGGATCTAGTTCTCGCTAACTTAGAAAAAGGGGCAACGAATGCTTGATTCACCACTCTATAGCGATCCAAGAATCAACATGTCTGGACGAACCTTCCGATGGAAAAAGACCCCAACACTCTACTTATATTATTATTTTTGGGCAACGGTTCTGTGCCATGGAGACCTATATCTGACTGTGAACATGCTCATAGCAAACATTGAGCCTGTGCCATATCTTGGAGTCTTGTAGACACCTGCACGTAGGGAGGCTATAAGAGCTTTAGAATAGCATTTTGATGTGCATACTTTGCTTTTATAATCTTAATTTATTTTACTTTTATTTACCTATTATTTGTTTATTTAGTTTTACTTTACCTTAAAAGACTTTTCAATTTGTTTTATATATTATTTATATTATAAAGGGTTTTGCGTTTGGCTTATACTGAAAAAGAAAAACTATAATTTTTATAACAACCTAAAGCCCTTGTATGTTAAAATTATTTTCCTCTTGAACTGAAGTTGTTATAAGTTTCAAGTTAAAGCTGTAGAACGTTTGTTAATTTTGTGTAATTTCATTTTTATATAATTTAGTATTGTTTCAAAATATCGGTTGGTTGTTTTATTTCTTGCATATGAGTTTCCTTGGTATATTAGATAAACATTGTTGTACCTAGTAAGAATTTATTGAACACTTACAAACCCAACTATCTAGTTCTAGTATAGATGTAACTTTTATTTTTAAGGTGGGCTTGAGTTTATATTGCTTTCGGTCTAAGTGAAGAACAGGAGTTTGACAACGTTCTCTTGCTTTAAGATTCTTTTATTTAACCACTCTCCCTACATCACAAATTTTCAATTATTTACTTATTTATTTTCTAGTTAACACGGGGAAGTCAAATGCTAAAATTCAGTCACACATCGACACAGGGATAAGAAATCTAATTTATGGTAGTTTCTATCTTTGGTCAGTTTGGTATTGTTGTACTGTAAAAATAATCACTGTTAGATTTGCTGTGAGAGAAAGCAGTTTGACGTTTCGTAAACTTTTTGTTATAAGTGTTGTTGGTACTGATTCCCGTATAATTAGAAAATGATTCCCACATAATCATTAAATCCAACGACTCTTCAAAATTGATTCCTGCATAATCATAAAATAAAAGCACCTCATTAGCTTTCCCTTATAGCTTTCTCTCACAGTAATTTTTAACAATAACTGATTCTCATAGTTTACCGAACGGGCTGGGCTTCCCAATTTTTTTTTTTAAAATCACTCATCACTCCAAATAAGTAATGTCAAATGGGCACTAAGTATCAAAATATCAGTTAATTGAAAAGGAAAAGAAAAAAAAAATAGGGCCTAACCATATTTGATTATGGGACCATACCATTGCATTTGTGCATGTCGATTTGAGCTTTACAAAGATGCTGCCACTATAAGTAACTTGCATTTCGGTCAACAGACAATTAAAATTTTCTTTCTATAAAGACAAATTTGATTTGAATATTAATTGTTGCATTTTCGCAAATTTTTGTAGTATACTATTTACTTTGGTTTCAAATTCTTGAAAGGAAAAAAAAACCTTGCAAACAGTTTTTTTGTAGTTTAATTGTTTTGAATTCAAAATCTAATATTGCATCAACTTTAGTTTTGGCCTATTTTGTATTCAGTAGCTATATTAATTTTTTTTTTTCATTTATGGCTATTAATTTTGCAAAACTAGCAGAGAGTTTATGTGATATTATTACAAGTTTTATTGAGCCTAATTATTCTTTATTTTGCTGGCTATCATTGCTTTGAATTTGGCAGAAAAAGATACCATTTTTGTAGTATATATGCAGTAGTTTAACACCTTGGTTTGACTCTGATTTGGGAGGCAATCCACTACTATAAAAGCCTTAACTAGTTGGCTAGAAAAGGGAGAGCAGCATATTTCGAGAAATGTTTTATAATAATAATAATAATAATTATTATTATTATTATTATTATTATTATTATTTTGTTCATCCACATTTTTTTTTTTCATGGGAAAGGTTCTAGTGTTCACAGAATACGAGCAATGCAAGTGTACACTTACAAGGGTCATAAGTTGTTATATCTTAAAGAGTAGGGCTGCCATACAATCTACCTACACCGAGACATTATCTTTTAGGGGCGAAATTCAAAAAGAACTTTTCAGAGGGATGTCGCAAAAATGATTGGCATTGACAGATAAGTTTTTCCATTTGTTTTGTTTGAGAACTAGGTTTTCAAGGCAACATGTTTTATGCATAGTATTATCTTGTTGACTCATCTGGTGATAAATTAGCATATACATTACTGATTTATTGATTTGAGTTTTCCAGTGGTACATCTCTTCAATCTGAATATAACACCTAAGTGCCCGTTTAGCATTGCTTATTTGGGGTGATAAATGATGTTTTAAAAAATTTGGGAAGCTACGCCAGTTTGGTAAACTATGAGAAAATCACTTATTGTTAAAAATTGATGTGAAAGAAAGCTGTAAGGGAAAGCAGCAAATGAGGTGCTTTCATTTTCTGATTATGTGGGAATCAGTTTCGAAGAGGTACTGGGTTTAATAAAATTTACAGACTTCCGAAAATACTCCAATCTATTTCACGCAATCTTTTCTCTTTGTGCGTTTTCTCCTTCGCATCCCTTTACTTCTTCACGCCATCTCTTTCACAGAGTTCTCCTTCTCTTGAATCTCTTCTATTCTTCGTATTATTTTTTTCTTGTTGAATCAATTGCAGTATACTTCTGAGAAGCCATAAGACTCAGGTAAGAGGCATATTATGTTTATTTCTTCTCAATTTCATTCTTCCCTCTTTTTCTTTAATTTTTAGGGTTTTAACTATAAATTTCATTTTTCAAAAATACTTTTCATATTGGTCAAGTTATTAAAATCCTAGGTGTTATATTACTTACTTTTCACATAGAGTAGGTCACATGTTCTTAGATGCTTATAAAAAGGCCACTTTTCCTTTACATTTGACATACGACCACATAACACAAATACTAATACAATACCATACTACCATAATAATACATACCACAATCACCACCACAATTTGTACTATATTATTATTTTGGGACAACGATTCTGTGACTTGAAGACCCATATTCGACTGTGAAAGTGCTCATGACGGACCTTGAGCCTGTGTATTGAGAGTCGTATCTTGAAGTCTTGTAGACACCTGGACATAAGGAGGCTATAAAGGCTTTAAGACAGTGTCTTTGACGTGCTTCACCATACTAGGCTTGCTTTTATAATCTTAATTTCTTTTACTTTTATTTACCTATTATTTTTTTATTTAGTTTTATTTTACCTTAAAAGACTTTCCAATTTATTTTATATATTATTCATAGGCCTTATTTATATTATCAAGGGTTTTGCGTTTGGCTTATATGGAAAAAAGAAAACTATAATTTTTATACCAGTTGCTCAATTAAGCCCTATAATTGATATGCATTGAGTTCATTTTTGTACGGACGCATCGAGAAAATTTCACTTCTACTTAATTTGATGGATTTTGCACTGGATTTATTGAAATGGTTAGTTGTTTATGGTATAGAATCACCATTTAGTCTCGAATTAGTAAATCGCTTAGATTTTAGATTTTAAATATCAAATTTTGGGGTGGTAGTACGTAATCATCGAGGGCATTTGGTAAGAGCTATGACAAAACATGCGGTGGGTGATATTTCGATCCTTGCAACTGAACTGCACGCACTGTTTGCGGGTTTTCTCTTTGCAAGTTGAACAAACCATGTCAAATGAAAATAAAGTTGAATAAAATTGAGTGTAAATTTTATATGTAGATATTAGGAGCGACATTGCTCTCATTTTTTCGTCCAAAACAAAAAAAATCATTGCTCTCATTTTATTTATATACCATCCCTATCAGGATGTCCTTGTTTTTCTTCAGATAAGGGCATTATATTAAAACTACGTCATCCAATGTTTTGTTTCTTTTTTTTTTTTCTTTTAGTTCTAATGTAGTTGTCATTATTTTTGTGTTTCCCATAAATTCATGCACATAATTGTATTACAACCTGAGTTTTTCAAGGTAAAATGCTCCATATTTTGTGTTTGCTTGACTAATTGCATTAGAATATCCCCAACCCAGTCCAGATTATTTCACTGAAAGCGCAGCATGGGTCGTTTAGGACAACGAAACAAGCCCGTCTGTGGCTTGTTACACAAGACATTACCAGCAGCAAGGGTGTTTGGCTGTTTGGCATGCACGAAGTGTTTATTCTTTCAGACTGAAAGCTCCAGAAAAGAAATGACAGAGCGTTATGCCTGATAGAGGCGTAGAGTATAACAAAGAGTTAGAAGACTCCGGTGACAGGCATAAAGCAATGGAGAGTTGCATAAAACTATAATCCCTGGGCACGAACACTACAAAGAAGCGATAACAAGTATTTTGAATAAAAAAGAGGTGCTAAAATGTCAAAAAAAGATGCACACAAACTTGCTCAAGGAAAATAATAAAAGTAATAATAATAATTAGCCAAACAAACCTCAGGAGCTATTGTCCATTACTTTCCGAAAGAGTTCCTTTGGGGCTGCAAATTACAGTTCAAAGAAGAAAATAGCCAATAAGAATTGATGCACGTTGATAGAATGTAAATTTTGTATTAAATTGAAACTATATTAACAAGTGATACAGGTTAATCTTACCAGGCAACCCAGTGAACCTCTCAAACTGTTCATATGCCTGTCCAATGAACATTTCCAACCCACTAACAACTATGGCCCCTGACGCTTCAGCATCCTTCAAGAGTCTGGTCATTTTGGGGGTGTAAACAGCATCAAAAACCAACGAGTAAGATCTCAGAGCGTGCTGCCAAAACAGAAAGCCAATGAAATCTATTGCCTTTGAAAGTGACAGCAAGTTGATGAATCACTAAATAGCATTTGATCAACTTTGTGAAACATGAAACAACAATAGAATATGGTGTAAGTTGGTTTCATAGCTAGAGGTCTGAGGTTTGATCTTCAAAGACTATTATTGCTGCATGGGTTTTCCAGGTAATTTTGCCCAGAAAAAAAAAAAAAAAAAAAACACTTGAATCTGGTAAAAACCCAAGGACCTGACTAACCAGTTTCCTTAAAATCTATAGAGGTTGCCTCCTTAATTTCATCATATGAAAGGAATTAATGATTTTTTCCAAATATAGTTTTGCTCTTGGGTGGCCTTTAATCATTTAACTCAAAACCTAAACGGGCGGTATTGATTTTTTGTTTTGTTTTTTTTCCCAGGTCAATGGCTTAATGAGATCAGGTAAATAAGAACCCACCCTTTAAGCTTCTAGTGTGGAACAACGATGATATCCAGATAAGGGTCCAGTACGTTAACGAAGATATTAAGAAAGGGAGCCCAACAAACTTTTTTGTTAGGAAACAAAATCAATATATAAAAATACAAACTGAAAGGCGCAACCAAAGTAGACCAGTGGTCCACAGAAGACAATCATTACTCAACATAAGATATAACAAACTTAACATAAAGACGCACAAAACACACCAACTGAAACAAAACAAAAAAAATAGTAAAAATCTGGCCCCTACAAACAAATAGCATTGAGATTAAAGGTGACATCAAGAGAGAACTACCACAATCGAAACAGAGTTAAGACAGTTGAGTGCGGCTGCAAGAGTACTTCAAGGTCTAGATTAGGATTAGAAGACCGAACTAGGATAAGTTTCTTGACCAAGACGTAGACGTAGGTTAGGTCTACAGGGTCTGGGATAATCCACAATATTTTAGAACATGTCTAGGACCCTTGGAAAATTAGAACTCAAGTAGACAGATAGAAGTAGGAAAATCAAAACACAGAAAACTGATTAGAAAGACATTCTTATCATCCAGAAGGTAGTTTGGTCTACTGGGCCATTGGCTGGTTATCAGCGTCAACTAAGGCAACCTACTGGTCGAACAGAGGTCTCCAATAAAAGACACAAAGAATCTCAATGTACCGACCAATCATTGTGGTTGACCAGTAACTTACCTCAGTCGATCAATCCTTGGGGTTTATCCGTACCCCTGTCGACCAATCCTTTAGAAAACTCAAAATTTGAAGTACTGAAAAAAAGCTGTTGATGCTTTTTCAAATACACCTTGCATCTTACAAAAGAAGGGTGAAACCCAAAGCTTAACAAAGGCTCTGGATAGGTGAAGGGGTGATACTCCTCCTTTTTCAATGTGGCAATAGAGAGTTTTTCTCAGTATTAGTGCAGTGGATGTTTGTGAGTCTGCTCACCTCTTCATTGGTGAAAGAGATCACAGGTAAGCTTCACATCTCTAATCTTTGTCTGTTTCTATTGATTGTGGATCGTGATTAACTTGCCATTTTTGTGTATAAGGATAGTAGGCACTGATACTCGACTTACATAGCTCAATATAGTTCACACACTACACATTTGATCCTTATTAAATAATAAACACCCACTTCTAGGTATGAGTGAATATGTTGACGAAGACTTATTTGTATGAGATTAAATGTGTGGGTTTCCTAACTTAGGTTTGTCATAAAATTGTTAAAGGAGGAGATAGTAGAATTTAGGATTTTAGGTATGGCAAATTTCATTAATCATTGAAATGCTAAAACTGTGGTACTCCAGATTGGGCTGGCATGTGTTAAATCCCATTTCGGTTCTGTACTAGGTAGATCTGGGCTATATAAACGATTGCAGGGAGCCTCATTAGTAACTAGTCCTTTTAGGGTATATCACTGAGGTGGTGTATGCTTTTCTAGGTCGATATGGGTTATGTACGCGATTGCAGGGAGTCTCATTAGTAACTAGTACTTTTGGGATATAGAGGCATGAACTTCCCTAGGTCATGAAATCCAAATGGAGGGTGAAGTATGTTAACAAAGATATAAAGAAAATGGGGCAGAGACTCCAAAGCACCAAGACTAGAGACAATGAATCACAGCATTGAGTTACGCATCTTTGTTTATAAGCACACACTACGCTTGACACACATAGCTTAAGATTGGAATTTGGTTTGGAGGAACCTATAGATCTCAAAGTCATAACGTGCCTTAAATTGATAATGCTTAGAAGTTAGAGAAATTTGACTGTGGACCAATCTTGAAAGTTGTCCATTAGGATTGTCAGGGTTTTAGGTACCCAAACAACCCAAACAAAAAAACCCTAACTTTTATTGGAGTTGTTTGATTCTGGCTAAACAGTTCTGGCATTAATGCAGGTCGGCAGCCATTTCAGTATTTGGTTTTTCACTTACAAATAGAAGGAAAATATATGGGAGAAAGAATAAAAGAGGGAGGAGAAGGGAGGAAGGAGAAAATCTAGTCGAACGCAACAGAAAATGAAAACTAAAAACAAGTTCAAAATGTTTTTTTTGTTTTTCAAGTTTTGTTTCTCCATCCTCCCTCCCTCCCTCCTCTCTTCTTTCTCCCACCTTTCTCCCTCAATTCTCCCATATGTTGTTCTCTATCTTTAGCTAAAAAGTGAGAACTACATGGTTACCAAAGGAGACCTTAGTGTTCATGTGATCTTGAATTGTGGTTTATGCAGTTTGAAAGATATGTTGTATGCACCAAATTTTCACAAAATTTCATCAGGTTAGATGTGATAAGCTGAGCCATGTATGTGTCAAATCTGAATGCACTACTATTTCATATGTCAACTCCTTGGAGACGCATTTTTAGCCCCTTTTCTCCATATACACTAGATATCCCCATACATTACGGTACCAGCATACCACCAACAATGCATAGTCAGAAATCCTCAATCACATTAATCCAAATTATTCTTAGGCATCTTCATGTTAGCTACACTTACTACCACATTCTACCCTGGCATTGATTGCAAATGATAAAATCATCTGAAGTAACTTTCTTTCATCTATTTAACAAATTGTGCTAACTCTATCCTTTCAAAGTCGTGTTGAGTTTTTATTTCCTTTCAAAGTCGTGTTGAGTTTTTATTTCTATTGGCCAGTTCACCAATAATCTCACTATGTTATTTACGAAGATACCTAAAAGTTTGTCAAGTTAAAAGAATGTTGAATTTAGAATGCTAGGTGTTGCACACAAGTGTGTTACAATGAAAAACTTCACAAAAAGAAAACATTTGAAGAAAATTTCTTTTAAGTTGGTAGAACTAAAAAGAATTAATGCATTCATATGGCTGTCCACATTTTGCTGAACATAACAATCATAACGATCATATGCAAATTCAAATATGATCAAATATTTTAATACAAGGCCAGCCGATGATTTATAATTCAACAGAATGGGAGGGCGCCAAACCTTAGAAATGGGTGTCTCATCAACCTTTGGTTGCATTCCAATAGATGTTGTGTTAGCAAGAATCATGCCCTCCTCTGGGTGGAAATTATCTAAATCAGCAAGAGACAAAGCATCTCCTCCAATTGTGTCTGCAAGTTCTCTGGCTCGATCTTCAACAAAATAAAAATCAACCATAAGAACACAAAATCACAGTGATTTCGTTTTTGAATGGGAAAATGGAAGTGGAGAATATTGAAAAAAATATATATAAACAAGGTTTGTAGCTAACATGCTATACAAAGGTTGCACAAAATGTCAAGCAAAGATTTGAGGTGCAGTGCACTCCAGTTTTAGAACATCATACTACAAACTACAATAAAGCACACTTCAAAGGTTGCACAAAGCTTTGAATGTCATAATTTTGATGTAAAAGTAGTTGATATATTTCTCAGAACATAGGAAAGGATACAGGTTGAATCGGATCCAAGGTATCAAATTTTTTTCAATATGTGCACTTAGTTCAAAGAGATTGGTCATATCAAACATCTGACACAATCTTCTCAAAAGTTATCAATGCCTAAAACTAAAGCAAAATGCTGCATAAGATGCCAGAGACCTGCATAAATAAGGACATTCATCCAGCAAATGAATCAAATCTTCTTACAATTCTAGATAGCCCTATAAAATGCCAACTGACTCTGACATCAGCTCAATTCTCGCAAAAAGCCACCTTTATACCCAGAGGAACGCACTGTAGCATTCCCACCCTATATGAAAGAAATGTACACCACGGGCAATCACCTAAGCTCCAAAGGCCTTACCAACACTACCATTCCAAAAGCAAGCGTTGAGTTCTGTCCTAAATAACCCTCCTAGGAAAAACATATTGATGCACTCAACCAAAATCCCGTAATAAGTCCAACTAGGCTATGACATTATGCCAATGGGAAAGGGCCAAGAACAATTACATAGTGTGGTAAAGCCTAAGGGTTTAACATTATGAAAACAAACAATAAGGATATTTCAAACAACAAAATCATCAAAGTGAAATTAATCAAAGAGATTACTCAAATGCGGGTTGGAGACACATAAAACAATACTACTTAAGGAAAATGAGACAATTGAAATGGTGGTGGCAAATCTCAATTAGAAAGAATCTCTATCTTCTACAATAGAGTAATTCACCAAAATCCACCCTGACCTTGTATCATACTTTCGATTTATCCTTAATTGCTTTTTCCAAATAAATGATTCTGCCCTTCAACCATATTTACTTATAATCTACTTTTTTTAATTAATAAAAAAAATAAAGAAATGAGTGCTGAGATGATGCATAAGTGGGTATTTTACTATTCTGATCAGCCATTTGAAAGAACACCCACACAAAAAAAAAAGTTAATGAAATGGTGTGAAAGGATAGATGAAAACAAATATTTTATGAACTAATAAAAATAAGAAAGAAAAGCTGGAACTGAACCATAAGTGCGGTTAGCAATTGCAATCCTTGCTCCCTTCTGTTTTGCACCATAAGCAAGCGCCTTGCCAGCACCTCCAGCACCAATAACAACAAACAGCCTACCAGCTAAAGGTGAACCAGTTATACTGCCACTTTTATGTGAACCTGTAGAAAAGAAGAGTTGGACCCAGAACACCTTACAGAAAGATTCTTGCCAGAATAAAGAAAGATAAAAACTTAGCTAGTACAACATGATCAAACCTGTCAGTCCATCCTCAATAGCAGAAATAGCCCCAACATAGTCCGTATTGAACCCAAATAACTTCCCGTCAGTTGGTCTCCTTATAATGCAATTAATAGCTCCTATTGACTGAATATTGATCACCATAAAAAAAAAAAAACAATTATCAAAAAGTATGACTGAAAAAAGAAGAAGACATGTATTAGTATGACTCAAAGGTAAGCCAAAGTACTCAGATGAAGAATATCAGCATCGTAACATGAATGGCTTCTTCAGTACCTTTGCAACTGGATCAACTTCATCACAGCACTTAAGTGCAGCTTCCTTGTGGGGAATTGTAATGCTGTTTTAGAAATGAAGACTACAAGCTGTGATCATGATGTAAAAAGAGCACGAAAAAACTGTATATAGATACTACAATTTCTATTTGACACTAAGGATGAGCAATAGAAAAATGAACCTGAATCCAGCAAAATCCATTGAAGAGTAAGTCTGGAGAAACTTTGCAATGTCATCTACCAACAAATGTACATAAACTCCATTGAAACCTACTGACTTGAATCCTTCATTGTACAGAAAAGGTGATTTGCTGTGGCTGACAGGCTTTCCAATAATGCCAAACACTTTTGTGTCAGGCCCTAACTGTGCAAAATTGTAAAGATGTAATATATCCTTCATAGTAGGTTGACCAGGAGCTGAAACTATTCCCGAGTCCAGCGTACCAAAAGTAAGATAACCACCAAATTTTGCGCAAAGTATCCGTGAAATCAAACCCCTCTCACCCATTACAAGTCCTATCGTTGGGACCTGAAATTCCATGAAGGAGTCAGTTTTTTCTTATCATATGAAGAATAAAAATGCAACGACTCAAGGAGAATACATTTCATGCAGGCACACATGTGTGCGCCCACAGATGAAGAGAGACAGAGTAATGCAAGTCTCTTTGCATCCTGTTCTCCTACCCTGCATGACAGTAAGATGTCACTCTTTCTCTTCATCAATTCATGAGAAGATCAGTTCTCAAACAAGAGCTGTAATCTGCCAACATTCATTCCCTGAATGAACCCAATTATTTGATAAGAAGGCTTTACTTATTATCATATTAATCATTTAAACAAATGGAAACGCTATCCAGTGATATTCACATAGTATTAAGGTGGCCCAGAACACGAGGCTCACACTATTCTAGAGTCTAGAAAAGGTCAGATGTAAATACCCTTATCCCCACTTGAGGGAAGGTTGTCCCCCATTTCAAACCCGTAGCCTCCAAACTGCAACGGAGTAACTTAATGTTGTGCCAAGGCACAACTCATGTTTAAAGAGTGTAACTACTAGCAGAAATTAAAAAAAATGCACACCTTAGTCAATGATACATATGTGCATAGGTATGTTCTATGTATACAGTCAATTACAAAATCCATCAACTTCATATCCTAAATATTGGCATTATAAAATGGTAACTACAAAAACAGATTAAAATTCAGCTTGGCATGGACAGAAACTGTGGGCAAAGATTTAAAAGTACAATGCAAGAGCATACCACCTAAGCTGCTTACTTGAGAATGCACAGTTATTTGAAAAATGCGTGCTACATCAGTGATATCCATGGCAGTGGTTGCAATCTTCACTATGTCAGCTCCAGTGGCTTGTATTCTTGCAACAAGATTTCCAAGAGCCTCAACAGATGGAGTATGTTGATAGTTGTGAGAAGAGACAATAACTTTAAACTTTTCAGGTTTCTTTCCATATATGGAGTCGATGAATTCATGAGCAACCTTCAAGAAAGGTGATAACATTTTAAAAGGTAATTCAGGTTTAAGCCTTGGGGTTAGCCCAAGTGGTGTGGGAGGAGGGTGGGAAAAAGGGTTAGGTCAAGGATTTGATCTTTTCCAGTATAACCAAAAGACAAAAAGGTAATTCAGGTTTTACAATCCCAGTGTGACAAATTTAAAATGGAAAAGGAAAGATAAATATCATTTGAATATCTTTGTCATGATGGCAATAGTAAGAATATTAAGCATAAAAGAATACATGTATTCAAAGGCTTCTTCATCAATACTGCAATGCACAAGTTTTTGAGTTCTAATAACACATCCGGCAATCAATAATAAGCTCTTGAAAAAAATTTCACTAGTTTGAGATGTGATCAATTTTTTTTGTTCAAGTACTTGTTCAATAGGGAAAAATTGATGTTTTTCACCTGCATATGAATTTTTGGATCATCCTAACAAACAACGAAACAAAAAACTTAAAAAATTAAAAACAAAAAGGAAAAAGAAAGTGCTCGATGAGTTCTCGTTATAATCACGGAATCTAGCATCCATGAAGGACGGGATGGAAGAGATCATGTTACACATCTTACAATTCCATCATGCCAAACAACAGAAACGTTTTATAGTTATACATTTATAAGAGAGGAACCTGAAGCTCGACATCAATGTAATCAGCTCCAAGCTCCATCGCTAATCGAAGTGCATCAAGTCGATCTTTTTCATCACCATCATACTGACCACCTTCCCATTTTGGTCTACAAAATACATAATATGATACATGAGCTCGCTGGCAGATTATTAGGGTGATCACAGTACACAATTGTTAATGATCAGCAAAGAAACACATGGCTAGATATAAGGCAATGTCAAGTACTTTTGCGAAACGGGTATTGGGCACATCAAGCTTCACACAGAGTTTTAATTGTTTGTTATTTTAATTTTTTTTGGATAAATTCTGATTGTCCCCAAATTGATCTATATGCATATAATACATGTGCCTATTGACTTATTCATCAGTCATAGGCCAATCGCACTCTTTCCTGATCCGGAAGTCACTATAAATTCTTACATTAGAATACTAATTAAACACGAAACACCCATTACTGACCAGTTTTTCCAACTAATTTTGAACCGAACTTATCTTTGCTTCACTTTCGCACTTCTGGATCATAACAAGTTTATAACTTGTTGTATTTTAACAATTCTTTGGTTCTGGTGCACTACTTGAATCCACCCAATAGAACCAATTCAAATCCCTAACTTGCTAATACTACAACAACAAATTTGAAAAGCATCTATCATAAAACAAGCTCGATCATATAAGAAATCTTCGGTAAAATACCTATATGTGAAAAGAGTGGGCAAAGGGGATTCTTTAATAAGGGTCTTGAGATCAACATTGTCATTGAAGGCCTTCAAATGATCCAATCTAATCTCCAAAAGGTCAGCACCAAGGGTTTTTGCCTTGTCCATATCAATCAACATCTTATCAACTGATTCTGCCATTATTGGAGCACAAATTAGGGTTGAACTCCTCCTCACTCCTTTACTTCCCACTTGAAGGCCACCAGAAGAAGCAAGCTGAAATTCCCAAAAAAAAAAAAAAAACAAATGTAGAAATGAGACAACATTCACACTAGGGCAGGTACAATTGCTCTGAATCTGATGTAACAAAGTTCAAGTATATCTATTTGGTTGGTTAACACAACAATGCAGGAAAATACGTAACAATCTGACAATTTAGAAGCTTATCATTTCGTACTAATTTTCTTGGCAGCCAATCAGATAGAGACTAACATAAGAAATTGTAACACAAACTAGATTATCACAATTATTCTGCTTTCTTTCAAGTTTTCTATCTTCCTTTTGTGCTGAGAGAAAATACTGGGATTCAGAAAGTTTCAATCAAATTTTCCAAAAGGTAGGTTTTTAGTAATTGTTAAGAAGAGTTGCTTACCAAAATGTTTTGAGTAGAATCCATTGCTTCTGTGAGTGAGGGTCTGAAACAAGCAGAGACGCTCCTTTTGGTCTGAGAGGGTCTTGGCAGGCGTCAAGGAGGAGTTTGGTGGGCGTTTATTTCCTTTCTTTTTTAAGCTATTGAGATGACCTGGCAAACGGGTCGTGTTTGCGGGTCAAGAAGGAGTTTGGTGGGCGTTTATTTCCTTCGGTTTTTAGCTATTGAGATGACCTGGCAAACGGGGTTAGTTTGCAGTTTCAGGTCGTATTCTTGTAAACCTATTAAGAAAAGAGGGTTGATACAATACCGTTAAGTGTTCGTTTGGTATTATTTATTTAAGGTGATAAGTGATTTTTAAAAAAATTTGGGAAACCCAACCCGTTTGGTAAACTATGAGAAAATCACTTACTATTAAAAATTGCTGTGAGAGAAAGCTATAAGTGAAAGCAGCTAATGAGGTGCTTTCATTTTTTGATTATGCAGAAATTATTTTCAAAGAGACGCTGGTTTTAATATTTATGCGGCAATCAATTTCTGATTATGCCAGAAATTAGTATCAACAACACGTTTAACAAAAAGTTTACCAAACGCCAAATTGCTTTCTCTCACAGTTGATTTATCTCACAGCAAATCTTACAGTGATTATTTTTATAACATAGCAATGCCAAACTGGCCCTAAATATATTCAAGAGTTAAAAAAAATTAAGGAAAAAGGAAAAAACAGGGAAAAAACAAAACAAATTTTAAAAATAAGAAAGCTGGAGTAGCTGGAGTTGCTGGACGTGGTGGTTGGTGCTGCGCGAGGTGTTCCTTCGCGAAGAAGGTTAGGTTGGGTTGGATTCTTCTTTCTTCTTCCACTTCTTCCTTTTACTTCTGTCTTTTCCTTCTGCCCGAGAAACCAAAGTATCAATCGTCTTGTTCTCTTCACAGCATAAAGTTCAATGTTCTGTTCACATAATATAAATAATTCTACAAAATTGAGATAAATAAAATCTTACAGTATAAGGAAGAAAGACCAATGATGCTTCACAGTCCTTGCAGTTGGGAGTTTCAGAGAAAGGGTGAGTGAGGGTTTCAAATTTCAATCTTTCTATTTTGTATGCTTTTGCAAAAATTAATATTATATTAACTTACCTACAATGTTAAATGTATAAAAATATCAAAAGAAATCAACAACAACAAAAATATGCATGCAGCGCAATGGGAATTTCCGGTGTTTCTTTCTATAAGTGGGGGTAAGGGCACGAATGTTTTTTTTTTTTTTTTTTTTTGGTGACCTCTGATAACAACTTGGCCCAGCAACATCATTGAAATAAATTCGAATCACAAAAATAATTTCCAAATACAACATCATCAAAATGTTTTCACTTCACTGTATTGTAGCTATGGATTTCCTTGACATGCTTTATCCTTTATGCAAATTATAATTGTGCAAATTACAAGTTTATGCCCCTATATCTGTTGGCGAGATATCCTAGTTCTATTAGGATATTTTCTTCTTATTCTATTAGGATTTTATTTATGAGATATTTAGTGATATACTCATTCTTAGCACTAATATTATAGATAAACCCTATACCATTGAATTTCTATAAACAAACCCCAAAAAAACTCAAAAATTGACAGCTGGCCTTATTGAATTTAATATTAATTATCAAATTACTTTGATGCCCTATTGAGTGTTTTGGGTATTTTTATGAGATTTTGGGGTTGAGCTTGTTTTAAGAAATTGATAGCAGTTTTGTAATTTATTAGAAGTTAAAAGCCTCTTTGTTATGTTGCAAATGAGCTTTGGGTGTGTTTCTAAAGTCCATTTTATACATGGTATTTTTATAATTTGGGCCCCTACATTGGGTATAATAGTGAATTTCCCTTTATTTATTTCCTTTTGTATAGATATTATGTGATTATGACTTTTCTTATTTCATAGTATAACCCTACTAGGGTTTGTAACATTGTATTATAAATACTTCATTTCGGAGAATGAAATACATATGAAAATATTCTACTCATATTGTTTGACTTGGTATCTGTTTAGGCCTAAAAGAATTCACAAGCCAGCCCATTTCTCATAAAAAGCCTAGGAACAGGAAAACAGAAGACCGGGCTTTGACTCCAAAGGAAAAGCCCAATCCGTGCCAGATGTCCATGTTTTTTTTTTTTTACGAAGTGGTAGAAAAGTAAAAACACAAAGCAAGTCAGTAAAATTGCCAAATAAATGGCAAATTTGACCCCCAAGCAGATCATTAAAAATCTAGAAGAAAGAATTGGATTAGGGCCCAGCTTCTAAAAATTTCACCATTTCTCTCAAAAAGCCCAGGAACAAGTCAGCAGATTTTTTCTAGAAAGTCTATTCTCAACAAAACCCACGCGGCTACCTGACTTTGAAAAGTCAAAAATCTCAACTATCACAGAGGAGCTGACAGAGAGTTAATGAAGGCAGGTGTTACAGGAGGAATTCTCCATTTTTTGCAGCCAAAGGAAGAATATCAAAATCCCTTTTTATATATATAAAGGAACTCTGCATTAAAACATGTGGCCTTTCCAAGAGATAAGCAGACTACGATTTCAAGAGATAAGTAGGGAGCAAGGGAGTTGTTCAAAACAGGAAAAGCAAACTGACCATCATGGCAGATTGAGTTTTTCTCTTTATAAGGAACAAACAAAGAACAAAGAGAGTTGGTTTTCTTTCAAGAAAAGTAGGGAAGTGATTGCCTTAGAATTGACTGTTGATGGTTTATTTGCCAGAATAGATAACTTCCCTTTTTGACATTTAAATATAAAACGATCCTGTTTTTTTAGAAAATCTGCCGCCCATTTTAAAGATTGAAAATCCCACTCTAGCATTTCCTATAAATATGAGAGGAGGTGAACAGATCAAAAGACAACCAAAAAATCAATCAAAGACAAAAACTCAAAATGATCACTTGATCTTAAAAAACCTTCAAAACACTGAAGCAACCAAAAGCTCATTGAGCCACAAAAAAACAAGTCAGCTATAATCTAGAATCTCTAAACTTCAGTTCAGTTTCAGAGAAGTAGTCATTCAAAGCGAGATTTCTCTGAATACAAATTTGGTTCAACATAAGCCAAATCAAGTAGAGTTCGGATTTTACAAATATAAAAACCTCAACAAATTTATGAAGAGCCCTAATCAAGCAGAACATGTACTACAGTGCAGCCCCAGCTCAGTAAATCAGCAAATCCAGCCTGCACCTTTCAGACTAAGGAGGCTCCAATTCTGCCTGTGCCAAAAGCCTTCCAAGGCTTGAAATAAATTAAACCTCTGCCAAACTCAAACGTTGGTATTGATTTATAGTTAAAACTTGACGGTTGAAGGTGTTGACAGTCCAATCCAGCATAGATATACCTAGTCCAGCCCGGATCAGAAGCATCTATCCAGACAGAAACTGAAGTCCAACGCTCTTTTGTCTTTTTAAGAGTTGGTCTTCCCTGTTTTGAGCTTTGTAAAAGGCAGTTATGCCTAAAACAGTTCACTTTCTTATCATTTATTCTGGCCAGAACTGCAAGTTTTGTACTATGAAAAATTGTGAAGTCCTCACCAATCTGAGGCAAGAAAAAAAACTTACTTGGGAGATATTCCTCACCCAAATTCACAATCGTTTGTTTAGAAATCAGTAACTTGGGGCACAAGTTATCCATTTTGAAAGAAGTCTGCTAACGTTTTTACTGCTAGTAGTGGCACGCTCGCATACAAAAGAAAGTTGACTTGTTGACCAGTCAATGGTTTTCGAGATAATGAGGAACTTTACCCTACCATCACAGGAACGAATCTAAAACGGGTGAACAATTTGGCATGCCCAGTGGGACCTCTCAGTATACATATTCCTAGAAAAATCCTATAGTATATGAATATTAGAAGTTCTAGCCAGAATCCATGCTATGCCATGGAAAGAGATCAGGCAGCTCTCTGAGAAGGACTTGAGTCAGACGAAAGTGATGCTAGGCAATCAGCCCATGGCAGTATTAAGAGTAGACGTTCCAAGTCTAGTTCCAGAAGGTTGAACCAGATACAGGATGCTGTGTTTCGACAGGAGGCCACAACCCAAAGGAGCTAGGATACTCTAAACAACATGACATCCATGATGCAATGGCAAGTCAATAGGTAGTTCAGGAAGGACCGTGAGGCTGCTATTGCTAGAATTCCAAACCTAGATGTTGTGGTCCAGCAGCTAGACCTCTCTTATGGACCTCCACAAGGACTGGCATAGCCATACGAAGAGAACCCTCTCATCCCACAAATAGCTGAAATACCAGGACGCGGAGAAATCCAAGCTGGACAGAGGGGAGGAGCCCTTCCTATCCAAGAACATGAGGCTCCAGTTTGTCCAGAAGGCCCTGCACCAGTTCAAGCCCCTCAGAATCAGCCAGAACCTTCACCTATTCCACAACCAGTGGCCCCACGCAATCAACCCTTGGCACTTCTCCCTGAGCAATTAGCTGTGTTGCCCTACAGACTTAGAAGGATGGACCCCAATCCATTTCCTCCACTAGCAAGAGGCAGGAGAGGCAGAGGGGGAGTTAACCCCTTTGCCAACAATGATAGGAACAGACCGGGGGCAAACTGGATGAATCATCTAGATTTTGAAGAAGAGGAAGAACACAGGGAGGAAGTTTTGGCCAGGCCATGCAGAATAGAGCATAGGATTGAGCACAACTAGCCAGAACAGGGGTGAAATCCCCATCCTGTCAATGCTCTAAATGACATGGGGGCACTTCAGAGAATGATAAGAGAGATTATGGAACCTGAGGTCAGAAGAGGAGAGAGGCCCACCTACAAAAAGCTATATCCGACTTATATTGATCAAATACCTCTATCCTTGGGCTTTAAGGTACCAACCTTCACCTTGTTCAATGGAGAAGACGCCCACACTTCATCAGTTGAGCATATAAGCAGATTTTCTGTCCAGTGCATAGCCATAGAAAATAACCCACTGTTAAAACTAAGGCTTTTTGGAAACTCTCTCTCTGGGCAAGCTTTCACCTGGTATACTAACTTACCATCTAATTCTGTGCAAACTTGGGAGCATATGAAAAATGTCTTCTATGACTACTATTTCAAGATTTATCCGGAAGTCACCATCAGTGATCTTACTGCCCTCAAACAGAGTGAAGATGAGTCTGCCCAAGACTTTATAACTAGGTTCAGAAAGCTCAAAATGAAATGCTGAATCCTGATGGAAGAAAGACACTTCATTCAAATTGCTCAAACCGCCCTTAAAATCTCTCTGAGAAAGAGATTTGATGGAATGCTCTTTGGAGATCAGGCAGAACTGGCAGAAAAAGCATCGAAATACAAGGAGCTGCTCAGGGAAGAACAACAGAAAAGGAACTCTTCCAAAGACACATATTACAAAACCCCATCTTCTACAGTACACCTGGTTGAGGTAGAATCAGAAGAAGGCACAGAAGGCTCGGAAGAAAGAGAAGTTGCATTAGCATAAATGGCAAAATTAAAATATCCCATCAGCTGCAAGGCTCTAACAAAGCCACCAGAGGACCAGAAGCCACCACCATTCACAAAAGGGTTTGTTCCAAACAAACCAGCACAGAACAAAGTCTATTTCATCGACTTAACCAAGGTTGATGCTTTGTTTGATGAGATGCTGCTACAGAAGGCAATAGAGACACCCCACAGATTGCTCAAGCCAGAAGAACTCAAGGGCCGACAATATTACAGATGGCACAACTCTTGGAACCATTCCACCCACAGTTGTGTTGTTTTCAGGGATGTCATACTGGAAGGAATAACAGCAGGAAGGCTAAAACTGGCAGAGAAACCTCCCTTAGTAACAACAGATCCTTTTCCCCAACCTCAAGTCAACATGGTCAAATTAAATTGGCCAGAACAGAAGAGAGGCAAACTAACAGTAGAAGCTAGCCCCAGCAGAGGCAAGAGAGTCACGAGAGAGGTTAATCAGAGGCCAAGGCAACCATTTCAGTTGGGGTAGTTCTGTGCAGCAAATGTAAATGTGAAAGTGAGTTGGAGATAACTCTGAATGGGCAAAATCAGCCCACAGCTAGTGTTTTTGACAGGATTGGAACATCATACCAGCAGAGCCCAATTCCGGCTCCATTTAGAGACAGAGCCAGACAGGACTATTTAAGGCCTGCCCAACGCAACTGAAGAATGGCAGAGCAGCCAAAGAAGGAAATACCAATTAAGATGCCCAGAAATGATAAGCCATTGGCAACTATCATAAAAGGCAGGTGGTATTCTATTGGAAAGAGCGGTAGACCAAGTTTGGAACTAACCAGAACACAGAAGAGGAGAGTTCAAAGGCAATATTGTACCTTTCTCAAAAACAGGAATGACACGCAGGTACTTCTAGAGACCAATTCTGCCAGAAGAGGGAAAAATCCAGAAGTAGCTCCTCAAGTGGAACAAACAACATATCAGCCAGAAGAGCTGACAAAGACAGAATCTCCAGGCAAACCTTCCATCCATCCTGCCTCATCCTCAGTCAATCAGCTTGAACCTTCACAGTCACAAGGTCAATCTAGGCTTATTCCAGTAAAAGGACAAGCATACTGGACTGAAGAATATGAAGAGGAACAGTTGGCTATGAACCATCTGTAGACGACCATATTGGGCTTCTTGAAATAGGAGAGCAAGAAGACTGGACAGAAGAATATGGAGAAGAACAGATGGAGTACGATGGAGAACTGGATGAAGAGATTGCGGTTTTCGGTGCAGAATTAGAGAGCCTGTTACAAGGTGATCTAGGCATTAACATGGTCTTTATCTTGCCAGAAAAGTTTAGAGTAGCAGAAGGACAAAGAAGCACTATGGAAGGAGATGTGCTCTCCCAGGAAAGCTTTGAGTGCAGATTGGCAGAAGTAGAAGAGGCGCCAGAACATCAAACACTTACTGCCAAAGCAAGCAAAACTGCCATGAAATTGGCTGCAGAACAACTCTGTTTCTCCAAACCCACAAAGGAAATGGCTAATCACCTTAGACATGTGTTCATAACAGCAAACTTTGGGGGTGTTCCTATCCCTAAAGTGATGGTAGATGGGGGTGCAACTATTAATTTTCTGCCTCACAGGTTGTTGATCAAGATGGGCAGAACAGAGAATAATCTAATTCCAATTCTGCCCGTGCCAAAAGCCTTCCAAGGCTTGAAATAAATTAAACCTCTGCCAAACTTGAACGTTGGTATTGATTTATAGTTGAAACTTGACGGTTGAAGGTGTTGACAGTCCAATCTAGCACAAATATACCTAGTTCAGCCCTGATCAGAAGCATCTATCCAGACAGAAACTGAAGTCCAACGCTCTTTTGTCTTTTTTAGAGTTGGTCTTCCCTGTTATGAGCTTCGTAAAAGACAGTTCTACCTAAAACAGTTCACTTTCTTATCATTTATTCTGACCAGAACTACCAGTTTTGTACTGTGAAAAATTGTGAAGTCCTCACCAGTCTGAGGCAAGAAAAGAACCCCTCACCCAAATCCACAATCGTTTGTTTAGAAATTAGTAACTTGGGGCGCAAGTTATCCATTTTTAAAGAAGTCTGCTAGGGTTTTTACTACTAGCAGTGGCATGCTCACACACAAAAGAAAGTTGACTTATTGACCAGTCAATGGTTTCTGAGACAATGGGGAATTTACCCTACTATCACAGGAACGAATCTAAAACGGGTGAACAGTATCAGAGCCGACTTTCTGGTGACCTTTGTGTGTTGTGCCCACTCGTGTTCTATTGTGTGCCCTAATTTCTTTTAGGGTTCTTGTGTCCGTACTTGTGCTGTGTTTGTAGTATCTGCTTTGTGTTTTTTTTTTCGGTTGCTATAGTGGGTGATGATTCCAAGCTCTTGGAGATTGCTTCAATCCATATAAGGATTTTTGTAATTTGCACACCATACCCTCCTTAGAGGTAACAGAGATACTCGACGGAGGATCTATGTACATTTCTTCTTTGAGGTCACCATGGAGGAATGCATTTTTGACATCAAACTGTAACGGGGGCCAATCATAATTACCAGCCAAGGACAAGAATACGCGCACAGTATTGAGTTTTGCTACTGGAGCAAAGGTCTCCGTGTAATCCACTCAATAGGTCTGAGTATAACCTTTTGCTACTAATCTTGCCTTGTAACAGTCAATGAAACCATCAGCCTTGTGCTTCAAAGTAAACACCCATATGGGCCCTCGTGGTACGTGCTAGTGCGTATGCAACGAAGTAAGAACATCCATCGCATGATTATTCTACCCCGATGACTTCTGACAAATTGGATGGCTCCAATTATGCCTCTTGGGCTCGTGGTGCGCGTATTACAATTACTAGTCGTCGCATGGCAAGTTGGATCAATAGGAAGAAGCCTGCTCTGTCTCCAAATTCCGCTGCCTATGCCGAATAGGAATAAGATAATTGCCTGGAGCAGTCACGGCTGGTCAATTCCATGACTAAACCCGTTCATGCCTTGTTTGAACATGGTGATACTGCTTTTTATATATGGGAAGCCGCTCGAAAGACTTATACTGTGACTCAGAATAGTTCTCGGTTATTTCAACTTCGACGGCAGTCCATACTTACATGTTAGAATGGTGAATATGTGAAAGTGTTCTATGAAAAACTCCATGCTATCTGGCAGGAGATTGATTGTCTGCGCCCATATAAGTTTAGTTGTTCTGATGATGGGGCTTGTCGTCTGAAAGAAATTGAAGCCGATCGAGTTTATGATTTTCTTGGAGGACTTGATCCACCATATGATGGTGTCCGTAGCCGTCTCCTTGCTCTTAGTCCTGTCCCGTCTCCTCTCAAAGCCTATGCCATGGTCATGTTGGAAGACACTCGTAAGTCCGCTATGCTTGGAGGAGGTTCGATGGCCCTCAAAGTCGACCCAACCCGTCAACGACCGGTCGCTTCGAATCCAGAAAATTTTCTTCTTCTGTTGGGCCTCGTCCTTCTGGATCTATCCCTAGCTCTCTTGAAGGTCCTCCTATGTGTCGTCATTTTAATGGGAATCACTACTCTGAAAAGGGTTTAAGGAGCATGGTTATCCTAATTGGTTTGCTAACTATAAGGCTCGTCTGTACGGTTCCAAGGCCGTTTGTACCATGACTCAAGATGAGGCCTGTCCTCTGGCCCTGTCTACAAATCTATGGTCTTTCAATACCATGCCAGGTATGGGTTCTAATACTTGGATCTAATACTTGGATAATTGACACTGGTGCTTCTGATCATATGACTTATGATAATAATATGTTTAATGAGTTGTCCCGTAACCCTCGTGACCCATATATTACTAGTGCTAATGGTTTACCTTCCCTAGTTACCAGTTAAGGTACCATCCAACTCACTTCTTCTTTACCTATGTCTCATGCACTCGTGGTTCCAAATATTCGTTGCAATTTGTTATCTGTTGAGCGTTTACTTGATAAACTTAACGCGTCTGCTACTTTCTATTCTACCCATTGTTTTTTCTAGGATCTGAAGACTCACGAGAAGATTGGGCATGGTAAACAGATAGGGGGTTATATTACTTACAGTTACCGGCTGCAGCAGTTCGTGGTTGTGTCGCTAATAAAGTCTAGAATGGCAGTGTCAAAGACAAGCAACAATTTTGGCTGTGGCATCGTCGTTTAGGACATCCGTCATTTGGTTATCTTAAACATTTGTTTCCTTCGTTATTTAGTTCGTGTGATGAGTTTAGCTTGAAATGTGAGACTTGTGTAATGGCCAAGAGCTACCGTACTATTTTTCCCTTGAGTAATAATAAAGCTGCATTGCCTTTTGAGTTAGTATATTCGGATGTATGGGGTCCTGCCAGTGCGGCTTCTAATAGTTTCTGTTGATTTGTCACGTTTATTGATGACTGCACTCGCTTAACATGGGTATATGTGATGAAGCATAAACATGATGTTGCCTTTATTCTTCCTGTTTTTTGTGCTATGGTATCTACTTAGTTTCATGCCTGTGTTAAAGTATTTCGGACTGATAATGGAGGTGAATATGTGAATCATACCTTGACCCATTTGGGGACACGGCGTCTTGACCGCTGCTTATTTGATTAACTGTACTCCTAGTCGGGTTCTTGATTTCAAGACTCTGCTTGACGTCTTATGTACCCATACTTCTCCGGTCTCGGTCTCTAAGTTACCTCCTAAGGTGTTTAGGTGTGTTGTTTATGTTCATGTTTACTCTCATCAACGGAGTAAACTTGACCCGTGTGCGCTCCGCTGCGTCTTCATTGGCTATTCTACCACTCAGAAGAGTTATAAGTGCTATCACCCTCCCTCTTAGAAGATACATGTTGCTTTGGATGTCACATTTCATGAAGAAGTACCATATTATGTTTCTCCCAGCTCTTTAATTCAGGGGAGAGAAGGGGAGTGAATTGAAGAGTTTCGAAATGGAAAATCTTGGACGTACAGAGGCAGGTGAAGGAATTGAAGACGAAGTGCCAACGACCGATCTGTTAGAGGAAGTGACCGGTTGTCAAGCAATCTGCCTGGAACTAACCAGTCGTACAGAAGAAGCGACCGATCGCCAAGCAATTTGCCTGGAACCAACCGGTCAGTTAGAAGGGGATGACCGGTCATTGGTTGAATTTAGTGACGAATTCTGCTCTTCGAAAGACCCCCCCTCTGCCCTGCCATTGCCCCAATCAACTCATGATAATGATGAGGTACTCTCTCATGATGTGTCTACTTATTCATTACCTCCACGCACTACTCGTGGTAAACCTAAAGTACAATATTCTCATGATATACATGCCAAATCCAAATACCCCATTAACTATTATGTGTCAACTCATCATTTATCTAAGTCATATGCATAATATTTGTGTCAATTCTCTAGTGTATGTGTGCTAACAAAGTTGCAGAATGCTCTATCTGATCCAAAGTGGGTAGATGGAATGCATATTGAGATGGAAGCCTTGAACAAGAATGCCATTTGGGAGATTTGCTACATCTATGAGGAAGTCTGGGTATGTACAAAGTAATTCGGATCATACATTGCTTTTGAAGCGTCGCAAAGGTAAATTGACCGCTTTAATAATTTACGTTGATGATGTGATTGTAAGTGGAGATGATCAGACATAAATGCAGAATCTCCAGAAATATCTGGCGTCTAAGTTTGAGATGAAATCATTAGGTGACTTGAAGTACTTTCTTGGGATTGAAGTTGCAAGATCTAAGCATGGTATCTTTTTGTCTCAAAGGAAGTACGTTTTAGATTTACTTGCAGAAATGAGAATGTTGGATTGTAAACCAATTGATACTCCTAGTGAACAGAATCACAAGTTGGGGTTGTATCCTGTTCAAGTTCCTACTAATAAGGAGCGCTATCAACGACTTGTGGGAAAATTAATTTATTTAGCTCATACACGTCTTGATATTGCGTATGCAGTGAGTGTAGTGAGTCAGTTTATGCATTTGCCTAGTGAAGACCATATGGGAGCTGTGACACGTATTTTAAGATATCTCAAAGTAACTTATGGCAATGGGTTAATATTTTCCAAGTATGGTCAGACAATTGTGGAAGGGTACACAGATGCTGATTGGGCAGGTTCAGCTACTGATAGGCATTCTAAATCTGGGTATTTTACGTTTGTTGGTGGTAATCTTGTTACTTGAAGAAGCAAGAAACAAAAGGTGGTGTCTTGATTTAGTGCTGAGGCTGAGTATCGTGGGATGGCTCATGGTGTATGTGAGTTACTATGGTTGAGAAGGTTATTGAGAGATCATGGCTTTGGGCCTAAGAAACCTATGGATTTATATTATGACAATAAGGCTGCGATTGCAATTGCTCATAACCATGTATGACATGATCGTACAAAGCATGTGGAGGTTGATCGAAATTTCATTAAAAAAAAGTTGGATGTGGAGATTGTTTCCTTCTCGTTCATCAGTTCTGAGTATCAGCTAGCCGATGTCCTTACGAAATCAGTTTCTACAAGTATCTTCCTCAACTTGCTTGACAAGTTTGGCATGTGTGACGTCTTTGCTCTAACTTGAGGGGGAGTGTTAGCGAGATATCCTAGTTCTATTAGGATATTTCCTTCTTATTCTATTAGGATTTTATTTATTTCCTTTTGTATAGATATTATGTGATTAAGACTTTTCTTATTTCCTAGTATAACCCTACTAGGGTTTGTGACCTTGTATTATAAATACCTCCTTTCGGAGAATGACATACATCTGAAAATATTCTACCCATATTGTTTGACTATATCCTCTCTCTTTTTGTTTGATATGCAACTATATTCTTTGCTATTATTCCAAACTTGGGTTTATGCAATTAGAAGTAAAGAAAAATTAGGTATTAGACATAAAAATCTTTACTAATGAGGATTTGATACATAGAGTATTTCTGTTTTGGTTTTGATACATAGGAATCAAATTTTATTTTGGATTTGGCCAAAGAGGAGGCCCAGATTCGTTGGGCCTATCTAAATTATAAAGGTAAAAGATAATTTTACCCTTTTTGTTTAAAAGCCTTCCAAAATCAGATCTCACCCTTTTTTTTTTTATAAAAGCGTTGTCAAAATCAGATCTCACCCACTTTCTTTACGACGTCATGCCGAGTCTCTCTCTTCTTCCTTGCGAATCACGACGTAGTCCAGAGAGCTCTCTCTTCTTCCTCGCTCTGAGTCTGCTCTGAAATAAAGTCCATCATCGAAGTCATTACTAAAGAGGTCATTGAGGAACACTATGATCTATGTTGTTGCTGACAGTTGGAGGCCAAGGCTGTAGCTTTTGGCGCGTACGAAGACATCTATGATCTCGGAGAGAGCAATAAGGTGTTGGGTCTAGATGAGCAGCTTTTGGCGCGTATGATGACATCAATGATCTCTATATATATTTGAGTGTAAGATTTCTTGTACGACATCATGAATGATTGGCTTTGCAGTGGAAATTATTTTGCTTTACAAAATAATAATAAACTAATAATCAAAAGATTATATACATATATATGTATACTTGAAATTAATTAACATGTTGAATTAGAACATAGTTATTAATTGAAGAAAAGCATGATGAAAAATATTAATTTAGACCTAAACTTTGGAGTTTTGAGCATTCTAGTCTCGCCAAACCCTCTGTTCATGTGAAGTATTTGCATCACCTCCATCTCTGTCTGTCTATCTGTCTGTCTCATACAAAAGCTTCTTATTTGAGTTAGAAATGATGCTTTTATAATAACATGGTTTTGAAGACTAATCTCTTCTGCATTATTGCAGGTAATATTTTCTCCAAAAGCAGATCCTCCAGTTCTCAGGAAATTGATTACAAGTATGATTGCTTTCATATGATTTTAGAACAACTCCATAATTTCTCAAAATTTTGACTGTTTCCTGTTCTTGTTTTTGATAAATGCTCAAAATGTACTTTGGCCTACCAAACTATAATGGAGATATAGTTGTTAATTTCAAGTTTAGTCATGAACTATATTACTGATTCTGAGGTGTAAATTTAGTCACATTAATATACTTTTTGCAGTCATGACCTACAATTATCTGATGTCAGGCAATTATCTAATTTAGCTGCAACTTCTTATTATAAAGCTCACTTACTATGCATTTGTCTTGATTTAGAAATGGTATTGCAAAACTACATTGTACAGGTTCTGCATTGTAGTTTTGCACAAACTATATTGCAGTTTTGGAATCCGCATTACAGTTTTTATTTAATTACAATTGAATTTTTGCTCCCAGATGAAGAATTGGGTGGGCAAGAGAAGAGTAGAACTATCCAAAATTGGACTTTCGGAAACTTATTTTAGTTTTGGAAACTGCATTGCAGTTTCGGAAACTGTATTGCAGTTTTTATTTAATTATAATTGGATTTTTGCTCTTTCCTTGCCTTCAACCTCACCAATTTGAAGAGTAGAGGCTGAGGAATTGAGTGCACAAGAGAAGAGTAGAACTACCCAAGAGCAAAGGAACTCAAAATTGGACTTTTGGAAACTGCATTGCCAGAAACAAAGTATTTTACCAACATGTATTGAATAAAAAAAAATTGTTTTGTTTTGTTTAACTCTAGAGCTGAGCATTTTTGCCCAAACTCAGGATTGCAGTTTCCATTTTTGTATTGCAGTTTCTGTTTATGCATTGCGGTTTCCGCTTCTACATTGCAGTTTCCATTTCTGCATCACAGTTTCCATTTTAGTACTTTCATCTTTGTTCCTCCATTTTGCTTCAATAAAATTAATTTTTGTTTTTGTTTTTGTTTTTTTTAACATAATTGATATCTGCATTGTATTTTTGTTGCAGTTTCTATTTTTATTAGCAGTTTTTGTGTGAATATGTGTTGACGTGAATTTTTTTTAAAAAAAAACCTTTGATTGTTTATATAACTAGTGTATAACCGAATAAATATTACAAAATCAAGTTTGGTGTAGTGGTGTAGTGGTGTAGTGGTTTGTGAGTAAGCCTTCCTTAGAGGCGACCTTGGGCCAGGGACACTAGGGCTACAGCCCGGGGCCCACAGCTGAGTCTTGCCATTCACCATGCCGTCGGCGAACATCACTCATTTAGCTTGAACCTGTGGTTGAGCTCCTTTGGCCTGCAAGGCATTGAAGCGGTGAATGGCCCCATTCTTGCTTCCCTTTTGGCCTCCTCTTCCTTCTCTTGGTTCATAACATTCAAGACTTTCTTCTGCGGACAATCCCGCATCATGTGTGCTCCATCGCACAAGTAGCAAGCTAGCTTCGACTTGTCTTTCCCCTTGCCACCTTTGTCATTCTTCTTCCCGGATGACTTGTGACCGTCAGACTTGTCTCCTGACTTGCTACCCTCTTTTGGCTTGTTGTCTCCCCCACCGGATCCATTGCTATCTTTCTTTCCTTTGAACTTGGAGTCGCCTTGATCCTTCTTCTTGAACTCAATAAGAGACTCAGCTGCAGTAATTGCCTCTGACAAGGTTTGGACGTGTCTCCTTTGTAACTCCAGCTTGGCCCAATTCTGTAGGCCACTCATGAAGTACATGAGCTTGTCTTCATCTGCCATGCTAGGCACCTCGAACAACAGGTTGGTGAACATGGCGACATAGTCCTTCACGCTCCTCTTTTGCTTTAGCAATCTCAGCTTCTCCTTTGCCTTATACTTGACATTCTCTGGATAGAAATGCAACATAATATCCTTCTTAAAATCATCCCAAGTCTCAAGTGTAAACGTACCTTGTTCGATCTCCATGGATCGATGACGCCACCACATGAGAGCATTGTCGGTGAGAAACAACGTTGCCGTATTGATCTTGGGCTCATCATCCTCGAGCTTCAGATATTTGAAATACCTTTCAATATTCCACAAAAATGTGTCCAGCTCCTTCGCATCCCTCTTCCCATTATAGGATTTGGGCTTGAAAGAATCTAACACCTTGGGTTCCTTCGGAGTCCAGGTCTTGTTCAAGACAGCTTCCTTGCACAAAGCCCCATCTCCCTTCACATCCTTCACCTCATCACGAAGCGAAGTAAGCTCCGATAAGAAGTGATCCAGCTTGGTTTGGACATCTAGCTTGATGTTTTCTAGCGGGAGTTGAGGACTCCCTAGAATTGGCCCTGAAGCTCATCCACTACAACTTCGAAGCCCTCTTTCGTAAGGATGTCCTCCTCGAGTCGCTGATCGAACTCGACCACGGCAATCTCCATCTTAGAAAGCCGCTTCTCCATCATGGCTACAACATCTCTAGATCGTTCCCTCTTTGATTTGCCCCCACGATCCATGTTGACCTTGGACCAGTTTGACTCCACATTGGATCCTCTCTTCGACATGCTTCTTTGAATGATTCAAGCTTTCGCTCTGACACCAACTGTCATGGGATGACTTTTTCAGAGTCTTCCTTCCGTGCGGCCTTAGACTTGATCGCCTCTCGAACAAGCTAAGTCAGCCTCCTTCCTAAAACACAAGATCGAACCAAGCAAGAACAATAAGAATGCTTAAAACAGTTTGGGAGAATATATGCTTGTATTGCTACTCAAATGCTTTACAAGTTGTGAGGTGAAGCTACACAATGTGACATCCTCCTTATATACTGTTCCTATCCCACCTACCACCACAGTAGGTGGCTAAGATACAATGTCACCAACCAAGATCTACCTACTACTATCACCAACTAATGTCTACCTACTACTGTACAATGAATTTGGACATGTGGGTTAAGAGGTCTAGCATGATCAATCCAACAGGTTGGGCCTTGAACATGCGAGCCGTGACAATATGTATATATGTATATTTAAAAAAAAAACAGAAGACAGTTGCTGCCTAGTTGCTACCTGTGCATGTATACCAAAGAGGAAGCCATCAATCAGTCATTATATTCTCATTCTCAAGAAGAAACTTATTAAGGAAGAAAAGTCCCTTCTTAATTACACAATATAATATAAATCAAATAAACAAAATATGGGGAATTCAAAAGAAACTTTCTTAGCCACAAAAGAAAAGGAAAAAGCCGTTCGACCTTCTCTGCTTCTTAGAAGTTCAACGCAAACAAATTTTGTGTGTGGTGATTCTTGTCTTCTTCAACACACACAGAGTTGGATTTCACAAGCTAGACCAGTGCCTTTCTTTGAAAGTAATATTATTTTTTTATAGATACATATAGAATCTAGATGTATAAATTTTGTAAATTGTAATACATATATCTTTATTAACTTTTTCATCTTTATTATTTGATTCAACAGAAAACTTGGCTGGAAGTCTTGTTCTTTATAATTGGAAGTTTCAAGTTGAAGAAAATATGCTCAAAATTCAGGTTTTATTGTTCTTCGTTAATTAGTTTTGTTGTTTTTTATTGTGTTGTGTTTATTATAAAAATTAAACAATGTTTCCTAAGAAACAACTTTCCGGAAATCTCAAGAGACAAAGAAAGAAAGAAAAAAAAAAGAAATTGCTAAAAGATTAAGAGGATCTTTGAATAAATATTTTGTTAAACAAACCAATGCTCCACTTGAAAATTTAGATGCAAATTTACCAAATGAATATGAACAACCAATTCAATTGGAAGAATTAGTAGAAAATGAGAACGATGTGAATGGAGAAATTGGTGATCTAGATGAAAATGAAAATTTTGATGAACCTTGCCATGAAAATGAATGTCCCGAAACAAGATTTGATTTGAACTTTTATGATCCATAAGTTTGGGATAATCTTGATGCAAAATGAAAGATTTACTTGTAGAAAAAGGTCCCATAAGAGAAACTAATCTCAAATTCCCCATGGACGAACACAATAGACATTTTTCTTCGTACGTTACCAAATGGGGAAACTAAGGATCGAAAATGGCTAGTGTACTCAAAGGAGTTGGATAAAGTATTTTATTTTTGTTGTAAGTTGTTTAAAACAATGAATTCTAGAAGTCAATTAACAAGTGAAGGAACTAGAGATTGGAAACATCTTGGTGAGAAGCTTAAACAACATGAAAGCAGTATTGAACATCTCACTAACTTGAGGTCCTGTATTGAATTGCAAATCAGATTGAAAACAAATCAAAAAATTGATAAAGAATTACAAGAGCTAATCAAGAAAGATACACTACACTGGAAAAATATTTCCTAATATAATGGTTGCTTATAAGGTATTATTGACTATAGCTGTGACTGTGGCATCTGCTGAAAGAAGTCTTTCTAAATTAAAGTTATTGAAATCTTACTTGCAGACCACCATGACTCAAGATAGGCTAAATGGATTAGCGATATTATGCATTGAAAAGGATATATTAGAAAACATTAAATATGATAGTGTAATTGATGATTTTGCATCTAAAAGTGCAACAAGAAGACATTTTAAATGATGTTTTGTGTGGTTGAGATTTCATTGCTATTTTTATTTTGTAGGTACATGTGATGATTGTTTGCTTCGATTAATTGTGGAGTATGAAAAGAAGATTGATCAAATCAAGAAATGCTTACGGAGATTGGGGAGGAAGCATGTAGACTCAAATATGTAGCTTTTGTTTTTTTAATGCAATATTTACAATGCGGGGTACTCTTTTTCCTTCGTTTTGGGTTTTGTCCCATTGAGTTTTTCCCAAACAAGGTTTTAATAAGGCCCCAAAGGATTCTTCCTTTTCCTTTGTAAATTCTTATAATTTTAATAAAATTAATTAGTTGATATATTATTATTATTATTATTATTATTATTATTATTAATTTTTTTGTTTAATTGTATAAAGGGGCACGCTTGAGAAAATTTGCCTTGGGCCTTAGAAAACTCAGGACCGGCTCTGGCCTTCCTCCTTTGAGGGTCAAGGTTCAAGTCCCTTCAATGACACATAATATTTTTTTTAAAAGGCGAATAATGGGCAATGGAGTTGGTCTCCTGCAGACGGTGGCAGGCCAATGACGGGAGGTGGCGTCCGACGGTGGTGGTGGCAGGTGGTAGGCGATGATGGTGGCCGGCGATGGTGGCCAGGGGCGGGTGGCTGGCCGGCGGTGGCTGTTAGCTAGATATGGACATTTGGCATAGTATGTTTGCCTTAGAAGGAGTGGCATTGTGTGTAATTTTGATATTTTTTAATGATATTATTGTAAAATTAGGTACTACATTTTGGTCTTTAACCTTATACTAATTAGATGAAATTATATTACTATCTTTCAAATTAGTAAATTATATTGTGATTTAAAACGAAAGCCCCCTTTTGGTCATTAACTGGCCAGAGGTCAACATTCACCATAAAAATAGATTTTTCTCCCGAACGCGAACGTACCAAGTACGCAAAATAGTGCCTTTACTGTTCAATAAAATAATATATAATTTGATATTGTTGAAATGCAATGGAAGAAAAATAGAAGCATGTAGCGGTTCGCATGAGTGACATGTAATTAGTTCTGACGTGGGTTTGAAGTGGCCAAGTGTGGAGTAAATTTGGTATTGTGTTCATAACTCTTTGAAGGTCGACTTGTAGCGACACTACGGGCTCAAATTGGTTGCTCCTCCTTCCCTCAATCAACAGTAGTTAGTTGACCAAACAAGTGGGCGTCGACGTTCTGGCCACTTGTAGGTGAATTTTGCGAGTTTCTTGGCGTTAAGTTGGAGCAATTTAGGAATCTATTTCCCCGACTTGGTTTATTTTCTGTGGAAGAGGTGGATTTGAAGAGTGGGGGTCTTGGAGCTGAAGGTGGTCGATTTGTGCAAAAAAGTTGGGAGAAGCTGTAAAATATACAACCTGGGTTAGCAGCGTGGTATGCCCAAATCTGCATCTCAGGGGATCGCAATTGACTTGGGTCGTTGTTGGAAAGGTATTAGGTAAGCAGTACAAATTTTTAATTCAAATTTTATTTGTATTTATATAATGTCCTTAAGTTTTGGTGTTTTGCGTCTACGTTGGAAAAAGTTGGGGTTTGTTGTGCTGAAAAGTTTTTTTTATGTGATTTCATTTGCTGGTGGAGTTCATGGTGGAAGGGTTTGATGTGAAGAAAGGTTCAATACAATTTCATGTGAAGACCATCAAATTAAGCGATGGATATTTCGAATATGTAATGGGTGTGATACAGATTTAGTCATGTCGATTGCAAATGCGTATATGAAATCTTATGTTGCAAAGCACATCAAGAAAGCTGGAGCGGTGGCCATTTCAAACATAAGAAAAGGTATGGAGGAGTCAGAATTGATGGATGATGAGTTCAAATTCATTTTTGTTTATTCACCATGGGCACTTTACTATGCCCAAGTGACTCAGCCAGTGTCAATTCCAAACTTTTCAATGCAATTGGATCTTCAGCCGCTATAAAATGGATAAATTGGGCAAAGTTTAGTTTTAATTATTTGGTGGAAGTCGTGGAGGCATTCAAGGTTAAGCGGTAGTCAACTCTATCCGGTAACGCAGTATTCTACTGGCAGTTTTATTTTGATTGCATTATTCACAATAAAACCATGGTTTCGAACTCAGTTCATCTAGTTGTGTCATGGGGCAACGATGAGGGCTGGATGTTGTACAAATGGGTAAAGGATCATATAAGTGAATCAGTAGATGTTGTCCAGAATTACACTAGTCTCGACATCTCAAATTTTAGATGTAATTCCTTAACACAATATGTATTGACAATGGAGAGAAAGTTTGATAAGTTAGAATTTGCAATTTTGGAAATTAGATGCAATGCTATGAACAGTGGTGGGAAGGGTTATGGAGAATCGAAGAAAGGGCCACCAACACATATAACTAGCAAAAAGGGAGGAGCGAGAAAATCCAAGGTGTGTGTATAATGGGTACTATTGTTGATTGATTTATGTGTGTTGTTGTCCATCTTGGATTTGACATTACAACACAGGTTTCAAAGACAATGATCATATAAGAAATCTTCGGTAAAATACATATTTGTGAAAAGAGTGGGCCAAGGGGATTCTTTAATAAGGGTCTTGAGATCAACATTATCATTGAAGGCCTTCAAATTATCCAATCTAATCTCTAAAAGGTCAGCACCAAGGGTTTTTGCCTTGCCATGATTCTGCCTGTTAGATATATGCCCTAGAAGCTAATATAAAAATATATAATTATAAAGAAATAATATTTAATAATCAAAGGAGTAAGAACGTTGCTTTAGATACATAACATACACAAAGTAACAAGTCCATGGATTAAGATATAAATGGAAAGTGGTTTAAAGAAGTTAGATGCACAAGACCTTTCCATACATATGAATATCGTATCCTAAAATGTTCCTGGTCATAGAATCACCAATTGGATGGTGACCTGCAAAGACTGGTACACATTATGTCTGCTCAATTGGGAGGATGACTAGTGTCAAGTCATTCATGTAGAAACACTGAGATAGATGTGTAGGTGCTCTATAGAAGATGGAGTCCACTGAACGCGATCAACTCTAGAATTCTTGTATAGAAGTCTTACTCACAAGTGTCAAACAAAGAATTCTAAGTTGTGATAATGCAAATTAATCCTTAGACCTGAGACATCACAGTTGTCTTGTGTATATGTTGTTCCTCTTTGAGAACACTATACGGTCATATCAAAATAATGTGACTTAAAGGTATTTCTTAGGATTCTCAGCATGTACATAGAGACAAGTGAATGTACAACAAGGAATCTCTGCCCTTAGTAAGAAGAGAGAATACTCTAAAGATATGATTCATGAATCTTTGCCCGAAGTATTGGATGGAAATTGAAACAAGAACGTTTGCAATTTCATCAAATTGAATCTTATAATCTAGAGATATCATATTAGGGATTTTGACACAAGTTTACCATATCTCAAGAATATGACATAGAGTACAATGCACAAACTGACTAGGTTCTTTAAATGAATTCTTTTTAGCTTGGATAGCCATGAAATACTGCTAGGTGGCACTATGGCTTGTGGAAGCCCTGTAAAGACTAATTATAATTAGCCTTCGCCAATAGGAAGAATTGTATGGAGGGATACAATTCACACTTGATTCAGAGTGAATCATTCATACCCACTGCCCCGCTAATTTGAACCTATAAGATCGCACACAGAAAAGGAATCGATTAGGAAATTAAGAAGAGAATGAATGATTTTGTGACTTGGTCAAAGTCAATGTGAACATCAAAGGTCAAAGGTCAAACGGTTGACCCGACACTTGACACGGTCAACTAAAGATAACCGGGACCAACGCTCGTTAGAAAAGTGAGTGATTAAATTAGTTAAGTCACTAGAGTAATTAAATTGATTAGATTAATTTAATTATTCAATTAAAGTTATGAAACCTTAATTAAAGGTCCCATATGACTTGAAAATTCAAAGGGGATTTGACCATATGGACTTAGGCACATATGTGACACATTATTGGATTAATGTGTTGGACCCACATAGCAAAAAGATGACACACAAAGGGGGGATGTCGCTACACTAGGGCTTGGGGGTATTTTTGTCACTCTCGTGACATTTTTTATCCTATAAGTGTGTAGCCATGGTATCCTATCATCCTAGGGTTTTCAAGTTGGTGAAATTGGAAGAGAGAAAACATCAAGCTCTATCTCCCTAACCCCTTGAATCTATTACATCAAGTGAGGGTGCTAGCACCACTCTTCACTTGTTGTCTACTCATTCTTTCATCTCATTCAATCTTTGGTGAAGAGCTTTGGGAAGGTGCATATCTTTGTACCTATTTGGAGAGCTACAAGGTGGAGAATCAACATCAAAGGGAGAGTCAACAACAAAGGGACCACTCCCTCTACTTGAACACCATTCTTGGTTTCAAGATTCGCTCAAAGGGTATGAACATCTTATCTTTCTCTCAAATATGATTTAGAGAGTCTTTGGTGCACACTTTCATAGACTTATAAAGATTGGAACTAAATGAGACTTGCATGAATTACTAGTTTATTTAATGCTTCCGCTCTTACTTTGATTTCATATTAGATATGGTATGCTAGGTGATTTATATTCTCAAAGTTTGGTTGTAGAGTTTTTAGAAATCTCTACACAACACCATTCCCACAATATTCCCTTCACGTGGTATCAAGAGCCAAGGTCTATGAAAAGGTGCACCCTTTTGAGTTTTAGAAAGAATATGGGCTTAGTTTCATGGTTATAAATGTTATAACATATCATATCTTTCATGATTGACTCATATGTATGCTTGATACTTGGAATTTTGGGTGTTGCATGAAAGAGATTGATTCCTAAAGAATATTGCTTTTTTATTCATGGAATTGTATGAGATATGATGGTTACATGTTAATCAAAAACATTTTATGACAAGGGCCATTTCATCTATTGAAATTGGCCAATGAGAATAAGAATGCTTTATGGGTATAATTTGGAATGTCATAACAAGTGGGACCACACACACAAAACCTCCCCTCCCCTTGCAATTTTCTGTAGCCACGTAGGGAGACCCATTTTGGGTCTTCATGCAATTACACAAAAATATTGGGTCCAAATTTAAAATGTAGTATATTCGATTTTGGCCCCTAACTTTTGAAATTGCAAATTTGCCCTAATACACTAAAAACAAAACTGTTTTGTCTTTTAGTGAAACATTAAAATTTTATGTTTGATTTAAATGTTCCTTTGGAAATAAGCCCATAAGTTCTAAAGTCTCAATTGTTTAATGTATCATATCCTTTATTGTTTAATTTGATTAAATGATTGGAATCAGAATGATTATGGACTTAAGGCCCCAAAAACCAAATTAAGCTATGAGATTGGCCGTTAATTCATTAGATGAATGGCTTTGATTGAATGGATGGATTGTAACTATATATATTTATTTTTATTTTTTTATTTTTTTTTGAGGTTGCTTAAATTAGCAATTGATTTGTAAATTAAATAGAAGCTTGCATGCTTCTCCTCTCTCATTCTTTTATGTAATTTCTATCTCCCTCCAAACACAATTCCCTCAAGGTCCATTGGGCCTTGAGTCTTCTATAGAGATTAGGAAGAAGGAAGCCCAAGAAGGAGACAAAGGAGAAAGAAGATTAGTTAGGGACTTTGAGAATAGTCTTGGGTCCAATGCCCATCAACCATGAATATTTTAAAGAAGTTAAAACATGTAACAAAATCAATCACCCGCCAAAGACCTAGATTCCACATCTTGGCTCGATGTTGAATCAAAAATTAGAAGTCCATAATCATCCATGAGTCTATAGACAACTATTTAACTATATTTAAGAAATGGAAAAGGTATTTCGTTAATAGTAACACATATTCCCAATTTTAAAATAAAATAGTTTTATGAAATTGATTTGAGTTTTTGAAACTAAATAGTGGGAGTATAGTGTAACTATTGATATGTTTAATGGAGTAACAATTGTCCTCGGAGAATATGTTGTCAAAACGATTAAGTCGATAAACGAAAGGCATTCTTGATGTCCTTTGCGTGGCCTTCGACCATGATGGATTCCAAATTAGCATGACACTTGTGAAGGCTTGCCTCAGACATGGTGAAGTTGACAACAACGACGCATGTTTAGGAGGGATCCATTTCATGCGTTTGATGTTGCAAAGGTAGGAACAAGCATAGGCCAACATTCTAATATGATGAGGCTTCATGTTTGATTCCTACACTAAGCAAGCATGGTGGGCTAGGACTTAATTAGTACAATGGGACTTCACGATAACATTCGGGGGTCATTTGCTAGAGGCCAAATGAAATGGGTAATCACATCAAGATGTGAAGAGGCAAGCGTACCTTCTCTTTATTGTCCGAAGTATCCTCCACTTCAAAATCATCACTGACCACCAAACCTTGCGCCACCTTCATGGTCAACATATTACCAGACCCGCACAGCACAAATACAGAGCTAATAAAGCTACTGACGCTCTATCTCGTTAGTCCAAAGATGTTTCCCTTCTTGCGATCTTTGCTCCAGTATTTGATGGCATTGTTGACATTCAAGGCCTCTATACTTCTGATCCTAATATGATTGCCATTCTTCATGCTATCAGTACCAACACTACGGTGCTTGCTGGCTTCTCTTTTCATAATTAGCTTTTGTTGTATCGGAATCACATCATTGTGCCACGCACGTTAGATTGGCGTCTCAAGATTCCCACAGACTTTCACTCTTCTCCTGTGGCAAGCCACTCTAGATTTCTACGCACTTAAAAATGTATTACTCGTTCGTTTTTATGGCCCGAAATTAAATGACACATCAAACTCTTCGTCGCCTCCTGTGATGTCTGCCAACGAAACAACTATGAAGCTATTAGACCTTATGGTCTCTTACAACCTCTTCCCATTCCTCAAGGTGTATGGTAGGACATTTTCCTTGATTTCATTGAAGGCCTCCCAAAATCTGTTGGCAAGAATGACTTATTAGTCGTTGTCAATCGACTAACAAAATATGGCCATTTTGTTTTCCCTTACTCATCCCTTTACAGCTACAAATTTTTTTGACATATTCATAAAGGAGATTTTTCGGCTCCATGGCATGCCGAAAACTATTGTAAGTGATCGTGATCCCATGTTCATTTCTAATTTTTGAGACTCTTTCTTCACAGCTCAGGGAATGCAACTGTGTCGCAGCTCATCCTATCATCCACAGAGTGATGGTCAGACTGAAGTTATTAAGCCCACAGTGGAACATTACTTACGTTGTTTCATCGACAACGAACCCTCCACTTGGGTCCATTGGCTTCTATGGTCTGAGTTGTGGTACAACACCACATTCCAAGCTTTAAGGGCATATTTCTAACAATCTCCTACTTGCACTTTAAACCAATCTGACATGTATCTAATATCCATCTTCTCCATGGGTCGGTCCAGCAGAAGCTAACTCATAAGCTTTGTGAGTGGATCTGCTATGTTGTCTGTAAAGCCACCTTGAGCACGATAATATCTCGATCAACAATATATTCCCAAATTACGTGATAGCGCCTCTGCATGTGTTTGGATCTTTGATGAGACCTTGGTTCCTTGACTTGTGTTATAGCCCTATTGTTGTCATAGTATAAAATGACTGGTTGCTCAATGCTTGGAACCACTCCAAGTTCAGTAATGAACTTCTTCATCCAGATCGCTTCCTTTGCTGCTTCCAAAGTAGTTATGTACTCTGCTTTAGTTGTGGAGTCCAAAGTGGTACTCTGCTTGCAACATCTCCAACTGATTGCCCCTCCATTCAATGTGAACACATATCCAGAAGTGGATTTCCGATCATCAACATCAAATTCGAAATCTGAGTCTATATATCCTTCCACCAGTAATTCTGGGTTTCCTCCATAGACTAGGAACATATCCTTGGTCTTTTTGAGGTACTTTAACATAGTCTTTACAGCACTTCAATGTTCTGATCCTGGGTTTGATTGATATCTGCTTGTGATGCCCACATTATAGCTGATATCAGGCCTCGTACACAGTATAGCATACATTAGGCTCCCAATTGCGAAGGCATATAAGATCCTGCTCATCCATATCATTGCTTCTGGGGTTTTAAGGCTCATGCTCTTAGACAGGTGAATACCATGTCTGACTGGCAGAAAACCTTCTTAGAATGTTTCATTTGGAATCTTCTGAGCACCTTGTCCATATACAAGGATTGAGATAATCCAATTAGTTTTCTCGATCTATCCCTATAGATCTTGATACCCAGTATGTAAGATGCATTTCCTAGATCCTTCATTGAGAAGGTCTTTGAAAACTATAGTTTCGCAGAGGTCAACATGCCTATATCGTTTCCAAACATTAATATGTCATCTACATAAGTACGAGGAATACGAATGTGCTCCCACTATTTTTCTTGTACACACAAAGTTCATCTTCATTTTGGCCAAAACCATAACCTTTAACGGCTTCATCAAAACCAATGTTCCAACTCCTTGAAGCCTACTTCAGTCCATAGCTGGACCTTTGAAGTTTGCATACTTCCTTCTCTTCATGTTTAGATATGAATCCTTCAGGTTGATCCACGTAGATTTTTTCCTGAAGGTGGCCATTCAGAAAAGCCGTTTTCACATCTATATACCATATCTCATAGTCATAATATGCTGCTATGCCAAGAAGTATGCTGATGGATTTTATCGTTGCTATAGGAGAGAAAGTTTCTTCATAGTCAATTCCCTCTCTTTGTTTGTAGCCTTTAGCTACCAATCTAGCTTTATAGGTCTCCACCTTGCCATCTGAGCCTTTTTTCCTCTTGAAGACCCATTTGTTTCCTATTGGTACAATACCTTCGGGAGGGTCAACCAGAGTCCAGACTTAGTTGGCATACATAGAATCCATCTCAGACTTCATGGCTTCCTGCCATTTCTTTGAGTCAATATCCAACATTGCCTTAATGTAGGTTTTAGGATCTTCCATATCATCTCTCATGAAAAGAACATGGTGTAAGCCCATATATCTATTATGTGCTTTACTGATCCTTTCAGACCTATGTGGAGGTTGGGTGAGTGTGGTAAAGGGACCGGATCGTCAACTAGATCAGACTCTACTTCAGGTTCATGAGGCTCTCCAGACTATTCCTTGAGCTCAACCTTTTGCATACTAGTGCCATCCAATGCAAAATTAATCTCAAGAAATCTTGCAGATCTTGCAACAAACACCTTTTGTTCGTTTGGATGGTAGAAGTAGCATCCTACAGTTTCCTTTGGATATCCATTGAATCTACACATTTCTGATCTAGCATCTAGCTTGTCAATATCATGCTTCTTGACATAAGCCGGAAAACCCTAAATCTTAAGATGATTAAGACTTGGCTTCCTCCCAAACCACATTTCATATGGTGCTCTGGGCACAAAATTGGAAGGTACTTTGTTTAGCAGGTATGCTGCAGTTTGAAGTGCATATCCCCAAAACAATATTGGCAAGTCAGTATAACTCATCATTGATCGGACCATGTCCATTAATGTTCGGTTTCTCCTTTCGGAGACACCATTAAGTTGTGGAGTTCCAGGTGGAGTCTACTGAGATAGGATGTCATGTTTCTTGAGATATTCAAGAAACTCAGTACTCAAGTATTCTCTTCCTCGATCTGATCTTAGAATCTTGATACTCTTTCCTGTTTTCTTTGAACTTTTCAAAGACCTTGGACTTGTACTTTATTAGGTATACATAGCCTAACCGAGAGTAATCATCGGTGAACGTAATGAAGTAAGAAAAGCCACCCCTTGATGCAATGGACAATGGCCCACATACATCAATGTGCATTAATTCGAGAAGGTCAGTGACTCTTTCCCCTTTTCCTGAAAAATGCAAGTTTGACATTTTGCCTTAAAGACAAGATTTGCAGGTGGGCATAGGGACTGAACCCAAAGATTCAAGGCATCCTTGTTTGACCATACTTTGGATCCTATCTTGGCCAATGTGTCCTAACTTTAGGTGCCAAACTTGAGTCGGATTGAGTTCTTCTCTTGGCCTCTTAGGTCCTGGCATCTCAATCAAGCAGTTGCTATTTTTCACAATTTGAATTTGGTAGAGACCATCGATCATAGTACATTTACATATGATTCAATTGAATTGTTGTAAAGAGCATCCCATTCTATTGAATGTGACAACGTAATCTTCATTCAGCAATGCTGAAACAGATACTAGGTTCTTTACGCAACTTGGAAGATAAAGACATTATTTAAGTTCAAATGTCTCCCCATGTGGTAGCTTAGGTGGAAAGTGCCTACTGCTTTTGCAGATATTTGGGTACCATTACCGACACGTAGCACTATTTCCCATTTTGATAACTTCCTATGATCTGCTAAACCTTCCAATATGTTGCAAACATTTCTACTAGCTCTTGAATTGATTATCCAGGTGGAAGTTTCAATTGCCATTACTGACTCAAGGAAAAAATTTCTCTCTTCATAAGTTTTGTTCCTTGTGCATGAAAGATGTACATTACATCTCTTCTTCCTTTTAGCATCCTTATGGAAGCTAATCCCTTTTCACATTATATGGTTCATTTGAGGCTTGCTTTGTGTAATGTGTTATGAATGGAGTTCTACAGAAGTATCTACAAACATAACAGAAATAAAATTAGATTGTTTTGGTTAAGGCCATAGATTGTTTTGAAGACTTCTTTTTTCCAGTCTTATCCACTACTCTGCGTAGAGATTGACCAATCATATTTTGGAGTATTCTCTCTCCTTTATTGAGAGTAGAGATTTCTTGTTGTACATTCATTTGCTTCCATGACTCTATTGAGAATCCTAGTAAGCACCTTTAAGCTATGCCTAATTCAGCATGACTGTATAGTGCCCTCAAAGATTAACAACATAGCCACAAAACATCTATGATGCCTCAGGTCTAAGGATTAGTTTGCACCATTGCAATTTATGAGTTCCAGCTTGACATGTGAGTAAAGACTTCCATGTTGTAACTCATGTGTTGGATTGCATTTAGTGTACTTGTTCTTGTACAAGCACCTACACACATATCGATGTCTCTCCACACTTAATGACTTGAGACCTTACCATTCCCTACATATAGAGACGATACTGTGTACACTGGTCTTTGTGGAATATTGATGCCCAATCAATATTCCTATGACTAGGAACATATTTAGGATTTAGGGATGATGAGAAGTCTCCATATATGCAATCTCATTACATAGCTCTCATATCCACTTGTGTATTCCTTGGACTATGGTTGTTCTATATATTTAAAGATAATATAGGATGATTTATTGTATAAAACAACTTTTCTTGCCCATTGATAACATAATATGTCTTTTATCAAAGATATCCTTAACTCTAACTATTACATAATTAGTTGGCTTTAAGGGTATATTTCTAACATGATCTTCCACCTACCATTGCCGGCAATGAATTCTGATGGCTGCCTGAATCAATCATTGACCGTTGTTTCCTCAAACAAAATAATTCTCCAGTTGTTCAATGGCTTATCAAATGGGTTGGTCTACCCAATGCCGACGCCACCTGGGAAGTCCCAGATGACATACTGGCTCGCTTTCCCTCATTTGTCGTGTGAGGACATGCTCCTTCTCGAGGGGATAGGAATTGATTGAACCCATGATCCTCATGGACAGATCACTACCAGCCTAGTCACTACCTGTTACCATTATGCTTTCCTTAAAGGCTACTTTAGCCATTCTATCCTTACGGATTAGCGTTTACCTTTTCTTACATGGCTGCCTACAGGTTGGCTCTAACAAACTCTTGTATAAAATGCTACTGCATCAATGAGAAAGGCAGAATGGAACTTTGCGAATTCCTTATTTTGTCTGTTTCCTTTCCTCTGTTTTCACTACCTCATTTCTCCAAAACATTTGTGGTAGAGTGCCATGCGTCCAATGGGGAAATTGGTGCCATCTTATCTCCAGATCGCCATCCCTTTGCTTACTTGAGTAAAGCATTGTCTGATGAACACAGGGTACGCAACTCTGCCATAGCTATGCATGTGACCCTTAATCAGAGGGTCAATATGAAGTCCTCAATTATTCCTTTGAACACTACATGCGATGTTTTGTGGGAGAGAAACAAGCTTCCTAAATCCAGTGGTTGCCTTGGGTGGAATGCTGGTACAATTCCACTAATCATTTTGCCATCTGCATGACACCTTATGAGGCAGTTTATGACAAACCACCACCCTCTATTTCCTCTTATATTCCAGGGACATCAGGCATTGATGAAGTTTACACTGCCCTCAAGGATAGTGATTTTCTCCTTCGCCAAAACTTGCAAGTGGCTCAGGAACGAATGAAACACCTTGCCGGAAAGAGAATTTCAAATGGGTGATTGGGTGTATTTAAAGCTACAACCTACTAAGCCACAATCTGCACTCCCTCATACTCAAAACTCGCTCTGCGTTTCTATGGTCCATTTGAAGTTCCAGAGAGAGTTGGTTATGTTGCCTACAAGTTGGAGCTTCCAACACATTCCAGGATCCATAAAGTCTTTCATGTGTCCCTATTAAAGAAAAAGATTGGCTCCACACTCCCTGCATCACCTACTCTTCCTCCCATGTCTGCTGGCCAAGTTCAGTGGGTTCCTGCCAAAATCCTCAACCGTGGCATCTTCAAGCGTCATAACAAACCTGTTACTCACTGGCTCATTCAGTGGGCCGATCTTCCAGCAGAGGACGCAACTTGGGAGGACTCAAATGACATCCAGGAACGCTTCCCTTTCTTCCAATTCGAGGACAGGTTTTTCTAAAGAGGGCGAGAAAGTTAGGGGCCTATTTCTATTTTTAACTGCTTATCCGACAATTACCATTGAATAACGACTAGATTTTTTTTCCAAATTTTTAGGAGTTGTTAGTGTGATTTGTGCAACTGGTGCCAGTCAAATATAAGGATATATGGTGAATTTCTGATATATTATTCTTCTCTCAAAGGAGGTGTATATATAGTGTACAATGTCTTTTTACCCAAGGAAAAGATAAAAGCTAATCCTAATAGAACAAGTAATACAATATTTACAAGAATCTTTATATTAATTTCCTATCTAAAGTAGGACTCACGCCAACACTCCCCCTCAAGTTGGTGCGTAGATGTCACCAATGCCCAACTTGTCAAGTGAGTCACTAAATACATGGCTAGACACTGCTTTAGTCAAAATATCTGCAAGTTGTTCCTCTGATTTCACATGTGGTACACTAATCACATTGTTTTCCAATTTTTCATTAATAAAATGTCTATCAATCTCCACATGTTTAGTACGATCATGTTGGACTGGATTATTAGCTATGTCGATTGCAGCTTGATTATCACAATACAATTTCATAGCATCTTTAGCCACGAAGCCCAATTCCTTTAATAATTTCCGAATCCACAACATCTCACATATGCCATGAACCATGCTTTGATACTCAGCTTCCGCACTGGACAAAGAACAAACCTTCTGTTTCTTGCTTCGCCAAGTAACAAGGTTACCACCCACAAATGTAAAATAACCTGACGTTGAACGCCTATCAGTTCGATTTCCTGCCCAATCGGCATCTGTAAAACCTTCAATTTCCAAATGTCCATGTTTTGAGAACATCAGCCCTTTGCTAGGTGCAGACTGTAAAATTCGCATAACTGCTTCCATATGAACTTCACTAAGCGAATGCATAAATTGACTCACAACACTAACAGCATAAGCAATATCTGGCTTGGTGTGAGATAAATAAATAAGTCTTCCAACTAACCTCTGATACCTGTCTTTATTAGTTGGAACTTGATCTGGAAGAATCTCAAGATTATGGTTCTGCACAATAAGAGTATCAGCAGGTTTTCACCCAAGCATCCCAGTTTCATTCAATAAATCCAACACATATTTTCTTTGTGACAAGAAAATACCATGTTGAGATCTAGCCACTTCAATTCCCAAAAAATATTTCAGCCCTCCAAGATCCTTCATCTCAAACTCAGTTGATAAATAATGTTTCAATTTATCAATCTCTTTGTATCATCACCTGTTATTATCATATCATCAACATATATAATTAAAACAGTGATCTTCCCTTTCCTCCTCTTCAGAAACAAAGTATGATCTGCATTGCTTTGACGATAACCGTATTTCTTCATGGCATAACTGAATTTGCCAAACTAAGCTCTAGGAGACTGCTTCAACCCATAAAGTGACTTCCTCAACTTGCATACCAAATTTGGATTTTCAGATAGATCAAATCCTGGAGGTAGGCTCATATAAACTTCTTCCTTCAATTCTCCATGTAGAAAAGCATTTTTCACATCAAATTGTTGGAGTGGCCAATCTAAATTTGCTGCAAGCAATATTAGAACACGAACTGTGTTTATTTTGGCAACTAGTGCAAAAGTTTCCTGATAATCAACACCATATGTCTGAGTATATCCTTTGGCAACCAATCTCGCATTGTATCTATCAATGGTACCATCTACCTTGTGTTTAATTGTGAAAATCCATCTGCATCCAACTGGTCGTTTTCCTTGTGGCAATGAAACAAAATCCCAAGTTTGATTTTTTTTCAAAGCCAACATCTCTTCATCCATAGCTTTCTTCCATTGAGGAGCAGACAAAGCATCTTGCACTTTAGATGGAATAAATTCAGTTGTCATATGATTAGCAAAAGCTGCACATGCTTCAGATAATCGATGAGTAGAGACATAGTTTGCAATTGGGTAGTTTGACTTCTTTAAATTTTCAGGTGAAAAACGATCTGGTGGAATTCCTCTATTACGTCTGGGAGGCAATTGATACCTTGTTTCTGCAACACTATCAATATCATTTGTAATTAAATTGTCAGTATTAATCAAATTTGGTTCTGTACTTACCTCAGGGTTATCCGAAGCCTCAGGAATTTGGACAGGTACTGTTGGTGTAGAAGAGGGAGAACAATTATGTGGGATATGTGGAGTTGCAGGGAACAAAGTGGGGTTAGCAACATGTGACGCCAGGTCCTCAACTGACGTGACTGCATTTTCTTTTTCATTGCAGATCACTTCTTCTCTTTCTATGGTAATATCAGGTAACATAATTGTCCAATTCCAATTCTGCTCTTCAATATTCTCCTTCTCCCCCTGAAGAGGAGAGTTGGATTCATGATGAAAATACATGGACAACTCTGAGAAAGTGACATCCATTGTGACATACGTACGCTTTGTCAGAGGATGGTAGCATCGATATCCTTTGGAATATGGGGAGAAACCCACAAACACACATTTAAGAGCACATGGATCCAATTTAGACCGTAGGTGTTTAAGGATGTGAACGTAGGCTATACAACCAAAAATACGGGGATGGAGAGTCAGGACTGACAGTAGGGGATGTGTCGAAGTCAAAACATCCAGTGGTGTCTTGTATCCATGGACAGAAGAGGGCATATGATTTAATAAATACACTGCATATAATATAGCATCACTCCAAAACATCTTAGGCATATGAGCTTCTATCAAAATACTCCTGGCCGTCTCAAGAATATGACAATTTTTCCGTTCAGCAACCCCATTTTGTTGAGGGGTATAGGGACATGTAGTTTCATGGAGAAGACCGTTATCCTGAAAGAAAGACACAAAATCATGATTCACATATTCACCTCCATTATCTGATCGCAGAAACTGAATTTTTTTGGAGAATTGTGTTTGAACCATCTGATAAAATTGCTTGAAGAAACCAAAAACCTCACTTTTATTTTTCATAAAATATATCCATGTCATTCTCGTATAATCATCAACGAAAGTCACAAACCATCTAATGCCAGAGATTGTAGAGATTGGGGAAGGACCTCATACATCAGAATGAATAAGAGCAAAAGGTTTATCATTCTTATTGAAACTAATAGGGTATGAAACACGGTGACTCTTGGCAAGAATACAAGTTTCACACTGAAGACTAGAAATATCCAAATCCAAAAATAAAGCTGGAAATAAATGTTTTAAATAACCAAAAGAAGCATGTCCTAAACGCCAATGCCATAACTAAATTTGTTTCTTCTTGTCTGCAGCTGAGTCATGAGCAATAAGGGCCTTTCCCGTGCAAACATCATCCACATAATATAGTCCTCCTCTCTTAGTACCACGCCCAATTATTTCCTGGGTTCGAAGATCCTGAAGAAGGCAAAACAAGGGATAGATTAATACAAAACAATTTAATTGTTCAGTCACTTGTCCAACAGATAATAAATTCTGAGATAAAGAAGGAACAAGAAGAACATGTTCCAAAGTTAAATTTGGAGAAAGATCAACTGTGCCTGCCCCAGTCACAGGGTAGGATTGGCCATTTGCATTCGCCATACTAGTAAGGCTAGGAGTAGTACGAGTCTTTAAATTTGTCGAGTCAAATGTCATGTGATTTGAAGCACCTGAATCAATAATCCAACTAGAACCAATACATAAGCCAGTAACGGCAGCAAAAGCACTACCTGAGGTATTAGAAGAAGTGCCCGAATCACCTGTAGGGAGGGCGGAAAAACCTGGAGGAACAATTGAGGAGGAGACAGATGGCATATGGGAAGCTTGTGGGACAGAAGGGTCGGGAGATCCTATGCAGAGTGCGACCTTGCCTTGTGCGTATCGTTCAGCGGCTACTTTGGCCTTGTTACGCTCCTTGACTTCATCCCACCATTCTGGATAGCCATGTAATTTAAAACAATCAGTTACAAAGTGATTCGTGCTATTGCAATGAGTACACCTTTCGCCATTTTGAGGTTTAACTCGTTGTGGACCATTGGGTCTTGTAGAACCTGTAGGTCCGTTAGCTGTAGAACCTGCAGGTTTGTAGGAAGAGGTAGGCATAGAGTGCCTTGTAGGTCCATTAATTGTAAAATCAGCAGGTTTGTAGGAAGAGGCAGGCCTGGAGTTCCTTGCTACCATAGCAACTCCAGTGTTCACCGGGGTTGGTGGTACCATCATGGTGGATCGCCGCTGGTCTTCTTGTCTGACACATGAAAAAGCTTTCTCCAAATTCGGAAACGGATCCATGCGAAGAATATCGCTACGAACTCTGTCAAACACATCATCTAATCCAGCTAAAAATACATAAACCATCTTAATTTCAATCTCCTGTTGACGAAGCAAAATATCTGATGAATTAGTAAATTTATTTGGTCGTCGATAATCAATCTCATGCCAAATACTTTGCAATTCTGCATAGTATGTGACAAGTTGTCGTCCAGACTGTTTCGCCTTGAATGCCCGACAAGTTAGCTCATAAATCTGTGACTGATCTTGGCCATCATAGTATTTTTTTTAACATTCTCCCATACATCTTTGGCAGTTTTGTAGGGAAGGAAAATTTGCATAATATCAGGCTCCATAGACTGAATCAGCCATCCCTTCACAATTGCTTTTTCAGTATACCACTTATTGTAATTAGAGTCTGCCAGAGCTGGTGCAGCAGAAGCGCCTGTCAGATACCCATATTTTCCCTTCCCAGCAACATGTAACTCAAGCAGTTGGGACCATATTGAATAATTTGTTCCATTCAATTTGACAATTGTAGGAGCAGCGGAAGAATCATGATGAACATTGACAATTGACATAGGCTGACCAGAGCCCCCTGAGGTAATTTGTGGTACCTCATTGGATTGGCCATCTTCATTAAACAAATCCTGCATATCCCCCATGGAGCCAAATAACACGGCAAGAATTAAAACAAAATAATAGGCAAAAAGGAAAAAATCTGTAGCAGTAAGGGAGGTATGCTATTCTAAGGCAAATATAACCCTAAGCTCTGATACCAAGTCAAATATAAGGATATATGGTGAATTTCTGATATATTATTCTTCTCTCAAAGGAGGTGTATATATAGTGTACAATGTCTTTTTACCCAAGGAAAAGATAAAGGCTAATCCTAATAGAACAAGTAATATGATATTTACAAGAATCTTTACATTAATTTCCTATCTAAAATAGGACTCACGCCAACAGTGCCATCTGGCCATTAGCTCTAGCCTTGTATAAACGACTCACTCTGTTATGTGAGGGGTATGAATGAAAAAGCCGCTGTTTCTTTCTATTTTCTCTCCTCTTCTTGCATTTCTATCTCGGGTTTTGAGGTCCTATCAGTATCCTTCTTCGATCTCTCAGTCAAAAACCCACCACATATAATTTTCTGATCTTGGTTTCTATAAGTTCTCAAAAGGTAATTAGATTTCTGATTTACATCCTTTAAATTAGTTATTTTTGTTTTATGTTCCTGCAACAAATTCTTATAAATTGTTCAAAATTTATTTTGCTGGTGCTCTGTTTTTTCTGTTTTTCTTTGGTTGTTGGCCCTCTTGTTCTTGTTTTGTTTGCCTTTTGACGAATCCAGCTATTGGGCTGTATGGGCTATAGCCCATGCCTTTTTTTTAGTTGTCAATATCCATGTAGTCTCTCTCTCTAGCCCATGCATTTAAAAAAATATATATCAATACCCATGTTCTCTCTTTTTCTGATTTTCTTCATTTCTCTCTCTCTTACTTCTTTTCCTCCGTTCTCTCTTCTTCCTATTTCTTTTTGTTTTTCTGCCTTTCTCTTGTTTTTTTTCCCTTTGTTTCTCCATTTTTTTTATGGTTTGGATCTACTAGGAATTGAGCTTTTTCCCACAGTTTCTTCTTCCTATATATATATATATTTTTTTTTTGCTTTTCTCTAGTTTTTTTTCCCTTCGTTTGAGCTTTTTCCCACAGTTTCTTCTTCCTATATATATATATATATATTTTGCTTTTCTCTTGTTTTTTTTCCCTTCGTTTCTCCTTTTTAGTTCTACGTTGTAAAATCCAACTTGATGTGATATGGCCCTCACTGCTGAAATTTCCTGCATACGTAAGGTAAATTTAGCCCACAGAGTCCTAGATTCATAACCTTCTAAGTTACTAATTGGAGCCAGGGTGTGCTGAAAGATATGTAATTTGAATTGCATGTGCATAATAATTTTATTTATTTTTATAGTTTATTGTAGTCAAGAGGAGGAAACATAAAGGGGCCTCATTTTAATTTCTGGCCTCGGGCCACCCAAAAGTCATGGCTGGCCCTGAGAGAGAGATTTGATGCCTTTAGAGATGTGGCGCCTATAAAGAGAGGGTACTTGAATAAATCGATCTGTGATTGCTAAAAGGAACCATGGATCACAAGTTTAACATGTCTTGGATATTACTTGTGATCATCCATTTAAGCTTCGTTATAAAGAAATTTAAAACAAAGATGATGTAATATACATGCACATATGAAATCAAAATTTGAAATCAGCTAGGAATATCCAGAAAATACCTCAAAAATATTGCAACACTAATTTACGGAAGGGTCCTCAATCCTAGTAAGATATACATATATATATATATATATATATATATAGTATGTTTAATTTAGTGCTGTTTCCAATATCAATATCAAACTGTAAAAGTTGGAACACAGAGGAAGCTGAAGCAATGTTTAATTTCGCAACAAAACTTATGGATCTTAGTTATGAATCGGAGTATTCTTTTTCGCCGGAGTGTAATCCATAGCCACTAATTCGTCACTGTCATCACCAGCAGCAGTACCATCTTGGTTCGGACTAAACTTATAGTCCATGCCTTTCTCACCATCGCCATGCAAACTCAGCGCTGCCATAATAAACCATCCACACAGAGAAAATTTAAAAAACAAAACAAAACAAAACTTGGGCAGTTTAATTAGGGTCAAAACTGCATATTTCCGACCCAAAGTAGGAATTTATGACTAAATTAATTTTGTATGTAAGTTTACCTCTAGCAGCACTGGGAGATACGAAGCAAAGCAAGACAAAAGAAGCAAGAAGAAGAAAGCGCTTGCATGACACCATAGCGATCTAAAGTTTGAGTTCTCCCTGGTATAATATAAGATATTATATATTCTTTTAGCTCTGTGATCAATATAAATAATTGTTGATGTACAAATTAATACTTTAGCCAAGCTAGCTCCTGGCCTCTTATATATGGAGATAGAACAGTAGTTTTCTACCCAAGAACGGGGACATGGCACTTCAATTAACGTGACATGAACTGGTAAGTAATATTTGGTGCGTGATCTCTCTTTTTGGGGTCGGCATCAATGTCTCCTGCGCATGTTGCATGAAAGAGATATATCTAGTACTACTACATGGCTATGTTCAGTGGCTTGAACTGTAGTGGAATATTTCAATAAAATTGGACAATTTTCATGATCATTATTTGGCGAACTCATAAATGTTGGGATTGAACTTATTAACATGTTGTGTTTTACAAGTTTCATCTAAAAATGTGAGACTCATAAAAACGGGCTTAAACTCAACTCCAATACAGTCAAAGACAGAGTCACCATAGTGCTCTGAGAATATGGTCCTTACCAAAAGACCTTAGTTACGTGATTGTTATCCGCAATCCATTCATCAATTGGTGCTGTCTCACTTAATTTTGTCGCTACATTTCTGTTTTATCTTTTGTTAATATTGACCACTTTAATATTCTTTCATGGGGTTGATCCCGCTGCAGGGGGTTGGAGGTGGGGGGCTGGGGCCATATATAGCAGCATGTATAATGAACACTTGGGCCAACCATGTACACGCATAAGTTGCACTTAATTTCCACAATTGAGTGTTCCTTTTGTTTCCACAAATAAAATATATTAATTACTAATACAAATTTTAATAGATCTAATTAGTTGTTAATTGTTTTCTTGTACTATAGTTTTTTTTTTTTTTGAAAGGAAAATAAAGACCTAAGAACATTATAAAAGAACCAGCATATTAATAGTGTCCCTATTAAAACCTTCTCAAATAAACCACATGGAAAAAAATCCCCAAGAGAGGAATACCACACATACAACAAACTAACAAAAGAGTCTAGAAACATAGAATAGTCACCTCTAAAACAATTCTACCCTACTAACAAACACAAACTAAGGAAACCCATTAAAAGAGCACACCAATGCCTATTTAGTTCTGTCAAAGAAGGCTTCCTATGTAAACATAGTCCTTTGTACAGCATGAGATTTGTCCAACATGCAATGAGTCAGAACCAATGAAGCACCAAAACAAAAAAATCACAGGAAAAAAGCACAAATAACAAACTAAAGCTAAGAGAAACTTAGCAAAAGAGCACACCAACGCCTCTCAGGTTCTATCAAAGAAGGCCTCCTATGAAAACATAGTCCTTTGTACAACGCGAAAATTATTCAGCATGCAATGGGCTACCAATGAAACATCAGAACGTACAAATCACATGAACAAAACATAAAGTACATAAGAGGTACTGTGAAACATCAAAAGCCATCTCCTAGTTTCTTGATCCAAAACCCAAACGGAAAAGAAGGGAAGACCAAGACTAGCCAATAAATTTCAGAAGAAAAATCTTCAGAGCAGGAACATTTATCGGTTACCAAGCCTACGAACTATTGAAACAAAAAAAATTCGGCCAAATGCATTTATCATTTATTTCAAATAAAAAAAATTAAATGATAAATGCAAGCCAACATATGCTCTTAAAATTTTGGGATGCGTGTTAATTTTTTCAAATTGGTGAGATAATAGGCCTAAAAGGGAGGCTGAATCTGATAAGCATTGATTTGAAATTCAAAAGTATTATTTGATCAAGGGAGTCTTATCTAGTTGGCCTATAAAAAGGCTACATCATAAGAAGAAAAAAAAATCAAAACAAAAAAAAAGGAGAAAGGAGACGATAAATCAAAAAAGACTGCGGGAGAAATTAGGGTAGTGCAAAGAAGAGAGAAAAGTTTCTACTGGCATTCTGTCATTTTTATTTTTCTTTTCTATGTTGGGCATAGCATGCCACAAATCTATGGGTGAGAAACCCTGAAATTATACGGATGAAAATCCATAGGTGAGAAACCCTGAAATTTTTTGGATGAAAATCCATGGGTGGGCAACCCTAAAATTATTTGGATGTAAAAATCCATGGGTGAGAAATCCCGAAATTATTTGGATGTAAAAATCCATGGGCCCCGAAATTATTTGAATGTAAAAATCCATACGGGTTAGAAACCCCGAAATTATTTGGATGAAAATCCACAAGTGAGTAACCCTGAAATTATTTGGATGTAAAAATCCATATGAGTGAGAAACCCAGAATCCCTGCAGATAAAAATCTGGAAAATGAGTTCACATATGCAACAAACAAAAAAGGCAGCAAGTGAAAAAATAAATAAATAAATAAATAATTGGAATTAATGGGCTATGCTAGTTCGCATACAAACAGAACCCGGAAGGTTAAAAAAGGATTCCACGAAAAGGAAAGACGGCTTGAAAGAGGGAGGCCACGCTACAGACTTTGGAATTGCGTTTTGTTTGTGAAAATAGGCAAGACAAAAGCATGGGTGGCTGGTGCGTGATTTAAAAAATATATGGAAAAGTTGAGGAAGACAACCATGCTGGCCTTGACTTGGTCTGTTCAGATAGAGGCAGCAAATTTATAATAAAAAAAAAAAAAAACCAAAGGAAAGTGGCGTTGAAAAGAAAGAAAGGAAAAAAAAGAAAAGACAAAAAAAAAGAAAAAAAGAAGAGGGTGGCCGACGCCATTTTGATGGAGACAAAAAAAAAGAAAAAAAGAAGAGGGTGGCCGACGCCACTTTGATGGAGATTGGGAGAAAAGTCAAAAGAAAAACAGGGAGCTGGTGTTGTTAGTAGGGGTGGGCGCGGTCCGGTTCGGTCCGGTTCTCACTTCAAACCGGAATCGAAACCGGTACTATTTAACCGGTCCGGTTCGGTCCGGTTTAAGCAAAAAAAATTTCAAAAACCGGCCGGTCCGGTTCTAACCGGTTCCGGTCCGGTTCTGACCGGTTCCGGTTTTGAACCGGATTATTAATTTTTAATTTTTTTTTATTTTTTAAAAAAAAAAATTTTTTTTAAATTTTTTTAATAAAAAATTTATAATAAATAACTTATTTTTTTAGCTTAAAAATGAACAAATAATCCAATTCATACATTTAGAAAATTTTTGAAGTTGAACTTGGAAAATTAGTGATTATAAAAGTTAAAATATGGCATTAGATTTTAAAATTTTGTAAAAATATAAATATAAAATATATGACCGGTCCGGTTCGGTCCGGTCCGGTGCGGAGAGATGTAAAACCGGAACCGGAACCGGTTGGAACCGGTTCGGTCCGGTTCCGGTCCGGTTTGTTGACTTTTTTGGTCAACCGGTTTTTTTTCCGGTTTTTTTCCACCGGTTCGGTTCGGTTTTCCGGTTTTCCGGTCCCGATGCCCACCCCTAGTTGTTAGAGACCAACATGGAAAAGTAAAAATAAAAAAGTATAGCACCTTTACTCAATTCTCTCCCCCAAGCAGATCGTACAGCCCCTTTGGAATTTTCAGGTGTAATTGTTCTCTAATTTTATAAAGGCTATACTTACTTCACACGCCAATTCCATTGTCTCTAATTTTTGAAGTTCCAATTGGAGTATGATTGATCACCCAAAGATTAATGGGCTGTTAATTCTTAAAAGTCCAAAATATTTAATGGATGATATAAATAATTACCCATTAAATTTATAGAAGCTTAAATTTCTTATTATATGATTAATGGATAGTTAATAAAATTCTTATAACTATATTTGGGTCCAAATGCAAATGTCAATTGTAGAAAATTAATGGGTTCATCAAATTGCTCATTATTTTTCTGGGACATTGACAATAAGAAAAATGGTACCAAACCATCCAATTTTTGCCCATGGGTCATCTATCCATGCAAATTCTAATAAGATTAAATTCAAATCTCTCAAACACAAATTCTCAAATAGTGGGGCCACACTTGCTCATTAATTTCCAATTTTTACTATAGGTCATCTACCTATGAAAATCTCCAAATTGTCCCAAAGACACAAATTCTAAATTAGTGGGCCACACTTACCCATTAATTTCTAATTTTGGAACTATGTTGGTTTGATCCCGTCAAGGGTACGTAGGCAGTCTAGCATTTCACTAGACGCAACTGCAACCAAATTTGAATCCCTAGTTTTATCCTAACCAAATTCGTCCAAACACTTTCCCAAATGCAAATGTCAATTGTTGAAAATTAGTGGATTCATCAAAATTGTTCATTATTTTTCTTGGACATTGACAATAAGAAAAATGGTAACAAACCATCCAATTTTTGCCCATGGGTCATCTACCCATGCAAATTTCGTTGAGATTAAATTCAAATCTCTTAAACAGAAATTCTCAATTAGTGGGCTACATTCACCCATTAATTTTCGATTTTCCTCATGGGTCATCTACCCATGAAAATTCCAATGAGATTAAAATCAAATCTCTCAAACACAAATTTTAAATTATTGGGCCACACTTACCCATTAATTGTCAATTTTTCCCATAGGTCATCTACCTATGAAAGTCTCCAAATTGTCCCAAAGACACAAATTCTAAATTAGTGGGCCACACTTACCCATTAACTTCTAATTTTGAAACTACGTCGGTTTGATCCCGTCAAGGGTACGTAGGCAGTCTAACATTTCATTAAACGCAACTGCAACCAAATTTGAATCCCTGGTTTTATCCTAACCAAATTCATCCAAACACTTTCCCAAATGCAAATGTCAATTGTAGAAAATTAGTGGATTCATCAAAATTGCTCATTATTTTTCTTGGACATTGACAATAAGAAAAATGGTACCAAACCATCCAATTGTTGCCCATGGGTCATCTACCCATGCAAATTTCATTGAGATTAAATTCAAATCTCTTAAATAGAAATTCTAAATTAGTGGGCTACATTCACCCATTAATTTCTGATTTTCCTCAAGGGTCATCTACCCATGAAAATTCCAATGAGATTAAATTCAAATCTCTCAAACACAAATTCTAAATTATTGAGCCACACTTACCCATTAATTTCCAATTTTTCCCGTAGGTCATCTAACTATGAAAATCTCCAAATTGTCCCAAAGGCACAAATTCTAAATTAGTGGGTCACACTTACCCATTAATTTCTAATTTTGGAACTACGTTGGTTTGATCCCGTCAAGGATACGTAAGCAGTCTAGCATTTCACTAGACACAACCGCAACCAAATTTGAATCCCTGGTTTTATCCTAACCAAATTCGTCCAAACACTTTCCCAAATGCAAATGTCAATTGTAGAAAATTAGTGGATTCATCAAAATTGCTCATTATTTTTCTTGGACATTGACAATATGAAAAATGGTACCAAACCATCCAATTTTTGCCCATGGGTCATCTACCCATGCAAATTTCATTGAGATTAAATTCAAATCTCTTAAATAGAAATTCTCAATTAATGGGCTACACTCACCCATTAATTTTCGATTTTCCTCATGGGTCATCTACCCATGAAAATTCCAATGAGATTAAAATCAAATCTCTCAAACACAAATTCTAAATTATTGGGCTACACTTACCCATTCATTTTCAATTTTTCCCATAGGTTATCAATCTATGAAAGTCTCCAAATTGTCCCAAAGACACAAATTCTCAATTAGTGGGCCACACTTACCCATTAATTTCCAAACTTTGGAACTACGTCGGTTTGATCCCATTAAGGGTACGTAGGCAGTCTAACATCTTAATAGACACAACCGCAACCAAATTTGAATCACTGGTTACATCAACCAAATTCCCACAAATAAAATATCTACCTTTACACAAATCAATTTCGAACTACGTTGGTTTGATCCCTTTGAAAGGGTGCGTAGGCAATCTAGAGATTCAATCTAGACACAACCATCCCAAACACAATTCCATATCGAATCCCTGGTTTATTCAGCTAAATTCACTCAAACACTCCTCAATCAAATTCATTCAAATTCCTCCTTTTGCGATGAGTCATTTATTCATTGCGAATATTTGAACTACGAGTGGCTTGATTCCTGCGAGGGATACGTAGGCATCTTGAGGTTGGACTTGGGAGCAGCCGCAAAATCAAACACACACGTTCTATTTCTTTATGAGGAAATCAAAAGGTGTTCCCTTGAAGTAAGGGATTATAATTAAGAGACTTGCGTCTCGAATGGGTCGAACCTAAAATAATAAAACCCCATTATTTAATTAGTGGTGGTGAAATTATGTTAGGAGGTTCACATTTTTCCTTCAACACGAACTTTCCAGAAGAGAATTATCAGGGAGATCTTAGACCTCTCGAGGCTGGTCTCCTCCGCCTTATCAGCAAAACCATTGGTACCAAATCGTCATTGACTAGAAAAATCAATGCCACTATCGATCATATGCTCACCCCCACCATAAATTCCCAGAAGCACCACTTCCACTTTCTGTTGCCTTCCTCAACCTCGCTTTGAACACGAACCGGCAATATGGTCCTGAATAGAGAGTACAGTAACCACAAGGCTATAAGAGAAATCCACAAATCGATCTGACAACGCCATTGCGCCAATAATCACTCTAACCTTTTCTCGATCTGTAAGGACCAGTCGCCTCCCAAGTGGTCGATCTCCATGCTTTGGACAAGACAAGAGCACCACTATCGTGCTTTTCTCCTAGCCACAAAAGTCAAACTCCCTCCGTAAATCAAGATCTCCAACCCAGAATTTGTGATCTTGAGATGAAATCCAGACCAGTTGCAGCCAAACCTAAAAGTCGACAAGGAAAACTTGACAAAGAAACTATACCAAAACATCAAGAAACATGCGCAATCCTCCCCTTAGGTAAGGAGTAGGCCACCATCGTACCCAACACCCCAAGGAGAAGGCAAAGACACCAGAGGGGAGGATTTTGAGAGAGGCAACTCAGAAAATTGGCAAGAAACTTGAGAGAAACCCTAACCCTAGTGGTCACCTATTTGCTCTCCTCACATAACGAAAGAGCGACCCTTACTATCGTTAATACTTTTCTCGTACAATAGTTATGTATGATATATAAATATATATATAAACATTGCTAATTAAATTCAGGTTTCTTTTATTACTGGGAATGGAGATTTAAAGTCAAGACTTTTTCTATTATTGGGAAGAAAATAATAGAAGTAGTTCTAATTTTTTTGTCAAATGCTTTTATAAATGCTTTTGGTTATCAGAAAGCGCTTTTAGTTATTTTAGAACCACTTCCAAACATACTTTTAAACATAGTTCCATCAATAAATGCAAGAAGAACAATCCATGGTGGTACTTATATTATTTTTGGATAAGGCAATGGAATCACGTGGGATGGACCTGGTGGTAGTGTATTTAGTGGCCCTGATTTTTGTCCCCAATTTGTAGATACATTTGAACATTTGATTTTCTTGGGAATTAAAGATAAAGATAGAGACCTTAATGCAAAAAATTTCAAGAAACACATAAGTACAAAATGAGTTAATTAAGGCCCGTTTGATAATCATTTCAATTTTAGTTTTTAGTTTTCATTTTTCATGCTAGAGTATAGAGGAAAATGATAGTGAGAATGGGAGTAAGGATGAGATTGAGAGAGAAAGGATGTAATAAATTCAACAAAGGCACCCCACATAAGGGGTTGGTAGACATTAAACTTGATACAAACTAGCGGAAAGCGCCCAATATAGTCCTCCCCATCTGTGTGGTCAACTTCCGCGACTTGACCCAGAAGCGTTCCAATCTTTTGAGCCACAACGACCGTCATGTTTAAAGGTGGGATCCCATGCAATTGCACCCAAAAACCCCCACGTTCAAATCCACATATCTGACGTCGCAGCCCACCTTGACGTCATAGAGCAAGACTAGGGTATCGCGATATGTCCAGGGCTCCATATCCAAACCCTAGCTTTGTCTTTGTAGTTCTCAAATCTCGCCAGAAATAACTTATCAGCAAACTCCTTAATAGAGACCTCAGCAATACCTTTCCACAACTGAGAGAATCACTACTATGTTTTACGATTTGCGCAACGATATTTTGGCGACGCACAGAAATTCGTCACACAAGAAACACTTGAGCGACGCAAAAACTCATTCGTAGATCAAACTATCGTGGATAATAAATTTATATTTCTAAACTTGTGCGACCAAAATATTCATCGCGAAAGAACACTTAGCGCGACAATACATGTTATTGGCGTGAAAAGTTAGCAAGAAAAACGCGGGGTTATTTTATTTGGCGCCAAACACTTGCGCGATGACAGCCATCATCACGAAAGAAAACTTAGCGCGACCATACATGTTACCATCGTGCAAAGTTAGCAAGAAAAACGCAGGGTTATTTTATTTGGCGCCAAACACTTGCGCGACGACAACTATCGTCGCGAATTTCTAACTTAGCATGACCATACCCATTATCGTCACGTAAGGGTTTATTTTATTTGGAGCCAAACACTTGCGCGACGAACAGTTACTGTCGTCGTGTAAAGTGGTCTTTTGCACGACGATATTGAGCATTGGCGCGACAAAATGTTTAGTGACGAAAATGCGGTCTCGTCTCGTAAAGTTTGTGCGACAAAAATTGGGTTTTGCGCTACGAAATTGACCCTAAACCTTAAACTCTAAACCCTATACAAGAACCGTTTCAGATACAAGGAGTGTCTTCAATCGAAATACCGATTCAGTCAATTACAATTGACCTCGGTGATCTTCCGCTATACAATGTTGTAGTGGGCCCAAAGAACGACGGTGATGTAGTTATAGAGGAGGAGGATTGGGAGACCGAAAGTGATGTAGTGACGATAACGAAGGTTATTATAGTTCCGGTATTGAATAATGCAATTTATTTGCGACTTGCCATGTAAAACATAGTAAATGAAATTTTTTGTAATTTAATTATGTTAGTGTAAAGAATTTGTGGTATCCACTACTGAAACTTAAACTGGAGCCCTCACATAATCTAATATAAAAATGCTAAAAAAACAATTGCAACGACTTAATGTCATAAATCAATTTTTTTATAACTAAAATTCATCATCAATAGCATGTAATAACAATCACAAATCAAATTCATAAATGTTTTAATGTTTTCATTTTATAAAGTTAAATATTAGTATGTTTGGTACAAAAATAAGAGTTCAAGATGTAAGAATGTAGATTTCATGCATTTGCATTTATTTATTTTTTTGTTACAATTATTTCTATTATTTCACAATACTTGCAGATATTTTGATATGATTCATCAGTAATTTTTATACTCATTCTTTATTATAAAAAAAAAAATTCGCGGGTTGATGGATTAGGGTATAGGGTTCAGATTTAGGGTTTGCACGACATAACAGGTTCCTTTACGTCGTGCAAGGTGCGATAATTTTCGTGGGTTGAGGGTTTAGGGTTTAGGGTTTGCGCGACATAATAGGATCTTCTACATCGCACAAACTCTAAACCTGAACCCTGAACCCTGAAAAAAAAAACGGCGCCTTTTTTAAAATATTCACGAACTTGCGTGACGCAATAATTGTTTCGTCATGCAAGTTCGCGAAATTTTTTCATTACTTCTGAAAACCCTCTCTCTCTCTCTCTCTCTCTCTCTCTCTCTCTCTCTCTCTCTCTTCCCCCGCGAGTCTTTTTCACTTCCGCCAACCATGCCCTCCCAAACCTCCATACCACCACCACTGGCCACGGCCAGCCCTAAGACTAGACCCAACACGTCCGGCCGGACCCCGCTATCGCATCCCAGTCCTTTGTCGCCCCCGTCGACGACCCCAGCCACAGGAAAATCAAAAGATTTGGCCAATTTTTCCTCGAAATTCAAACCTCTCAATCTCTCTCCTCCAGCCACCAACTCAGTTGAGTAAGGTATGGATTTTCAACTATTTTTCATGCTCTAGCTGATGGTTGGGTAGGATTTGATCAATTCCTAGCGTAGGTGGTTCAATTTTCAACCCAAAGTTTGTCTGGATTTCGAGATGAAATTCCGGCCAATTCCGGCCATTTTTCGGGGTATGTCCAAGAACAAAAGTGGCTCTAATCGATGTCCTAAACCTAGGGTAGGAAGATTGGCCCTTGATTTTGAGATTTTTCCGGCGATTGTTATCTTTTTGGACACCCACGAGTTGCAAATATGACGGATGGGTATTCTGGAAGTGACCTAAAGGTTGCCTACTAATTTTTATGAGAGCATATATGCTCCTTAGATATGTTGTCTTCATTTTTTTTTCTTGTCAAAAATTTTATGTAATAGATTGTCTTGATTTCTTTTGTGGTTTCAGAACCTGTGTGTTACTGCAGTCCCTTCATGTAAGTATTCTGTAATTTTAATTATTATCTTACACATTCAAGTTTCATGGTTATTATATGATTGTTTTAATTAATATTTTTTGTTATGTTAAACAGGCGACGATGATGGAGAAGAGCCAGTTGGTTCTTCAGAAGTCTGCCTCCCAGCTTCCTCCCGATACTCCGCTTGAGTCTGTGGATCGTCCATAAGAGGCGGGGTTTTAGATCCTGACGGAGACCTTGGATCAGACTCTTGGGAGGAGGCTAGGGACATATTGTCGAGGGATGGGGAATACTCAGGTGACTGCTTTGACAGCAGAGGTGGCCAAGCTTAAGACCCAACCCGCCTCGTATAGTACCCAGATGTCACAGCTTCTAGAGTCCCTCGTTCGGTCCGGCATTCCAGTCCTGGATTTTGGTCCCTCGTCAACCTCCGAGCCCCTCCAACCCGAGCATGACCACCACACCTCGGCCCCTGTCGACAATGTCCAGACCTCTGAGCCGTATTTGCAAGACGACCACGTAGATTTTGGAACATTTTTTTATTAATTTTTTACTTTCTTAATTACATTTTAAACATTTCTCTTGTACTATATACATTTTTTTTTCCTCTTCATTTCATTTTTTATTTATTGCAATTTCATTTTATTACCAAAAAAAAAATATTATTTTTTTACAAAATAAAAAAAAGTAAGTAAAATTAAAATTAAATAAAATATATTTTATTTTTGCATGACAAAACGCTTCATCTCGCGAAAAAATAAAGCGACTAAGATAATTTGGTCACGCCAACCCACATCGTCGCGCAAAGGTTTGAGAGACGAACAGTGCTCTCGTCCTTACATTTCTATGCGACGAAGGTAAACCGTCGCATTGTGTACTTGCGACAAATATGTTGTCGTCGCGCACAGTTTTGAGAGATGAACTTTTGTGCGACGAAGGTTAGCCATCGCTCTGGATTTTCGCGACCAATTAAAAATTTTTGTCACGCAAAGTCTTTCTACACGACCTTTGAGAGACGGATTCAGTGCGACGAACTTTTTATCGCGCTGTGGTTTGTGTGACTCAAATGTACTTTGCGTGACTACATTTTCTTCGTCGCACAAATAGTAAAATATAGTAGTGAATGAAGCCACGAAGCACTCCTTATTGATGACTCTTTGGGTAAGAATTTTGGCCACAAGGGCATTACGATGGCCAACGAACTTACTACCAATTCATTCTCCCCGATTTGAACCGCCTGTCGTTCTCTATCAGACAAGCGGAGATTGGCACCAAACCGTACCTCTAATTCCTCCTTTTGTTCACTCAACCGTAATAGAGAAGGATTTTTGTAAGCCGCAAGAAAGCTGCCGTCAAAAGTCCTAAGCCCTAAACCCTAGAAACCCTTTTCTCCTTTTGAGAAACTCCAAATATGGGTCAATTCACTATTTGAAAGTAAGAAAAATAAATAAAATAACTCGATTTAAAATGTGCAAGATAGCACATAAGAAAGAAAGTTGTACTCAAGTCAGAAATATGGTGTTAATATGGGGGAAATGTGTATTGTTGAAATTAATTTTCGGGTTATTTGATTAACTTTGAAACGCACAAAGATTTTTTAGAATATTAATATTTAAGTTTTAGAATAGGTTGTCTATTAGGGTATTATTTTAAATCTGATTATTTCTTTTTATAAGTTTAGGATTTAAAATTTTTTTTTTTTTTGTTAGTTAAGTTTAGGGAATATACTAGAACCTTAAAAATCATAATGACAAAAGTATTTTAGGATTTTAATATTGTTTTTTAGGGTTAATGCTTATTTTTCATTTGTATCTTTTATCGTGTTTTCATGCTGCTTCATTAAAAATCATGATGACAAAAATATCCGTGGAAAAAAAATAAAGAGAGCGACATATAATCTAAAAGATAAACTAAAAAAAAAACTAAAATAACTTTTACGATGTGTGATTAAGAAAAATCATATTCTAGCACAAAATAAATTAAAAAATTCTTTATTATGCGTGATTAAGAAAAGAAAATAAAAGTTGTCACACATAAGGGAGCAAAGTTATATATATACACACAAATTCTCTTATATGGACGTCCAGACGTTATTACCGTGACGCGCGGTGTATTTTTTACTATCCCATCTTGTTTTCCTCCCTATTTATAATGGTATTCGCAGAGTAATAATATGCAGACATCCGAATGAAAAAATAACTATATAAAATAATAAACGCTACGATATATTTGTGCTTTTATGAGAATTGAACTTTGATACTTGCAAGATGACTTTGCAAGTGGAATATAAATCGAAAGCATGGGGTACGGCCCATGTATGGTCCATGACTACTCCAAGGCCTAGAGGATTAACCGAAGTCATGTGATACACATAGTTCAAAATAACAAGGAAAACATAAGTGAAACATAAAATCCATGTACCAAATTAATTTAATTTTTCTTTCTTTGCTCATAGAATTCATCAGTTGACGTACCTAATCATTGATATAGTAATATATAGGACAGGGTTCGATCAATTTCTTTTGATAGATAACCAAATGAGACCTTTCTTCTCTTTATATATATAATTTGGTGCAAAATAATGCAACCAATAACGATCAAATGAGACCTTTTTCTTTATTTATATAATTTGGTGCAAGCCTAGAACGATGCCACACCAATGCATTATATATATTCAATTACAAAATATAGGTAAATAATGTACGTATATTTTCTATAAATTATTGTATACCTATTTTTAATTTATGAAAAATATATAGAAATTTCAATTACAAAGTAATTGACTTTGTTTTGTTTTGTTTTGTTTTGTTTTTTTTGGGTAAATAATATACCTATATTTTATTTAAATAATATATTTATATTTTTATACATATATATTTATATTTTTCATGGGTACATTATTGGATATGTAATTTACAGATATTTTTTTTGATTTGCAATTTTAGGAGAAATTATAGAATAGTACGGATGTACCACGTCAGCGTATGATACTCTCATTCAAATTTCGACATGTGTTTATTTTTGAAAAGAAATTAATTACTTTATTACAGCTGGACTTACTTAACCTTTATCTTTTAAAATAAAATTAGAAAAATAAAAAAGAAAGAAAGAAAGAATTTTCCAACAACCCTTCGTCCCCAACCCGAACACCCATAACCGCCAACCTGTGCCACCCCTCTCCTTGCTCTTCCTCTTCAAAATCGGATGCTCAGCAGACAATTCACCTTAGAATCCGATTTTGAACCCAAGTCTTTTATTAGCCAAATCAAATTGAAGAAGATTGTCCTCCAATTGATGCGCTCTAATCACAATGGCAGCACCTTGAGTTACTTGGGCACAGCCCAACATCCACAAATCCCAAATACAACACATCTTTGTTCACTTACACCATTGAATTTGCACAAACACACTCTCTAGTACACTCACTCTGCAACACAAAATCAATGGAAGGCACAGCCGATGTGGATTGAGTTGAAGCATACTCTGAAAGGTGCTACAGACGTCACCCTAGGAATTTGACAAAAGAGCAAGGGTGAGGGGTGGTGCAGGTTTGAGTTGGAGATGGAGGGTTGGAAAATTCTTTAATTTTCTTTTTAAAGACTTTTCTAATTTTATTTTAAAAGATAAAAGTTAAGTAAGTTCAGCTGTAATAAAGTAATTAATTTCTTTTAAAAAATGGACACGTATTAAAATTTGAATGGGAATATCATACGCTGACGTGGTACATCCGTACTATTCTATAATTTCTCCAATTGTAGGGGGGATATGTGAGAGGGAATGACAACCAAAAGAAATGGGGTGATTGATATGCTATTAATATGGAGTATTAATTACAATTATGGCAGTTAATGAAATGCTTGAAATAAATTATAAATAAAATATGAAGTTTGGTGGCAACGATGTAAAAACATAGGAATACTACGACCTCTTGTATCTTACTGGTCATTTAAATTTGAAATTAAATTTTACACATAGATTTACAGAATAATGGGTACATATCTAAGAAATAAAAAATATAGAAATCTATATTGGACAAGCCCATATTTATAAGTCTGTACTACTTAATTTAAAAAGCTAATCCCATTGGTCAATCTCAAAAAAGTTGGCCTTGGGTTGGAGCAGTTAGTGATGCCATAAGAGACGTAGGACAAAGAAATAATTATACGATAAGGAGGCTTCACATACGTACATACGTACATACGTATACCATACCCAAATTATAACAGGAAAGGGAAGGTTGTCAGTGATAATGTCGTTTCAGCCGGCCAGCACACCAGTTAATTGTCTCTTTGGGCCCAACCACACCACAGTTCATAGCATAGACCAGCCATTGTGTGAAAGGGAGATGATGCACAGGTCACACAGTTCTTTTCATAATGGTGTAACTACGTACTCTACTGTACCGTACGAAAAATTGGATGAATTCAGGTGTAAAGAGACGAGCACGCTGTCATTGAGCAGGTTCCATCTATGATTTATGCATAGTCTTAATCATGGGTGAGCTTCTTTCTTTGGGTTTTCGTTTTGTTTGGTTGTGTACGTTCTGATGTACGTACGTAGAAATGGCTTGGAGGTTAGTAAAAGAAGGGTTAGTAGGGCACAAGCTCACAAGCATGTGTTGGTCACCTACACTACACTACTGGATGTGGACTAATTAGCTAGCTAATAAAGTGTCTTCTCTAAAACTCATTAATCGCCATCTGTCTTTCTTTCCTTCCTTCATAGCGTGGGGCTTGGACCACTTGGCGTTCTTCACTATCCTCCAAGACTAGCTAGACAAGCCCTTTGTTTCTATCTTTTAGATATTTTTCTTATTTTGAGACAGGTGATAATGGGAGAGAGGGAGATTGAATCTAAGACCTTAGGTGTAGAGATAAATGCTCTTAACAACTTGAGCTATAAGCTCCATGTTTAGCTATGTTTCTTAATCTCCGGTTACTAGGGGGACATAAAATCCTTCAGTCAAATCAAACTGATCTAAAGGGTTTTTAAAACAAAACGTTCATGAGGTTTACAAAATTATGAAGTTACGTACTTTTTGTTTTGTTTGTGTCAATTGTGGTCCTCAAGATTAATATGTGTGTGTTTGCAAGTAGTCTATGTCTTGAGTTCCGGTAAAAAAATATTTTTATTTTTATTTTTATTCCACATGTCACTATATTATTAGATATATTGGCTCCACATCAACAAACTAACAAATTTTTTGACAGAAACTCATGTACCAAGTTTCAGTACTTGCTACCTAAAATTTATTTCTTGACGTTTTCATACACAAATTCTCATTGTATCATTTTCGTACCTTCGCCAATCTGTCTATTAAGTAATGATATGATCCATCATTTTTGCATGATGTTGGCTTAATGAGAAACAAAAATTGGGCGAGAAGGTGAATACTAAGGTGCTAAATTAGATGGGAACACCTTTAAACAGTGATGTGGCAATTCACAACTGATTATGAATTTAATTGAAACTTTTTTTTTTCTGTTCCTCAGACCACCCAAGAAGGATTTGAAGAAAGAGATTGAGATGCACAAATTAGGGAGGGTACGTATCCTGTGTTATGAATTTGGTATGGACGGCTATGACATGGTAGTTCTTTTCTATTGGCGCAATAGGCTTGATTTTGGAGGCCTCTTCCCTCTTCTCCAGTGCCATAAGTGCTATGGGTTTGCCTGGTGTTCCCGTTCTAGCTGCATAAAAGCTCTCTCTCTTGGGAAAGGCAGATTTCTATATTTGCACAAAGATTTTCTGGTTCTCATTTTCTTTTTATGGCTTCTCTACATAAACTCTGAAAAGCATTTTCATGGATTGTTTTCCTTTTAATTTATTAATTCTCTAAAACTATAGAACTCTGTAGCCCATACTCTTCTTACTGTATGTTTGAGTGCATGCAATAGAAACCTGTAGACAACACTAACTCATATGCTGAAAAGAAATGAAGAAAAAACCTTGACTATGTTATAAATCTAGAGGAATTGGAGAGAGGGAATTGGGATAGATCAAGCATAGAAATCTGATGTTTTCATTCTTCAGTATATCTGAAATGTGTATATTCAGTAGGGAAGGGGGGAAGCCTTTTATAGGCATTTGGGGACTCCACAACTCCACATTTACAACACTCCCCCTTGGAGACCACAAATGATATGGAATATGCCTCGTTAAAAACCTTGCCAGTAAAAACCCAGTGGGACAAAAAAAACTGGTCAAAGGGAAAAAGAGTACATAATCATGTGTAACATAAAATTCTATGTATATTGACGCGCGTGCGACACTGCCTCGTTAAAAACCTTGCCAGGAAAAACTCAGTGGGATAAAAACTTGGACGAAGGAAAAAGAGTACAGTGTTTGAAGATCTTTATTGATAGCACGCTCCCCCTGATGCTCGGCAAAATATCTTTAAGTCATACTGTTGATCACCTTTCTGAATATCGTAGTTGACACTGCTTCTGTGAGTCAATCTTGAGCGACACTGCCTCGTTAAAACCTTACCAGGAAAAACCCAATGGGATAAAAACCTGGATGAAGGAAAAAGAGTACAGTGTATGAAGGTCTTTATTAAAACCACGCTCCCCCTGATGAATATCTCCCCATGAAAAATTTATGACTAGCTTTTTCCAGTAAGCGACCATAGAGATTTCCAGAGTCCACATATCTAATAACTCTTGGGCTATTTGTAAGTTCACTCAAAAATATGCCCGTATATGGTGTTATGCTGAGATTGCATCAAATATGCCTCATATCATCCCAAAATGATGGTGATGGAGTTGAGCTCTATCTGGAAAATACGATGTACGGTCCAATATACTTCCGGAAAATCCTTAAAGTGTCCAACGGATAATCCTCATAAAAATGCTTCAATACTTTCTTAGTATAAGCAAGAATCTCGTTGGCATAATGCTCGATTTTTAAGTCGAGACAAATATTTCGTGACTTCTGCAGAAGCTTTAATGTGTTGCAATCACATTATAATCAATGTACTCACTGAGGTAATTTATGCATATTAATATTGAGTACAAATTTTGTGCTTCAAGCACATGTCCTTTAGGGACTTGCTTTATGCAATGTCAATCCTCTCAACGGATTTTGTTTAAAAGGGATTAAACTTTATGACACATTATATAGCTTTTACCCAGCTATTTATACATCTTTAGGAAATCGCTTCTGGCGATATGCTCCGTGCATTTAATAACCCTTAAAGATAATATGTTGGTCTCCGTAATTGTGTAATAAGGGGGGCACAATTGAATCTGTAAATATGGAGAAAAACCCAACATTCCTTGTTTCTGCTAGAAACAGTGTGTCATACAAAGTAGGTATATTCCCTTTTATTCCGAACACCCAAGTATAAATTTCAGTATTAACATCTTTTGGGATTCGTACTGTGGGTTTGTTCTTTCACGTTCATTCTCATTTATAATGGAATTACCTCATTCCATTTTGGCCAATGATATTGTCGACATTTAATAATTGAACGTGGTTCCAATCAACACAGCCCATTGATGATTTGAGTAGCTACTCCAAAACCAAAAATTGTCATTCATCAATTCATGATCCCACCATTCTCATGTGCATGCGCATGCATCAATTATAAGCATTTATTTGCCTTTGGGTACCCAAGCCACTTCATGGGGCTTTTATTATGTGAGAATGTGGATTATAACCTCCATTGGAGTGTTATTTAGCAGTAGGGCGTGGATAATCTCCATTTAGGGAGTTAGAACATTTAGAACCCATATATCTGTCATGCTGAAGGCATGTCACAGATTAATACATACATGTCAATTAATTTTTGGGACCTTAACCCATATTATGGGACTTTAACCCATATAATTTGCTACGCATTAGGCGTGCATAATATCAATATGGACATGTCAAAGGATTGTCCTTTCGGGACTTCAATCCACATCATTTGCTACGCAACAGGCGTGCATCATATTGATCACTGCTATACCCATATTCTGTTTTTATGGGACTTTAATCTGTGCAGTGTATTATCAATGTATCCAACTTACAAGCTGTAAAATTTGCATTAATAATTCATGGATACATACAAGCCATTCTTTTGGAACGGACTTATCTTCCCATTTGGTTACCTTTCAAGATAAAATATCAAATAAGTATATAAGCATAAAATAACACAAGTATTGCTTACATCCTTAGGTGGGAGAAACTTTTCTCAAGTATCATTCAAGCTCGTATCGGCCCAGTAAATATAATGTAGCGCTTGATGATCTAGTTATATCCTGCAAGAGCAAAATCACAACTCTTTTCTCTGTCAAAAACAAATAACCCTCAAAGTTAGGATCACTCCATGGATTCTTTCTTCAGATGTTCATTCTAAAGAAATTAAATCTCTTATGAACAGAGAGTTATAAAAAGAGAAAAAATGCAAAAATAATGTGATATTGATTGCAAGAGAAGGTAAGCAATCAAGGAAGGAAGCTGGTGGGAGCAGACAACAAGCTCAGCAATCAGGGAAGGAAGCTGGTGGGAGCAAACAACAAGCTCTCATTTCTTCTAGTCTAGAAGAACTTCCGGAGATTAGAGCATAAGGTTGCCTTCACAGTTCCCTGATGTGGCGGAAACGTGATCAGGGATAGTCTCGCTTCCGGAATGGATGATCAGAGATAGTCTTGCTTCTCGGGCATATTAAGTGCTCACTGATAAGAAAAACAAGTAGATATCGCATCACTAGGTATGGAGAAAAACTGGATGTCTTCTGCAAAGAAAATTTCGTTAGTAACACATTTATACACAAATAAGAGGAATAGGTAGAACCGGTGAATTTCAAATTAACCATAGGAAAATTGCGAGATTCTCGGGGTACTTTTGAAAAAGTAGCTCCGTGAAATCCGCAAAGCAAGATCGGCTTTTGACGAAAATAATACTTTGAAAACGCCGAAAGTGTCGACAAACATTAATGGAGGCCACGTGAAGTTTTGGAATCTGGGAAAGAAAAAGAGAATATGGGGATCCGAAAAGATATTGGGATCCTGAAAAACTGTAGCCATATTTCCTCCTATAGATATTGCCTTTGCAAAACTTGATTGGAGCAATTGCGTTTCAACTTAACTTCCTTCATTTTTTGAAACTTTAGTTATTTCAAAACCTTCTTAAAAATGGCTTCCTCTTCTTCCTGCCCAGATTATTTCAATTTAAATGATACTCCCACAACAACCAGTGACGCCAAAGTTTGGCGTCCATCCTTTGTATCCCAAAATCGTCATCTCACAGTTAATGATTCTGTGATGATGGATGATGCTACTGCTGTCATAGTAGCTAGGAATTTCATTATTCCAATGGATGAAATGTTGTTGACAGGGAGATCTGAGGAAGAGGCTATTGATGACTCAATGGCTTTTAGCATTCAGAGTGCTGCTTCTGTTTCTAACATGGCTGATCGTTTGCGTGCCAGAGCAAACGAGGTTGAGAGATTAACAACTGAAAATTCGTCTCTCCAAAGAATGCTTCATGAGTCTCAACAGGAGGTTGAGAAACTTAAAGGAGAGAATAATGCCTTGTTGAAACTGGTGAGTTCGTACTCTGTTGATACACTGAGAAGGCTAGACATGCTGCAGGTCTCCAATGAAAGAATTTTGGGAGACCATGAGAGGCTCATGGCTAAGCTTAAGAGGCGTCGTCCTCTTCCTTCAGAGGCTTCCGGAACATAATGTATTTTTATAGATTTTACAGGGCCTGCACCTTCATTGCAGGAAAAAATCTATCTGTTGTATGTTCCTGTTATAATAATTGCGGACATTCTTAAACTTGCACCTGTGGTTTTTACGTCTTTTCAAAATGACGGTTTGGAACCTTGTGCCTTATAGGTTCAAATAACCACATCGACTCTCCCAAATTTCATATTTCAACGTATGGAACTTTTGGCCTGTGATAAACAAAAACTCAGAATTCATTTGCCCTTTTCAAATGAACATGAAATATGGATTGAGTAAAAGCCACGTTAATATCTCATATATTTGGGTTCATGAGTTTCCCGCCCAGATATAACAAAATATGTGGGGAGCCTCAATTCATCATTCTCTTATGCCAAAGAAATATGTGGCGTACCACAATTTGCAATAATACCTCAAGGGTTGTCCATTTAATTGTTGGAACTTCAGGTTCTCAACACTGTTAGATTTTGAACCTCAAGCCAAAATCACATATTCTCATGGTATGGACATTTTTACAATTTTCTGTACATATTTCTGGACTTCAAGCCCTTACATAATTGTCCATATTTTGAGGAACTTCTGGCATCTCATTTAATTGCTCATCCATGAGTTTAAGGAACTGCAAGTTCCCTTTTTGAATATAGTGACGGTTTACCCAAAATGGTTAATATTTATGTATACGTCACTATTCATATATCCGGTACTATTCATCAAGTCATGAATACGTATCTATTCATGTGGACAGTACATTTGCCAGTACAGTTATCATCCATGTGTACGGCATTATGAAACAATACGGTACTGTTACATCATTAAGGAACCCCAGGTCCTTATTTACATGTGAGGGATCAAGGACCCTCAAGTCCAATCACATGTTTACAAATATAGTACCGGAGAGACTGCCAGCTCTTATATTAACATCATCATCAAGGATCTTCAAGTCCTGATGTAATTGTATGATGAGGATCAAGGAACTTCTGGTCCTGATCTGCATACTGTAAAAACTCATCATATAGCACAATTAATCCATAAAATAAATTGCTGGTAAATAAATTACTGGTATGGACGATAAACCCGCACCATACTTTAAATAAATGTAAATGTGCGGTAAAATAAATTCATAAATTAAATTACTTGCTGTATGGACGTTAATCCCGCACCATACTTTAAATAAAATTAAATGTGCGGTAAATTAAATTCATAAAGTAAGCGTGTTTGTATGGGCACTAATTCTGCTTCATACTTTTAAATAAAAGTAAAGGCATGGGCGATAAACCCGCGCCACCCTTTTAAATAAATACTGTCGTATGGGTAATAATCCTACACCATACAGTAAATAAAATAAATGTGTGGTAAAGTAAATTTCATAAAGTATGAGGGTCAATTCCACATCATACTTTAAGTAAAAGTAAATTTGCGATAAAGTAAAGGCAATTATTGGTGGGTTCTCATCAACACCACGATCAAATAGTATAGCAGATAATATTATTATCGTTTGTGGAAGGCATCATGCTTGTCTCTCAAATTAAATGCTTTCCACCTGTAATCTGCACACCTGCACCAATTGGTTTATTAAATACTGTAGAGGAATAATAAAGTAATAGAAAAAAAAAATTTCTTTATTATTGTTTATTTTTCTTTCTTTTGGTGGGTCGGTGGGTTTTGTAGTGCTGAAGCATCTTTTTATTTTATTTTATTTTTCTTTTGCTTTCATCATTGCTGCTGATAATTGCTTTTGTTGAGCACTGAGAAGCAAGAGGTGGATTCTCTCATCAGATCTACCATCGACAAAGTCCTCGTCCTCCGCTTTGGCCGAGCTTCCGATTCCGTCTGCCTCCTCCACCATCAAATTATGAAAGGTACAGTGGTAGCTGAGGTACAGTGGTAGCTGAGGTAGCTGAGGACTTCATTCTTAGCTCCGGCCCGGTCCTCCAGAACATGATCTTGAAGCTCACAGCGGTGACCAAATCCACCCTGAAATGCACAGTCCCATTAGAGTAGGTTGCATGGGAGACAGCTGTCCAGTTGAGCTCCTTGGGCTCCCCAACCGCAGACTTTGTGGCCTTCTTCTGATGCCCCTGGTAGAAGCTGGGCAGAGTGAAATTGAGGTTGATGGCATCGTAGTAAATTCCCTTGTCCTTGTTGCCGTTCTCCAGCCTGAGGGTGACGTAAAGGGTCTTGTTTGTGGTGTCGTTTAGGGTCTTGTTGAGGGCAGGAATGTATAATGAGCGGACTTTGCAGGTGGGTTTTGAGGTGCGAAGGCTGAGCCACATGAAGAGGGCTGTGAGGCCAAGAGTGAAGATGAAGCTGAAGCAGCACCGGCAGCAGGGTTGATCAGGACTGTTGGTTTCGGTGGAAAATCAGAATCAGAATTCTGATGTACTGTACACATGGTTTTGTTTCCCTTTGTTTTTGCTTTATCTGTGCTTGAAGGAATTGGTCTAATTCGTCCGGCTGGTGTTTGATTTGGGTAGCAAAGTCCTCTGTTAAAACAGAGAACAAAGCTGAAGAGTGTTGTTGTTGGTGCACTCGAATTTTACTTTTTTCAAGATCTCACTACTACAAAAAAGCAAAAAGACGACGGTAAATCACCGTCGTGTATTCGGTTTTTCAATGGTCGTGGAATCTACCGTCATCTTTTCCCTCATAAACCACGACGCTAAATCACCGTCGTTGTTACAATATACAACGTCATCAACAAATACAAAACGACGTCTTTGTATTGCAAAAAGATCTAAAAAAGCAGTCGAGGATGAGAATAGACGACCAACTCTCTAAAAAAACCGTCGTTAAAAAGGAAAAATATGACACATATTAATAGAGCAAGGCCGCAATATAGACATACAACGACGAAAATTAAAATAAGACGCCGTTAAATATCATTTTCACGACAATAAAAAATATGACGTCTTTAAATACATTAGAAGACGACGTTATTGATACCTACTACGTCGCCTATATAAAAAGAGCCGTCGTAAAATAAATTTTCCACTTCGATTTTTCTATAAAAGATAACGTGGAAATAGTTGTCAGTGTCATTATTTACGACGTATGTATTTATAGAGTAGACGTTAAACAATGAAACAACGTCGGTTACAAATATATGAGAGTCGTATTACAAAATTTATACGTCCTATTTTCAGAAACAAACAACGACGATAAATATTAGACGTTGTTAAATAAAACAACGTCGAAAACAAATAAAAACAGACGTATTTAGTCTGCTAAAGTTCTAAAAAATAGTCGAGGATGAGAATAGACGACCAACTCAAAAAAATCACCGTCGTTAAAAAGAAAAAAATATGACACATATTAAAAGAACAAGGCCGCAAGATAGACATACATCGACGACAACTAAAACATTACGCCGTTAAATATAATTTTCACGACAAGAAAAAATATGACGTCTTTAAATACATGAGAAGACGACGTTATTGAAATATACTACGTCTCTTATTTACAAACAACCGTCGTGAAATAAATTTTCCACTTCGATTTTTCTAAAAAAGATGACGTGGAAATAGTTGTCAGTGTCATTATTTACGACGTATGTATTTATATAGTTGACGTTGAATGCGAAACAACGTCGGTGGCATTTATATTGTCGACGTTGTATTTATATGTATTCATTACTCACGACGCACTTATTAATATAGACGACGTTGAACTTCTAAACAACGTCGGTTCCAAATAAATGAGAGCCGTATTACAGAACATATAGACGGCGTTGATTATGATGAGAGCCGTATTACAAATAACGTCGTTTAATTGATATTAGATGGCGGTTATAATGAATTACCGTCGGAATTCATTTCGTTCCTCTTCGTTTATAAAAGAACTTGCGACGTGGAAAATGTATGATGACGTCGTATTTTTTAACGTTCAGATTATATATCTCGTTTTTTAGGCGTCGGTATTATGGGATTGGAGTCGTGTTATTTTGAATTACATGGCGGTTCTTAATCCTTCCCTGACGTGATATCCTGAATAATTGCTTCACAATAGCGTCGTGGTTCTTCATTGTTACGTTGCTTTAAGACGTCGGTAAATATGCTGAATAACTGGTTCACAATAACGTCGTGTTTTATTTGAACGTAGAAAGTGAAGAAATCACATTACAATATATTACAAAATTAATGTCATACACTGCCAATTACATAAGCATCATTCAATCCATATATCTTCACACCCATCTCGAATATTTTGACCGCCTAACTCACCCACCAGTTCATCAAATGTGTCAACATTTGGCATCCCTCTAGTAAATGGCTCACACTCAATTATCACATCACCTAAGACTTCATCACCAATAACATCATTATATTCTCTATTATGCATTGATAACACTACCGACCAACCACGATGCATCGGGTCGTCAACAAAAAATATTTGTTTGACTTGAGAAGCCAAAACAAATTGGTCATTCCTATGTCCAATTTTACTCAAATCTACAAGGGTAAATCCAAGTTCGTCGACTACAAGACCAGAACTATCTATCCAATCACACCTAAAGACTGGGATTGTAAACTTTTGGTAGTCAAGGTCCCAAATTTCTTGAATGACACCATAGAAACCCATATTTGAGAGAATTGGGTTTTTATCCTTGGCACTAGCAACTTGCATGGTATGTGCAAGTAAATAAACTCCACTATTTTGAGTTGTCCGCACATCATCTTGTGCCTTGATATTGAATTTAATACCTTTAATAAGATAGCTCCTATATAATGGCACTGCCATGTTTGGACCAGCTGCTAGCCACCTCAAATTTTCTGATACGCCATGATTGTCTTCCTCAAGTTCACTTTGAACCTGCAAATTAATCATATATCTTAATTCAATCTAACATAGAAATAAGAAGAAAATTAAAAGAGAAATATGTTATTCAACAACATATACCTTGAAGCGTAGCCATTGAATGAAAGTGCTATTGTGCTTATCCTGCAGCCACTTTGTTCTCTTTCTAAATTTTGGATAAGCAGTCTTGATGTGGATCATATGTTGCCTACATGACACGAAAAATTCAAGCATTACGGTCCCAAATATAGAAGATAAACATAAGAAATAATTTAAAATGGAAACTTAAAGAATAAAACTCATACGTACTCGATATAAGGTAGGACTTCCTCCGTATTCTCCAAGACATATAGATGTGCTTGATTCAACAGGTCCTGATCAACTACGCTCACTGTGCAACCTGATAATGGCTTTGAAAGTCCCATCTTTTGGCTTGAAGGCACTCCAACTGTACTAACATCAGATAAATGCTGAGTACAAAACTCTACCGCTTCTTCAGCTATATACCGCTCAGCAATGCAACCTTCGGGACGAGTACGATTCTGAACATACCCCTTCAGAACTTTCATATATCTTTCAAACGGATACATCCACCTAAAATATACTGGCCCACATAGACGAACTTCTCTGACAAGATGTACTACTAGATGAACCATGATATCAAAGAATGAAGGGGGAAAGTACTTCTCAAGCAAACACAGAGTAACTACTACATCTTCTTCCAACTTATCTAGCTTGGAAACATCAACAGTTTTTGCACATATAGCATTGAAGAAGAAGCACAAACGAGTTATTGCATACCTTGCAGGCTTCTCCAAAACAGAACGAATTGCCACAGGGAGCAATTGTTGCATTAAGGTATGACAATCATGTGATTTAAGGCCAAGAAGTCTTGAATCTTGTAAAGATACAAGATTTTTAATATTTGAAGAATAACCTTCAGGGACCTTCATACCATAGAAAGAATTGCAAACCTCTCTCTTCTCTGCTTTTACAAATTCCAAGGCCCAGGAGGCAAACGAGTACGTCTTTCTCCATACTCGGGTTGCAAATCAGTTTTGACCCCCATGTTCAATAAATCTAATCGAGCAGCAATCCCATCTTTATTTTTTCCAGGGATCTCCAGCAATGTACCAATAATACTATCGCAAACATTCTTCTCAATGTGCATAACATCTAGGGCATGCCTCACAGGAAGGTATTTCCAATACTCGAGATCAAAGAATATTGATTTCTTCTTCCAACAAACTCTGTCACCATTTTCAACCATATGCAGCACTTCTTCTCTGGTTAATGGCTCGGGAGGTATGCCATATTCAGGTTTCCCATTAAAAGTTGCACGTTGCCTCCTATATGGATGATTGATTGGTAACCATTTTCTATGCCCAATGTAACAAATTTTGTGGCCATTTTTCAACCTGTGACTAGGTGTATCATCGCCGCATATTGGATAAGCTTTATATCCTTTAACAACACAACCAGATAAGTTTCCATAGGCGGGGAAATCATTAATTGTCCACATTAATGCAGCTCTGAGTGTAAAGTATTCTCCATTATGTGCATCATACACTCCTCTAATCCCATCCCACAAAGATTTTAAATCATCAATCAAAGGCTCCAAGTAGACGTCTATATCATTTCCGGGTTGTTTAGGACCGGAAATCAATAAGGTTAACATCATGAACTTTCGTTTCATGCACAGCCATGGAGGGAGATTATATGTAACTAAGATAACCGGCCAACAACTATATCTGCTACTTAGAGAACTGTGGGGATTGAATCCATCAGATGAAAGAGCCAATCTCAAGTTTCTCGGCTCATTACCAAACTCAGGCCATTTATCATCAAGAAGTTTCCAAGACGGGGAATCCGCCGGATGAGACATCTGACCGTCAATTGATTTTCTAGCAGCATGCCAAGTCAAACTCTTAGCTGTCTCATGTGATTGAAACATCCTTTTAAACCTTGGAATTGGAGGAAAATACCACACCACCTTTGCTGGCACACCCTTTTTCAAGATTGAATCTTTGCCTTCCTTCCACCTTGAGATACCACAAGTAGGACAATTAGTTGAATCCTCATACTCCTTCCTATACAAGATGCAATCATTGGGGCATGCGTGCATTTTCTCATAACTCAGCCCCAATGCACACAAAGTCTTTTTAGCCTCATACATAGAGGTTGGTATTGTATTTCCTTCTGGAAGCAAATCGCCTTGAAGTATCAATAATTCTGTAAAACAGACATCACTCATCCCATGTTTTGCCTTCAAATTATACAACTTCACTAATGCCGATAACTTCGTGTACTTTCTACAACCAGGGTACACTGGTTGATCTCCATCCCCAATCACATTGGCAAACTCATACGGATCTGAACCAAAATCACCAAAATCATTATCATCCATATCAATTTCTTTAGACACAAAACTGTACCTACTATGGCCATCATCTTCTTCAACATTTCTACTAGCATTAGTCGTTGCTTCCCAAGGTTCTCCGTGAAATGTCCAATTCTTATAGCTTTGGTCAATTCCATTAAAGTATAAGTGATCCCTTATAATTCCAACCCCAAACAACTTCAAATTAACACATTTAACACATGGACAACGGATATGTGTTGTAGTTAGAAGATTTTCTACAGCAAAGTTCAAAAATGCTTCCACCCCAAACTCATATGCCTTCGATCTTCTATCCGAGTGCATCCATGACTTATCCATCTCCGACACTATAACCTATTATCTATAATAAAGTGAAAATACAGACAATGACCATCACTATAGCAGATTATACAAAGATCTAATAGCAAGTAATACACAACAGAGACGACGGGTTTTAAACAAAAACAGACGTATTTGGCATATATAGACGACGGATTTTCAACAGACGTCGTCTAATATAAGTAATATAAACGACGGTTTATGAAAAAACCGTCGTGTATAAGTAATACAACGACGGTTTTTTCATAAACCGTCGTGTAATCGTCGTCGTATGCCTAAAAAGGCGTCGTGTCTCAGTTTATTTTCAAGAACCCAAAACCCATTAAGAACACAACATATATATGAAACCAAGCAAGAAACCAACATATACATGAAACCAAGCATGAAAACAATAAATCCATTCCCAATTCAACATAACATAGGGTGATTAAAAGATCCGACAAAATTAAATCCATTCCCAATTCAACATAACAGATAATGTAATCCATGAACCCATTAAACAGAAAATCCATGAACCCATACCTATAAGCACATTATTAACAGATCGCAAAGCATATACCTAATATCATTCAATGAATTTACAAGGGGAAGATAGGGTTTGTACTTACAGGTTGGACGAGCTCACAGATTCGACGGAGCCTGGAGAGTGCAACTTTTAATTAGAGCAGAAGTGAGAGAGCGAATGTTATGTTGCGCGAAATCTGAAAATTTTAGGGTTCAGGGTTAGAAGTATAAGAATAAGAGCCAAATATAAAAAAATTTAGGGCGCATGAAAATTTTTAGAGCGCGCGCTCTTTAAAACGTCGAAAGACAAACCATGGCGAAAGTTCTACAAGAACCGACGTAAATGTAATATTCCACGACGGAAACACTGAACGTAACGCCGTTTCTTTTGACGCTTCATTTTTCGGATTAATTTTAAATTTATTTTGAATATTTTGTTATAAAGACGACTGAAAAACCACGTCGAAGTTAAGAAATTGAAAACGTTGTAAATTATAATAGACGACTTACATATTAAAATGACGTCGTTTAAAGTGGAAACCATGTCGGATATTTTACTGCACGACGTAACATATGTATTCCACGACTCAACCACCGTCGTTAACAATTAATACCCTAAACCCTTAAAACTAAATTATATAATTTTAAAAATTAAGTTTATAAAAGGGTTTATGGTTTTACAGCCTAATATATACCCTAGACTACCCAAAAATTATATTTTAAAAATAAACCCCAATAAATAACAACCCTAATCTCTAAACCCTAGACTCTAAACCCTAAACCATAAAACTAGAAGTGATTTTATGACTCATCAAAACAATTTTGTTTTGGATGGTCATTTTAAATTTTTGTTATTCAAAATGAACTTTTTCAAGGTTTAGGGGAAGAAAATATATCAATGACTTCATAGGAGTTGACTTTGCATTTTTCTGATTTATTTTAAATTTATTTTGAATATTTTGATATAAAAATAATAAAATATTCTTATCACAACAACAAACCACGTCGGTGTTAATAAATTGTAGACGTTGTAAATTGTAATAGACGACTAAGTTGTTAAAATGACGTCGTTTAAATGAGAAACCATGGCGGATATTTAACTATCCGACGTAAAATATATATTCCACGACTTAACCGCTGTCGTTACAAAGTACTACCCTGAACCCTTAAGAAATTGAAGAAGTTGTAAACCATAAACGACTCAATTGTTCAAAGAACGTCGTCTAAATATCCTTTTACGTCAGATTTGTTTAAAACGAAACAACAAAAAACGACGGCTTTTGACTTTATTACGTCGTTGGAAAAGTATTACACGTCGGTTACGCAATTTGTATGTTTGTTTTTTTTTAAATTTAGGAAAACCTCAACAAATTTTTACATTATATATTATAGACAAAATTTGTACATTATACATAAATATCAAGTGTTCAATAATTCCCCTATTCCAGGTGAAGGCAAACAAACTCTGCCCATTCATTCCGGACTTCATCAATTGCTTCTTGGGGGTATGGCGCTTCCTGTTTTCCCTTGGCATACTGCATAAACAATGACTATTAGGGTTTATAAATAAAAAGAAATTAAATCACAGACGACGATATTTTTCATAACCGACGTACTATATCTATTCAACGACGGTAATTTTACATGACCGTCGTTGATAATACAAAAAACGACGTAAAATGTATGAAGGTAATTTCTTCTTACCTTCTTCTCAAACCCCAAGGAAGGATCCATGATGATGTCCCTCATGAAGCGCATCACATAATACCCGCATTCGACACTGCTGGGTTGCTTTGGTGTGCCTGACTGAGTTTTCCAAATGACTGCCTTACGGCCTGGTCTAGCTATGTGAGAATTATAAATTTTTATAGCACTGTTCACAATGTTTTTGGCCTCTTCATCGACCACACGATTTCCTGGCAGAGAATCCAGAAAATAGACGGTTTCTCTCTTTGCTCTTACAATCAGCAAGATCCAATGACGGCTGCACAAAATTAATATAAAAACGACGGTTATTTACAAAAACGACGTATTATGATATTTCACACGACGAAATAAAGAAGCAATCGACGACATTATACATTTATCACGACGATAAATAACTACCGACGTGGTTAGTAGTTTCAAACGACTCAATAAAATAAAACACCGACGTGGTTAGTTTATACGCTGTCATTTATTGAAAATCATAAAAACAAAATCCTGTTAAGGAGACTAACCCTGGATTGTAAGGCATCAGGAAAATCTGTTCACCGTCAGTCCTCTGAAGTCGAGCTGCTAGTAGGCGTGATCTGTCAGCTATTGTGCCAGAGCTGGCACTAACTGTAGCAGGGTCGATAAAGCCAACCATGAAGCACATATTTGCTTGTTTCAAAACATCGTGTAAGTACCTAGATATATAAAATAATATAAACAAGTCAGCACAAAAAAACACACGACGGTTATGTATAACAAAACGACGTATTATAAAATTTCACACGACGTACTGAAATAGACAACGACGTTATAATATATTTATCACGACGGTACATACTAATGACGTGGTTAGTTAGTTAAGACGACGCAATAAATAAACCAACGACGTATTATTTTAGAATGACAAACCTCATATATACAAAAAAACATACGACGGTTATGTATAACAAAACGACGTATTATAAAATTTAACACGACGTACTGAAATAGACAACGACGTTATAATATATTTATCACGACGGTACATACTAACGATGTGGTTAGTTTGTTAAGACGACGCAATAAATAAACCAACGACGTATTATTTTAGAATGACAAACCTCATATATACAGCAATGACAGTGGCTCCTATTTCTTCCATGCCTGCAAATTGTGTAATATCTTCAGGCAGGAGGAAGGTATCGCGCTCTAGACCAAACACCTCCTTATCAATTGTAAAGTGCAGGGTCTTATCCTGAGGCACGAGTGTCGTTTCCACATAACGACAAAGGGATTTTAAAGAAGATGGCGCCTCCATATTTGAATAATCAACACCTTGAATAACCTGTTTAAAGAAATAAAAAAAATGACGTGGTAATTCAATAAAAACGATGGTTTAAGGAATACAACGTCGTCTGAAAAGAATTTAAACAACGGTGAAGAAACCGTCGTGGTGAATAATTTATTACGTCTTAGAAAAAAATTCCGCCGTCTAAGTTGTAAACAAACGACGGTTTAAAGAAAAATATCGACGTCTGGAATTTTGAAAAACAAATAAAAAAGGCAAAGTTATGTGAACATACCTGGTCGTCATCTTCTTTCTCCTTTTCATCTTGTTTTTCTTCTCTCTTCTCTTCATCTATTACGGCGGGAATGACTAACTCCGTCGTCTAAAAACCACAAAGTTTTAAAAATAACGACGTTTAATGGCGTGTAAAACAAGTAAACTAAATACGACGTGGTATTGAAATACAAACGGCGGTTTATTTTTAAAATCGTCGTGGTATGTATTTCAAACGACGGTTTTATTAATAATAACGACGTCTAATGGTTTTTAAAAAAACAGAGAATTCAAAGTTTAGATATGTTACCTTTTCTTCCTGATGTTTCCCATTTTTGGCAGTATCATCCTCAAAATGCTGGGATCTCACATCACCTCCAGAGCAGCTTGCTTTGTCAGACATTGGATTTTTGGGACTTTGGCTAATTCTGGGTTTAAGCATGCTTGGATCAAAATTGGAAATTAATTGGGAAAGCTGACTCAGGAAATGCTCCCTCTCAGCCTCTACCAATTGTTTCGTTCTAGCCTCCATCCTTAAAGCCTCTTCCCTTGCCTTAGCTTCCATCTTTTTAGTCTCTTCTTGAAGGAGAACTCTTAAACTGTCCTTCAAACGGTCGTCAAAGCTCACTCTCTGTGGTTTGGGTAAATTGAAATATTGCCTTGGTGAGATCCCAGCACCTACTCCTCTGACTCTGCCTGAATGCTCGGGGCCTAAAGCCATGGTCAGCACATTATTGCTGCCAGAAACAGTGACTTTGCCTTCCGAGACTTGTTTTTCCAATTCATCCTAAAACAAAGATATATAAAAAAGTAAGAACAAAAACACACGACGGTTATTTATATACAAACGACGTATTATATAATTTCACACGACGCAATAACATATAAATCGACGTTATTATAATTTATCACGACGGTAGTTATACCGACGTGGTTAGTTTTTAAAACGACGAAATGAATAAACCACCGACGTCTTATGCTTTATTTACAGATAACAGAGGGATGATTCAATATTCACACCTTTAACGACCTTGTTTAAAACATTTCGACGTAGTAATTCAATACAAACGACGCGAAAATGAACCACCGACATCTTATGCTATAATTACAGAAAACAGAGCAGTGATTCCTATTTAGACCTTTAACGATGTTGTTTAAAAAATTTCGACGTGGTAATATCATTCACACGACGCAAAATATAACATAAGATGTAATAAGAATTATTCACAGTTTAATAAAAATTTAAAACAGAGTGAGTAGGCTTACAATTAATTTTGCTTTCTCTGCTACCTTTGGATCCGGGATGTTACCATGTTTGTCCTGTCTAGCTCTCTTCCATAAGGTAGATCGATCAATTTCTACCCCAGGCATGGTTTCCTCCAATTGATCCTCCAAACCAGCATATCCTTTTCGAGACAATCGATGATTGTACTCAAGTTTCTCCCTAATCTGTGCATGTTGAGAATGCACAGACTCAAAATCTTTGGATAACCTTGAAGCTACAAAGGCATCCCATTGTGCTTTCTCTATGAATTTATATGTTTCAGGGGGTTGGCTTAATCTCTCCCTGTCATTGGTGTATGGAAGGATATAATGCCTCGTTAGTGTAGACTTGAAATCCTTCCATTTCTTGGCAGCAGAAGCTAACACAGAGCTCTTGCCCCCTTGACCTACCACAAAAGCAATGTCAACTGCTTCCCAAATCTGCTCCTTTATATCCTTGGGGATTTGAGCCCATTTCATGTCCACAAGTGGAACTCTGGAGAATGCCAACACACCAATGTAGGACTGCATCTCACTATGTGCTTGGCCAATTCCTTTCCCCCTTTTATTGTACTCAACAATTGGCCTCAGTTTCTGAAGTTTTCTCTTCACAACACGAGGCATTGTGCTCATACCTCGACCAGACTTTGAATCATCAGAGATTGTTGTCGTGCTGGTTGGTTCTGTCTCAGCAGATGATGAAGCAAACTTCATCTTCTTCGAAGGCTTCACTTGAGGAGGTACCATTCCAAGCTCCTTACCTCCATTTTTCTTGGAGCCAGAATCCTTACTTTGGTCTTGGTGAGAAACCATTTTTACAGACAAAACTGCAAGTGAAAATATTTCAGGAAAAGATTAAGAACACAAACGACGGTTATTAATAAAATACGACGTATGATATGATTTTAAACGACGCAATGAAATTATCTCAGATGTAATAAATGTTTAAAACCAAGGTAATTAAACAACGACGAAATAATTAACTATAAACGACGTGATAATTAACTATAAACGACGAAATATTTATATAACGTCGTGGTATTGATGTTCACACGACGTCAGTAGTAATATACCGTCGTCTATATAAGGATCCAAAACCCTTCTTTCTTTCTCTGTGAATGTTTGATAGCAGATTTGATTTTTCTGAACCATGGTTTTTGTTTTCTAATTTGATAAAATACAAGGCCAAGAAAGAAAGTTTTGGAATCTTATATAGACGACGGTATTTTAATATGACGTCGTGGTATTAACATTCACACGACGTAAAACAATAAGATACCGTCGTCTATATTAGATACCAACCCTACTTTCTTTTTCTTTATATTTTATCAAATTAGGGAAAAACAAAAACCATTGTTCAGAGAAATCAAACCTGCAATTAAACAAGCAAATAAAAAAAAGACTATAATTTTAAAAACAACTTTGTCAATTTTCAGACGACGCTAGAACGACTGACGAACCGTCGTGGTCTACATATTTAACCACGTAAATAAGAAGCTACCGTCGTCTTATTTAGTTGAGGTAGTTGTCTTCAAAGTTGGAAACTTTCCCTCTTTGTCTGTATATTTTATCGAACTTGGAAAGAAGTAAAATGATTTTGGCCAGAAAAAAAGGTAAAAAGATTTTTCAAACAAAAAACGTATGAGCATGCAAAACAGCAACCAAAATAGTGAAAATGAAAGCTTACCTTTTGCGTGCAATGAAAGCAAGAGGAAGATTATGTTTAAGTTCAGAGACGACGAAGAAGACGAGAGGAAGACGATGAGATACTCTGACAGTGCTCTGACAAGGAAAAAAGTCTAAAAGTTTTCTCTGGGAGATTGAAATTTTTAATCGGGTTTGGAAACAGGGCATGTGTATGTCAGATAGACGAAAAGTTGCTTACATATAAAACCATTTCAAAAAAATAATACGGCGGTTACATATAACTACGACGTATAAATTACAAAATACGACGGTACATTTAACTTCGGACGTGGTAAATAAATACGACAGTAGTGCTGTAGGTACCGTCGTAGTAAACTCAAAAATTAAAGTACATAAGTAATAACTCGCGTCATGGTAGATTATTTAACACGTCGTTTTTATTAATGTACCGACGTGGATTTCTGTAATATACGTCGATCATACCGACGTTGATTTTACAATTTAAACGGCGGTTTTTTTGTAAGGACCGCCGTTGGTTTTAAAAATTTATTCTATAAATTTGTCGCTTTCATTCATTTTCGGTTTACATTTAGGGTTCCAAGTTCTTCCTCTCTCAGTCTCTCACGTCTCAAAGACAATAATTTGGATGTCTTTCTCAAAGAGAAATTGAGCTTACTCGCATCAAATATATGTCCACAAGAAGAAGCTTGTCAACTAGCCTTCTCACTTCCTTGATCAAGCCTGATAGGACACTTCGTGCTTCTGAATACTCCTTGCTTTCCATCAAAAGAGATGCAAGCCTGGCCTCCACTCGCTGTCGAAGGAAAGTTCGCTTCTCAGGGAAATCTGCTTGATTTTCTTGGCTAAGAAAATCCGTCAGATTTGTGATAGCCTCTTCCTTTATCCGTAGAGCTTCAGAAGAAGAAGATGGGTTTCAAGAATGCGATAAAGAATAGAAATGGCTTCAGATGGCCTCTAAAGCATGAGCAATCGAATCAGTAGTTGCTGGGAGATATGATGAAGACATTGTCAATGCTTTGAACTATACAAGTCCTGCAGAAAGATAAAGGACCAAACTGTTAAAGAAACTGAAACAACGGCGGTTTTCTGTTCTACCGTCGTCTTTTCTCGTTGTCTATATTAAGGTAAGATGGCGGTAGATTTATAATTACCGACGTAGATTATTTTGTTAAACGTCGTTAAGTGTACTACAACCGACGTGGATTTTATTTTTAAATTATAAATAGAGTTTTTTTTCCCGAATTCTTTCAGTTTTAGTTTTCAATTACAAAGCGTGATAAATATATTTTTCTTTCCCGAGGAAATTTAAAATGAGGGAAATTAATGTTCTTGAATTTGTAAACTAACACGACGCAATATTACTAACCCGAGGAAATTATAAATAGATTTTGCTTTCCCGAATAAATTTTAAATTAATTCAGTTTGAAACAACGACGGTTTTTTGTTATGCCGTCGTTCTTAACTAACACGACGCAATATTTATTTTGCGACGTGGAATCTTTTCATTTAACGTCGTTATGTTTAATATAACCGACGTGGATTTGAATTTTTAAATTATGAATAGAATTTTTTTTCCCGTGACCTTTCAGTTTATTTTTCAATTACAGTGCGTTATAAATAGAGTTTTTTTTTCCGGAGGAAATTTAAAATGAAGGAAATTAATGTTCTGGAATATGTAAAGTTTCTTTTTTGGAGGACAGATTTAAATAAAATAAGAATATAAAAACAACGACTGTTTTTTTATTACTGTCGTCGTTTTTCGTCGTCTTAAGTAAGACTAAGACGACGTAATATATTTGTTTAGCGACGTTGATTTGTTTTTTAAACGTCGTTAGGTATAATATAACCGTCGTTGAAAATTGTCTCTCTGATTGCAAATTTGCAACGACGTTAGGTATAATATTTGTAGATACACAAACGCACACACATCATCAACTTCCAAAAAATTGTCTCTCTGATTGCAAATCTGTGTCATCTGTTAAGATTATGATGTGGAACAGAGTTCCATCTGGTAAGATTTCGTAACCCTTGGGATCTCAGACAAATCTGATTATGTCGGCGGTTTTCTATATAAACCGTCGTGGTTATTTTAATTCTTGTCATTAACTAGATCTACCGACGTAGGATAAGAAAATCAAAGAAAAAAATTGTTAACAAAAATTCTTATTAAGACGACGGTTAAAATTAAATGTACGACGTATAAAATAAATAAATACGACGTTAAATTTTATTGTACGATTTAAAGATAACGTCGTAGAACTATACGAGAATGACGTCCATGTATTTATATTTTCCGTCGTTGTACATTAATTTAATACGGCGATATTTAGTATTTTAAAGCCGTGGATTTGTTTGTAATTATACGGCGTCTTATACGAAAACCTCGTCGTGTTATTTTATGAGTAAAAACGGCGGTTTTTATTGAAATCGTCGTCTTTACTTTCTACGTCGGTCGATTCATAACTTCTGCCGTTCTTTGTTGGCATTGATTTTACACTGCGAAAATCTGTTTCAAATAGACGTCGGTTGTTTAATTATGTACGTCGTTGTTTTTGAACAGCCATTTGAATCTCCATTTTTTAGTTGTCTAAGGTTGTATTACACGACGGTGTTTTTAGAACCGTCGTCTTTTTAAAAACCACGACGGTTTTCACTTAGACCGTCGTTGTTTTCTGGTCGTCTTTTTCACTTTTTGTAGTAGTGTCTTGAGGTTGGGGTTGAATTGGTGCAGTGACTCAGAGATGACTTTGTGAGAGAAAATATTGAAGCAGATGGAATTCATCCGAGAATTCAGCTGGTATTTTTGAAAGCGAATTCGTGCTGATAACGTGTTATAAATCTAGAGGAATTGGAGAGAGGGAATTGGGATAGATCAAGCATAGAAATCTGATGTTTTCATTCTTCAGTATATCTGAAATGTGTATAATCAGTAGGGAAGGGGGGAAGCCTTTTATAGGCATTTGGGGACTCCACAACTCCACATTTACAACAGAGTATTCATATGCTGCTAAAGGAAATCGTGAATTTATATAGTAATTCAAATATGTGTTTCATATACCAGTTAAAGAAGCTGAAGAAGATAATACACTCGGGTTTAAGCAAATCACCCACCAAGCAATAATTTCTCATTTCAGAGATTTTACACTCTTTGTCCTTTCCGGCCAATCAGCAGCTATATTCTTGTGACGACTGTACTGTAACAGAGGTGGAAAAAGCATATGGATGGCAACTCTAGTGCAATTCATAGGGTTCCCAATCTTAATTCCTTACCACTGCATCTTATCATCCAAAAATATTGATACAGATAGCAATGTGAACCAGCCAGATGCCGCAGCACTTGCACTGAGGTATCGCTATTTTGGTGTGCCACTAGCAGCAGACAGCTTGTTCTATTCTATTGGTCTCTTGTACCTTCCATTTTCTACCTTCTCCCTCTTTTGTGCATCCCAGTTGGCGCCTTCAATGCTTTCTTCTCCATCTGCTTTAATCCACAACAGTTCACTCCTTGTATAGACTCTTTTAGTCCTTCTCACCATCTCCTTCAACCTGCTTGTGTTCCACCCCGACTCAGTAAACCTCACTGGAATCTCCCAGCAGAAGTATACAGTCAGAGTCACTTGCACGGTTGCCGCATCTGCTGGGTACAGTTCGATGTTTTCCCTCACACAGTTCTCCTTCACAAAGGTTCTAAAATCGCAAACATTTGTATCTGTCTTAGAAATGATAATCTATCAGTCGCTAACAGCAAACTGTGCTACTCTAGTGGGACTTTTCATCAGTGAAGAATGGCAAGGTTTAAAGAGAGATGGAAGAGTTTGAGCTGGGGAGGTCATCCTATTTACTGACTTTGATTTTTACAGCTATGACATTAAAAACCAAAAAGTTTCTTGATTCGCCATAACCACTCAGCCAAATTCCTGAAGGTGCAAGTACGCATTAGCCCCAACAGTTTCAAAAACTCCAGTCCAATGAGATTTATATGGATCCCCATTGTTCCAGTTATTTTGATGCTTCGTAGGATCAATTAAACTACTCCTGCCTGCTCTCAATGCATTGACTACAAAAGAGAGAAAATGGGCAATGAGAAAAAGAGCAAAGTTTAATTTAGCTGTGCATAGCTTTTGATCAGACAATCCCCAAAAAGTATTCAAATTGATTAAGCAATGAAATTTACATCAGTTTCATTGGAGGGATCAGAGCACACACTTCCCCTCACTCAGTAAGAAGTACAACATATTGGCAACTATGGGTGAAAGAAACAAGAGTTGAAACTTGAGAAATGAACATCACATTGCAAAAACTTAGAGGTTAACTAGAGAGTACCCATAGCAGCAGCAGAATGAACCAATTACATGAGGCAACCAACGTAGTGAGATCGAGGATACTTCTATTGACGCTCAGTATATGCCGAGACCATCTGCCCAATAAAAACAGAGCATGTGGACCTTGCTTACCATTTGGCAGAAAATGACCAAACCACCCTCCACCTCGGCCTTGGAGCTACTTTGGGGAAACTCGAAAGAGTACGAATCAGCCACGTCGACGACAAGACCTCCCTTGACCAACGAGTTCACCGCCTCTCATAAGAGCACCCATGTCCTCTCAAAAGCCAAGTGTAAACCACCTAATCCACTACCAGAACAGATGGGACTACAGCGGCGCGTGAAACGCTATTCTGTTCACACCCGCCCCCTAACAAAGACACTGAAGTCTTCATAAGAAGAGGATGTGGATGAACCCCGACCGTTTGCAGCCTGACAGCTTGGTGTGACACAAATGGCTCGACTACGAGCCAAGGTGACCGGCTCCTAATTATCTTGTTAAAACTCCCTATAAATAGAACCTACCATTCATGTAAGAGGGGATCTTTTTGGGTCTTGAAAGAGCAATATACAGGGAATTCACAAAGAGAAAAAGTTCATTCCTTATCCTTGTCATTATCCCAAAATAAGCCCGATACAACAAACCAAATCTCCTCGACTTTTCGTCTAAAAGTTTTAAAGTATTCATATTTCATACATTGGCCACAGGAATATTGAGGGCTAAACATTTGGTGCCGTCTGTGGGAAACCACACTAAAAGGTTATGTGTTGGCTACTTGACTACCAATATGTTGGGTCGAAAGATAAAGGGGATCTCTACCCCAGGCACCCTTGATCAGAGAAACACGAAGCACCGAAAAGTAGAGAAACAAAGGATAAGCGCCCTTGAGGCAAAAGTGGAATTACTCCTGAACGAGGCCGATGCCATGCAGGATCTAAACGAGACTCTTTAGGCCCAAAATGAGCACCTGCAACGGCAGCAGATCGACCTCTAGGCTAACCTACTAAGAGCCCAAAAGAAGGCCATCAAGGACTCAAGTCGTACCAGACGAGTGGAAAGATGCCTGTTCGACGAGGAATCAGCATCCGCTTCCATGCCTCGTCCTAGCAACACCGTTCCCCACTTCGATCCTGAGAGCACCAGTTCTGAAGAAATCGTCCCTTCCGGTTGTGGCTCACCCAAAAGAAAGACCATGTTACTGAGCCTGACAACCAAACGTCGGACAAACCTCACATCGTTCCCACTCAAAAGCTCAACCTTAGGGCGGCAATGAAGACTATGATCAAAAGAGAAATGGGGAGTGTGTGGGATAGGCTCGGCAAGGTTGAAAAGACCCACAACCCACTTGTCCCTTCATTTTCCAAGGACGAAATCCCTCTTCCTTATACCAAAGAAATCCTCGAGGCTATTGTCGTCGGCAACACGAAAGCCCCGAAAATTGTCCTCTACAAAGGACTCACCAATCCATATGACCATCTCGACAGTTTTCGCTATGCCATGAAGGGCCGAGGGGCAAACTAGGTGATCAAGTGTAATTGGTTCAAACGGCTAAATCCCGAATCCATCGACTCATTCACTGAGTTACATAAGGTGTTCCTGGACAAGTATATGATCATATCCAGCCGGCTATACATCGCCAACTACCTCTCAGCGGTACAATACAGAACAGACGAATCCCTACGAGACTATGTCACCCACTTCAACAACAAATATGCTCGCTACGAGGGCTGTGATGAGGCGACAGCCCACAACGCTCTCTTAGGAGGCTTCCAGGACGAGGAATATTTCTTCCACCTCACTAGAAAACCCCCAGAAACGTATAAAGACCTCCTCTGAAAGGCCACATGCTATAGTCGAGCCGAGCAACTAAACGCGGCCCGCACCAGCACCTCAAGCATGCAGATTACAGGCATGGAACCTTCTTGGCAAATCCCAGAGCCTTGCCGAGGGAATCCCCAAAGGAAGTAGTACCGTTCGCAGAAAAACACCGACCGACAAAACAATGCCCCATAACGCTATTCAAATTACACGCCCTTGAATAACAATAAAAGGGCCCATTCTAGCTATCGAAGGGAAGGAATTACCCGCTCCGAGCCCTGGTTGAAGTGAATACTAGGAAAAGCGGGATGAAGAAATCTTACGGACACAGACTGCTACCAACTGGAGGAAGAAATCGAGGCATTGAGCAAGAAGGGGAATAGCACTTGGCCCGTCCTGATACCACCACCAGCCCATCGGGAGGATCAACCCAAGCTTCGATCTCCAGGAAACTAATAGCCACTATCGGAGGAGGCCTCTCATTAAGCGGCAACACCAAAAAATCTAGGAAGCGGTACGCCCGATTGCTAGACCAGTCGACCGGCCACACCCTCTCTATTGGAGATACTACCCGGCCCTACAAACGGGCCCGGATGTGCCAGGAAGAGCCCATCATTTTTAGCCCAGATGACGGATAGACCTCACAGCCTCATAAAGATCCTCTGGTTATCTCTGTCGGCATCACGAATTGTGACATAAACTGAGTCCTCATGGAAAAGGGAAGTTCCTCTAATATTATCTTCATGCTTGTGTTCGACCAGCTCAGAATAAATCGAGCGCTCCTAGACAAAAGAATGCCCCCGATTTATGCCTTTGAAGGAACTCAAGTACAACCCCTAGGCAATATCCATATCACCCTAACCATAGGAGAATGTCCAAACCAGGCGACCACGGTCACCAACTTTGTCATAGTGGATTGTTCGACCACTTACAACGTAGTCTTGGGCCAACCAACGTTCACGGAGCTCGATGTTACCATCAGTTACCGCACCCTCATGCTAAAGTTCACGAATGCTCATGGAATATGAACCATCCGAGGAGACCAAATCTCGAGACGGAATTGTTATGTCATAGCCATGAGGCTGAAAAGCACCCCGAGTGATACCCTCGTTACTAGCACCAGTCACCCAAGAACAAAGTTTTGCCCTTCCCCGAGCGGTTACCAGCCACATACTCACGAGCATCCAGATCAACCAATCTGGATCGGGACGAACTTGAAGCTAGCTAAAAGGGAGGGCCTCATCACCTTCGTAAGCAACAACATAAATTGCTTCGCGTGGTCTCATGCCGACGCCCCGCATCGACTCCTAAATCATCACTCGCTTCTTAGGGATCAACCCCGAGTGCCGACCGATCCGCCGAAGCGTCCACCCTACTACAACGCCCTATATTCAGCCATGAAAGAAGAGGTCTAAAAGCTCAGTGAAGTCGGCTTCATCCGTGAAGTGGACTACCCAAAATGGGTGTAGAACGTAGTCATTTTCAAGAAGACACCTAAGAAATAGAGGATGTACGTAGACTTCACGGATCTCAACAAAGCCTGGCGAGACCCTAGGCATTTATTTGTCTATCTCTGTTTCTGCTGTTAGCTCGGTTCTCATCAGAGAACCCAACGCCATACAGTGGGCCGTATACTATGTACACCGAGCACTCACAGTGGCTGAGACGCACTATCCCATTATTGAGAACTCGCACTAACCTTGGTGGTATCGGCTCGACGTCTGTGCCCGTATTTCCAGGCCCACCATATCTCGGTTCTCACCAACCAACACCTCCAACAAGTCCTCCATCGTCCAGAGCTCTCTGGAAGCCTCATCAGGTAGTTTGTCGAGCTTAGAGAATTCCACATCGACTACAAACCACAACCAGCAGTAAAAGGGTTTACACCAGCCGTACTCACTGTTCACCCGTTTTATGTTCGTTCCTGTGATGGTAGGGTAAAGTTCCCTATTGCCTTAAAAACCATTGACTGGTCAACAAGTCAACTTTCTTTAGTGTGCGAGCTTGCCATTGCTAGTAATGAGAATTCTAGTAGACTTCTTAAAAATAGATTACTTGCCCCCAAGTTACTGATTTCTAAACAAGCAATTGTGAATTTGGGTGAGGAATATCTCCCAAGTGAGTTCTTTTCTTGCCTCAGACTGGTGAGGACTTTCACAATTTTTAACAGTACAAAACTGGTAGTTATGGCCAGAATAAATGATAAGATGGCGAACTGTTTTAGGCAGAAGTGCCTTTTACAAAACTCCAAAAGGAAAAACCAACTTTAGAAAGACAAAAAGAGGGCTGGACTTCCATTTCTGCCTGGATAGGTGCTTCTGATTCGGGCTGGACTGGCTGTGCCTGTGCTGGATTAGCTGTGCCTGTGCTGAACTGGATTATCAACACCTTTAACTATCAGGTTCCAGTTGTAAATTGATACCAACGTTCGAGTTTCGCAAAGCTTTAATCTATTTCAAGCCTTGGAAGGCTTTTTTAAACGGGCAGAATTGGGACCTCTTCAGTCTAGAAGGGGTAGAAGTGACTGGACCTGAGGATTACTGAGCTGGAACTGCACTGTGGTACCTGTTCTGCTTGATCAGGGCTCTCCATAAATTTGTTGAGGTTTTCATATTTGATAAAAACCCGAACTCTGCTTGACTTGACTTAGCTTAAGCTAGACAAAATTTGTAACGAGAGAATCTCACTTTGAATGACTATTTCTCTGAAACTGAACTGAAGTTAGAGATTCTGGATTATAGTTGACTTGTTTCTTGTGGCTCAATGAGCTTTTGGTTGCTTAAGTGTTGAAGGCTTTTAAGATCAAGTGATCATTTTGAGTTGTTATTTTTGATTGATTTTTTGGCTGTCTTTTGATCTGTTCACCTCCTCTCATATTTATAGAAAAAATGCTGGAGTGGGATATTTTTAATCTTTTAAAATGGGCGGCAGATTTTCTAGAAACCAAGATCTTTTGTTTTCAAATGTCAAAGAAAAGGGAAGTTATCTTTTCTGGCAAGTAAAACCATCAACAGTTAGTTCTAAGGTAGTCACTTGTCTGTTTTTCTGGAAAGAAAACCCAACCTTTCTTTAATTCTAACTACTCTTTGTAAGAGCTTAAACTGTGATGGTTATTTTGATCTTCCAGATGAACAACTCCCTGCACACCATTTATCTCCCAAAAACGTAGTCTGCTTATCTCTTGAAAATGGTGCATGCTCTGGAGCAGAAATTTTTCTGAATATACAAAAGGGACTTTGATATTCTGGTGGCAGAGATTTCAGAGATGTCTTTCTTTTATACCTTCCTCTATTTAAATTTTTATCAACCCAGTTGAAATTGTTGACTTTTCAAAGCTAGGTAGTCACGTGAGTTCCTCTGAAATCTAGAGCTGAGTGCGTTTACTTTTTAAAGTGGTATTTCAACCCATTCTTTAGTTTTGGGTGGAGAGTTGGTAGTTTTGAAAAAAAACTGTTTTGGGTTTCTACAAATTTGGGCTTTGGTAAGAATCTGACTTGGGTTTGGGCTTTTTGACTTTGGGCCCTTGATACCAATTCTAGTCCATATTGCCTGGGTCTGATTTTGCCTCATCCTTCTGGGCCTCCAGTGTTGGGCTAAGTGTGTAATTTTGGTCCAACACTAAGGGAACGTTGGTGGCTGTCCAAAATTGATATGGGCTTTTGATCCTTTGGACTGGGTGTGCCAAATTAGGCCCAAACACTCACCGTTGTTGAACATATTGTCATATCCACACCTACCCTTGATGAGCGAGAAGAGCCCTCCTTGATGGTGTATCTAACCTACACGGCAGTGGTGCCAGGATCGTGCTTACCTCTCCAGATGGAACCGAAGTAGAATACGCTATCCACTTTCAATTTAAAGCCACTAATAATGAAGCTGAGTATGAGGCCCTACTCGCAAGGCTCTGCCTCGCCCATGACCTCGGAGACAAACGACTGACTGCGCACAGCGACTCGATGCTTGTCGTTAACCACTTATTAGGTCAAAGGCAAAACCATGGGGATCTACTTACATGAAGCACAATGACTTACATCCCTTTTTGCCACCTTTACCATCTCTTAGATCCCCCGGATCCAGAACAGCTGAGCTAACGCCTTGGCCAAACTGGCCTTTGACCCTTGACGGTGAAATCAAATGGATGATCCCAATTGAGTACCTTACCAAACCTACCGTCACTAGCGACCAGAGGGAAGCTATGTCCGTCGACTCTGCCCCCAATTGGATGACTCCTATCTATGACTACCTGGCACAAGGGACATCTCCCCCTGACGTTGAGGCCTCTCACCAGTTGCAGAATCAAGCCGGCTGGTACATCATCATCAACAAGCACTTATATAAGCGAGTTTTTTCCCTACCCTACCTACAGTGCATAACGCCTAAGGAGGCATTCAACATCCAGGACCATGGTTGTCAAGGCCATTCGCCGAGGCTACTTTTGGCCTTCCTTAAAGACTGACGCCCAACCCGTCGATTGAACTCTTGCTTGAGGTCATATGGGCCTATAGAACTACACAACGCACCTCGAAGGGCGAAACTCCTTTTCCCCTGACCTTCGGGTCTGTGTCTATAATACCAGTAGAAATTGGCCTACCAACTACCCAACAACATACCCTCGACCTCAATTTGATTGAAGAAAAACGGTCTTGGGCTACACTCTTACTACGTTCGATGGTAAACCTGAAGGGAATATTTTATGGGAATGGTGTTGTGTAGAGATTTCTAAAAACTCTACAACCAAACTTTGAGAGTATAAATCACCTAGCAAGCCATATCTTATGAAATCAAAGTAAGAGCGGAAGCATTAAATAAACTAGGGATTCTTGCAAGTCTCATTTGGTCCCAATCTTTATAAGTTTATGAAAGTGTGCACCAAAGACTCTCTAAATCCTGTTTGAGAGAAAGATAAGATGTTCATACCCTTGGAGCGAACCTTGAAACCAAGAATGGTGTTCAAGTAGAGGGAGTGGTCCCTTTGTTGTTGGCTCTCCCTTTGATGTTGATTCTCCACCTTGTAGCTCTCCAAATAGGTACAAAGATATGCACCTCCCCAACGCTTTTTACCAAGGATTGAATGGGATGAGAGAATGAGTAGACAACAAGTGAAGAGTGGTGCTAGCACCCTCACTTGATGTGATAGATTGAAGGGGTTAGGGAGAGAGAATTTGATGTTTTCTCTCTTCCAATTTCACCAACTTGAAAACCCTAGGATGATAGGATTCCATAGCTACACACTTATAGGATCAAAAATGTCACAAGAGTGACAAAAATGCCCCCAAACCCTAGTGTAGCCACAACACCCACCCCCCCTCCCCCCCTCTTTGTGTGTCATCTTTTGCTATCTTGGTCCAGCACATTAATCCTATAATGTCTCACATATATGCCTAAGTCCATATGGTCAAATCCCTTTTGAATTTCCAAGTCATTTGGGACTTTTAATTAAAGTTTCATAACTTTAATTGAATAATTAAATTAATCTAATCAATTTAATTACTCTAGTGACTTGACTATCAATCACCCGCTTTTCTAACGAGAGTTGGTCCCAGTCATCCTTAGTTGACCGTATCAAGTGTCGGGTCAACTATTTGACCTTTGACCTTTGACTTTCACATTGACTTTGACCAAGCCGCAAAATCATTCATTCTCTTCATAATTTCTCAATCGATTCCTTTTCGGTGTGCGATCTTATATGTTCTAATTAGCGAGGCAGTGGGCATGAATGGTTCACTCTGAATCAAGTGTGAATTGTATTCCTCCATACAATTTGCCCTATTGGCGAAGGCTAATTATAATTAATCCTTACAGGGCTTCCACAAGCCATGAGTGACACCTAGCAGTATGTCATAGCTACCTAAACTAAAACGAATTCATTTAGAGAACCTAGTCAGTTTGTGATTACAATGCAATTCTATCCTTCTCTAATTCAATACTCTATGTCATATTCTCGGGATATGGTAAACTTGTGTCAAAATCCCTAATATGACATCTGTAGATTATATGATTCAATTTGATGAAATTGCAAACGTTCTTGTTTCAATTTCCATCCAATACTTTGGCCAAAGATTCACGAATCATATCTTTAGAGTATTCTCTCTTCTTACTAAGAGCAGATATTCCTTGTTGCTCATTCACTTGTCTCCGCGTACATACTAAGAATCCTGAGGAACATCTTTAAGTCACATCATTTTGATACAATGGTGTATTGCTCTCAAAGATAAACAACATATACACAAGACAACTGTGATGTCTCAGGTCTAAAGGATTAATTTGCATTATCACAACTTAGAATTCTTTGTTTGACACTTGTGAGTAAGACTTCCATATAACAATTCTAGAGTTGATCACGTTCAGTGGACTCCATCTTCTATAGAGACCTACACATCTGTCTCAGTGTCTCTATACAAATGACTTAAGACTAGACATCCTGCCAATTGAGCAGACATAATGTGTACCAGTCTTTGCGGGTCACCATTGTCGAATTGGTGATCCTATGACCAGGAACATTTTAGGATACGATATTTATATGTATGGAAAGGTCTCACACATCTAATTTCTTTAAACCACTTTCCATATATATCTTAATCCATGGACTTGTTACTTTGTGTACGTTATGTATCTAAAGCAACGTTCTTGCCCCTTTGATTATTATATATTATTTTCTCAGAATTATCCATTTTATATTGGCTTCTAGGGCATATATCTAACAAAACCACTCATGCACCCTTGGAACGCCGAGCACCTCCATAAGTCCTACTCGTATACGCCATCGTATCGCCCTAAGACCACTTATGTTTGTTATTTTTAAGCGGTTTTTCGGGCTCTCCTCGCCTTAAAACTATTAATGTTTTTATTTTAAGCATATATGTGAACGCTTTTTTATCTGGTCAGCTCTGCTGACACGTTACTCCACACACTTGACTAATTTGTAACTCAAACACAAACCACATATTACACAAGTAAAAAACAACAAATTGAATTAACCATATAGAAAAGGGAACAAAACAAAATTAAACTTTGTTAAAAAAATATTCAAAATCTGTTCACATCAATGCTCATCATGTGCTGATCAGATGGTACATTTTATTTTATTTTGCACCCTCGCAGTCTCTACCGCGGGTTCTTCAACTTCAGCTGCATGATCTATAGCTTGCTCGATGACGGGACTTGTTCAGGTTGGCCTTGGTCCTCCTCCACAGGATCGGTCTCTTCCTCTTCCGCGACCAAATCCTCCAAGTTGAACATGAACTTTGGGTATCGCCTTTGAATTATGTCTAGTAAATCTAGCCTGCCTGAGAGCCGCATCTCATTTGCCAGGCCCAACCCCCTCAGCCGAATCAAGGAATTGTTTCACATCCTTCGTCTGCAGATGACAAGCATTCTCTACTGCCATCTGCAGCCGAGAATTCTCTTCTTTCAGTCTTGTGCCCTCCATCTTACACTTGCCCGCCTCCTTCACCAGCTCAACTTTCTCTGCCCAAGATGACTCTAGCGCTTGCACGGCCTCAACCCTTTTCTTCTTACTCCCCTCCTCCGCTTTCGTGGCGCGTTCCACTGCCACCTTGCTTGCCTCCACATCGGCATCCTTCTTCCCAATCTCGTCCCGCAGCCTCCACAGCTCGGCCACCCTCACCAAATCCTTTTCCCTGTAGAGCATGATGCGTCTGATCACACCATAATGAGAGATTAAAGCCTACACAAAAGGAAGGTAAAATATAAATAAATAAAAAACATCCGACCCTACAATACACAAAAACGTACTAACAGTCGGGGAGCTTACCTTTATGCTTTTCTCAAAGGCTAAAGCAGCAGAAGAGGCGTAGGAATTGTCGTTTTCTACCAGGCCCTCTCAAGCCATCTCACTTCCCAACACCAGCTTGCATGTGTTCCGAAAGTCCACTGAGCAGTCGGGATGCACCTACGTTAAAGGAGCACCCCCCATCTCCTCTCTCTCCTCCCTCTGAACCTTTGTTGTAGCCGCCGTGTCCTCCTCCTCAGTTATCGGCCTCTTTCCCCTGTCTTAACCCCCTTGTCAGACGGGGGATCTGCCCTATGCTTGTCCCGTCAGCTGCACTTGCTTTTTTGAACCTAAAGCCCCAGTTGTATTCTTCAATAGCTTCTCCAACAGTTGCCGCGCCCTCAGGTTGTTCCTATCCACTCCCATAGTTGTAATGATTGCATTTTAGCAAATAGCAAACCATGAAGAAGATGAAAAACATAACCATATTACCTTGGGGGATTGGATCCCATAAGCCAGACTCTTTCAAAGAAGTCTCCGACAATAGCTCGGTCGTGTCACGCTCTTTCGGTGGTAGAGCCCAAACCACTTCCAGTTGTCCCTCCTCGTCCTCCGAAAGCTCTCCTACTTCCCAATCCACTGCCACAAAGCCAAGGACAAAGTTTAAAAAAAAAAAATTTGGAAGCACGAAAAACAGAAGGGTCATCTACCAAAGAACACCAACCCACCTTTCTCCCTAAATTGCCTTGCTACTAATACCCTCAACTTCTCTACCCCCAAGGCTACCTCGCAATAGCTAGTTGCAAGAACTAGTGGTCCTTCCATGACTTTTTAGACGTCGCATTACTTTCGATCAACTTCCCCTGCAGGGCCTGCAGATTACAAAAACTCGCCTGCTTCAGGCTCTTCCTCAACCAAAAACAACACCTCAGGATGTTTGTACTTGGCTCGATCTTATGATGCCTCTTCCACGGCACGAACATTGATAGAATCGTCATCAGCAAGTTCGAGTTCATCTAATGTAGAGCAACCCCGAGGAAATCCATCCACTTATGAACAAAGGGATGAAGAGGCAAACGCAACCCACTTCTAAACATCTCCTTGTACAAGGTCACCCAACCCCTTAGCGGTCGACTCACATAGATTTCCTCTGTCGGCAGCGCAAATATAATGTCCTTGGGAACTTTGTAATCCCACCGAATCTTGTCCAACATCTCGTGCATCATATGTGATGGGGATCGGGATCCAGACACAGGTCACAAACCACATACACGAGCACCGAAATCTAGGGCTAGTGCAAACTCACATATATCATAGCAAATCCATGCCACAGAGAAACTATTTTATTAATCATCAACATATCTCCCTATAACTATTACATTAGCCTTATTTATAGGCTTTACAAGACTTGGGCACCAAGGCTACTTGGTCCAAAAGTAAACTAATTAATTATAAAATCACACATAAATAATAAAAGATATCCTAAAACTACCTAAATAAGAAAATAATAATATATCATGAAATAACTAATTAAATGGTAAATATCTATCTTGATCCACCCTTATGCTCCTGCATCAGACTCCCCTAGTTGGAAAGAATTCGTCCTCGAATTCAAGCCTTTGATTGTGAAAAATCCGAGTAGAATCTTCAATTGCTTCATATTAATTCTGGATCTTTTAGCATCCAATTGAAACCTTCCTTTCCAAATAAAAAGATATTTGGAATATTTCATTCTTCTTGGCTTCTTCTTGCCCCCTCTAACAATGCAAATATTTCTCTCTAGAATCTTCAACTGATTGAAAAAATCAATCAGAGTTTTGGCAACCTTCCAAGTGAAAATATTAATGCCCATAAAATCAATAATATCTTCGAAAGTTTTCTCAATTCTCATCTCTTCACTGTTCTTGTCAATAAATTGCTTATCAAAATTGCTTTGAACACCCAAACAATTTTTATTGCAATTTTCACAGTTGCAAGGATCAAATATTGGAGGCAAATCCAAATTTAATAACTTTGATGAATAACAAGATGCACCAAAATTACCAAATTCATTTATACCTTCAAAGACACAATGAGAATAACCGTGCCCCTCTTCACTTGACTCACACAGTGGAGCGCAATAATGAAAAAGGCTATCTCCCTCGTACTCCCCGTCGAGACTCCCACGGCTTAGAGTGTCGATGCAAGCTACTCGGTTCAGATAAGGGTTCACGCATCTCTCCCCGTCAGAACTCTTACCTATCTGGGTTCGAGCTTCGATGCAAGCGATGCGTTCCGTAAGTTGCCGTAGCATCCTCCTAATTTCCTCCATGTCGTTGTAGTTGTCAACACGACCCTCCATCCAAAAACCTCCCCGATAAAGTAGATCTTGAGCCATAGCTCTGATACCAATTGATGGGGATCGGAATCAAGACACAGGTCACAAACCACATACACGAGCACCGAAATCTAGGGCTAGTGCAAACTCACATATATCGTAGCAAATCCATGCCACAAAGAAACTATTTTATTAATCATCAACATATCTCCCTATAACTATTACATTAGCCTTATTTATAGGCTTTACAAGACTTGGGCACCAAGGCTACTTGGTCCAAAAGTAAACTAATTAATTATAAAATCACACATAAATAATAAAAGATATCCTAAAACTACCTAAATAAGAAAATAACAATATATCATGAAATAACTAATTAAATGGTAAATATCTATCTTGATCCGTCCTTATGCTCTTGCATCAATATGGGTCGGCACCACATCTGTCGACCACTCGCCCACTTCATAAAAGTACAGGTGAATAAGAACCTCGTACCTATATGAACACGATGGCTCCCCTGAACCTCGCACGATGCTCACCTTCAATGGCACTCCATCCAAGTCCACCTTAGGACGATTGATAAGCCTATATTTTATATATATTTTATGCCTCTTCTACTTATTTATTTGTTAATTTTCTTGGATCAAATTGGTTGTTTTAACTGGTTTTGTGAGATTTGTGAAGGAATTGTGGAAATAGGAGAAAGTGTGCTAAAAAGGGCAAGAAGATGAAGATTGAAGATTAATCAAGTCAAGAAGCCAAGTCATTCCTTTTGTCGCAAGGAATGTCGTCAATTTTCCTAGTTCAAGATGGTTCAAGTCTTATCAAGTCAAATAAGGAGAATTAAAGAAGACCCTATTTTAGAAGGAATCCTACTTTTATAACAATTGTAATTATACCTTAGATAGGATTTCTAGGAGTCTTATAAATAGGAAGTTTAGGTCATTGTCAAAGGACCCCGATCATCCTCCATCCTCCATTATCCATCATCCTACATATTCATACTTATAAATAGAAAGCTTGCGCAACCTTGGCATTCTACTTAGAGAATTCAATGTCCACCATGTCTTCATCAACCATCATGATTCTCAATAAGTCCTTCATGAACTAATTTCTTTTACTAGGGCTACAATGTAGCCTAGCTATGAATACTCAGATTCTTTGATATTGTTAATTTTATTTATCTATACATGTTGAATGCTTGTTACCGTTCTTAATGCTTTCAATTAATTGGCCACTAATTGCACGATTGGAAGAATTAGGTTGAGACCGGAAGGGGATTCCTAATAAAAAGCTTCTAGTAACAAGTACCATAAATTACATAGCCGACTCGGAAGACTAGGTATGGTTTGTGTAATCTTTGTTGTTTTCCACAAATCTTAATGGATTCTTAGCTATCTAAATCCATAACTAGGAATAGAGTGGGTTAATGGTAAGGAATACAACTAATATAACTCGGAAGAGAGTATTGGTGAGGTAAGGGAAAACGATTATCAACATGTTAGGTAATTAGAATTAACAAGCTAGAAGGATTTGGGTGGGATTAGCTAGGTGAAATTGTTGCCCTAGTGCTTTATCATCTTTGTTTTCATCTTTTACATTATTCCCTTAATCTCAATTTGTTTTGTTTGCTTAATTAGATTTTAATCATCATAATTCTATTTTTGTTTAATTCAAATATAATTAGAAATAAATCACTCTAGTATTTAATACATTACTTGATCCCTGTTGGAACGATACTCTATTTACTACTATATTAATTTGAGCGATATTGTCCACTTGCAATTAATCACATCAAATTTTGGCGCCGCTGCTGGAGATTGACTTAATCTGTTAATATTAGTGCGCTTTATTTTATAGTTATATTTTGAACATTTAATCATTTATTATTATTATTATTATTATTTATTTCAGGTACTTTTTGAGTTCAACTTGAAATCATTAAAAAAAAAAAAAAAGATTGTGAGGGCTTCATACCACTAACCAACCAAAAGGAAACAATAGAAAGCGCTAGCCACAAACAGCCAGCTTGCAAGAAAGAAAGAAAAAAAAAAGAAAAAAAAAAGGAAACAAGGAGCTTTTTCGCGCAGCCATCAGGAAGTCAATTCCCATTTCAATTCAACTTCCTTTTTCTTGTTCAAATTAAAACTTTCCAATTTCCTTTGAGTTTTATAATTCAAGTTTCTTTTCCTAATTGTGTTTGGGTTTTGTTTCCTTCTATTATTTTATTATTCTCTCCTTATTTAAACAATCCTTTGTCCCTGTTTGCAGGTACAACAACTTCGTTTATGAGCATACGGTGAATGACTGGTACCCACTCTTCAACTAGCCAACTAGTTGAATTAGAACCTGAGATTGAACAAAAGCTTCAAGCAATTCGTAGGAGTCAAAAACAAGACAGAGAAAAGAAGAATCAACAAGGAGAAGACGAGATGGCCATTGTACAGAATGAAACAATGGGAGACCTTGATATCCCGACAATTCCGACGTCACCTTCAAGCATCGTTCTCCCTGCAGCTGCCAAGAATTATGAATTGAAAAATATCCACTTTAATATGATGCCTTCTTTTCATGGATTAAGTTCTGAAGATCCTTTAGCTCATATTACAGATATTTTTAACATGATTTCTAACATGGCTTTGCCAGAGGGAGTCACCGAAGAACATCTCAGGATGAAAGTCTTTCCCTACACATTGAAAGATAAAGCAAAGATGCGGCTAAACTCCTCAAGGCCTGGATTATTGACTAGCTGGATGGAGGTTCAAAAAAGTTCTTGGAGAAATTCTTTTCAACTCAGAAAACTGATGCACACGGGATAAAATCATGCAATTCAGTCAACAGGTTGATGAGTCATTTTCAAAAGCTTGGGAACAGTTCAATAATTTTTTAATACAGTGTCCTCACCATGGTTTGCCTACTCTAGTTCTCATGCGTATTTTTTATAAGGCACTAACTGTTTCAAATAAGGCTACAGTGAATAACTATGCAGGTGGATCTATTAAGAACAAGACGCCAACTGAATGTCAAACTTTGTTTGATACACTAGCAATTGAAACACAGCATTCTGATACAAGAGGTCAGCGTGCTGGAATTTATGAAATTGATAGTTCTAATGCTTTTGCTTCTAAAGAGCAGGTTGACGCTATGAATGGGAGAGCACCAACACAAGAGATTTGCTCCATTTATGCTGTTCCCGGTCATGCCACCATATCTTATCCTCATGGGGTTGATTTTCTAGAATTTCTGCAAGAACAAGCCAATATAGTGAATACCTATAGACATCCCGGCAATGATCCATTCTCCAACACATACAATCCGGGATGGCAAAGGCACCCCAATTTTTCATGGAGCAATAATCAGAACGTACAAAAACCACTAGATTTTCAACCACAAGAGAAGAAACATAACTTGGAAGACATAATCTCATAGCTCACCACAAATACAAATCAATTCATGAGTGGGATGGAGACGACCCTACAAAACCACGCTGCTTCCATTAGAAATTTAGAAGTTTAAATGGGTCAACTAGCTAATGCATTGAGTGGAAGAAATCATGGAGTATTACCAAGCTAACCCGATCAAGGTCCTCGACATCCCTTTCTTCCCAGACCTCAGCCTCGGCATCAAGATGTCCCTCAAGATTTTCCTCGGCATCTAAGAAAGCCTTCGGCACTCGTTCTACCTCAGTCGCCCTCACCTCCGCCTCATCTGACTAGCTCAAAACTTCCACCACAGAGGGCCCCGCCTCGACACCAGTGGGCTATCACCCAACCGATGCCAGGGCTCGTCTAAAACCCTGAAGTTCACACTACCCTTGCTGGACCCACTATGCCCTTCCTCTTCCTCCTCCATTCTCACTATTTTTTTCCTTACCATAAAACGAAAAACAGGAAAAGAGAGAAACTCTCACCTGGCTGTCATGACGCCCTCACCAGAACTTAGTCAACAAGCACTACTATTTTCATACTCCAACAAACAGATGCCATAAAATTCAAAAATAGAAACGGCGGAAAGGAGATTCCTCCCAAAGCGACCTATATATAGGACCCCGACTGAGCATCTTAGCCGTTTGCATTATCTGAGGCCACTCTTCGAATTATGACAAGCGGCGCCCTCATCGGTTCCATCAACCGATGCGAAACCAAACATCACAACCGTTCCGCCTTCCCAAACACCCCATCATCACAACCCCAATAAATGGCACGCCACCTAAGCATCCGACACCTTTCAAACAATCATTCCAATTGCCCATGATACTCCTTCTCTGGGAATTAGAGGACTAACCCGACTGCTTGGTCCAAAGCAACTCGAACTCCCCATTTTAGGACCCACCGATTGGACCACTCGGGCACATAAAATCCCTATTGGGCAGACTAGACAGATGTAACTCCCCACTCGAAAAGACTTGCCTAGAGAGTTAGGGGACTTGTTGACGCTCGGTATATGCCGAGCCCGTCTGCCCAATAAAAATAGAACACGTGGACCGCTACCAAACCACTCTCCACCTCAACCTCGGAGCTACCTTATGGAAACTCAAAAGGGTATGAATTAGCCACGTCAACGACAAGACCTCCCATGACAAACAAGTTTACCTCCTCTCATAAGAGCGCCCATGTCCTCTCAAAAGCCACGTGTAAACCATCTAATCCACCAATTGACCAGATAGGACTACAGCCGCGTGTCACAAGCTACTTTGTTTGCACCCGCCCCTAAGCAAAGACATGTGAAGTCATCATAAGAAGAGAACATGAATGAACCCTGACCGTTCCCCGCCTGATAACTTGATGTGACACAAACGGCTCGACTCAGAGTCGAGGTGACCGACTCGTAATTATCTCGTTAAAACTCCCTATAAATAGAACCCGGCATAACAAACCAAATCTCCACGCCTTTTCATCTAAAAGTTTCATAAAGTATTCCTATTTCATACGTTGGCCACAGGGCTGAACAACTTCCTTTGTAATTGGGGCCATTAGACAAAAAACTGATCAGCAAGGAGTAACTTATAAAGAAGCAAACCACTTAAGGAGAGCCTGCACACTCTTGCTACGCTCTCAACATAAAAACATAGATTACCATATAATCCCCATAACCTGCATAATTCCAATAAAAGTTTCAAAATTCATCACATAAGAGTATTAAATGACAATAACCCAAGAGAGAAAACAGAGAAAAAGGCAAAAAAGAAAAGCAAAAGGGTCAAAAAGAATTGCATCCAAACCTTAAATGAGAACGCAATTAAACAAAGTGGAATACAAGTCTCAGGCCAGTTGCATAGAATCTATGATTCAACAAAAAAAATATTGTACATGAATGATTTGATTTCAAAATTTCCAATGTCACATATCAATAGAAATGAATTGGTAAGAAGGAAACAAAAAAAGAAAATTACCACTTGGGTCTAATTCTGAGCATAAGCCAAAGCAACCGAAGTAGTCCAAACAGAGCTGATATAAGACTGACTTCCCTACTTCGATAGACCTGCATGAACTATGAGCTTCAAGTCACTCCCATGCAGTCTGGCCTAGTCACTTCGAGCAGGCGAGCTTTCTGGAGGCCATAGTTGGGAAATTGATAAGCCTCTTGCTTCCATCAAAGGTGAGGACTTTGGGGAAGAAAGGAAACCACTAAATAGAACACGAAGGAGCAAAACCAAATTTTCAGTTTATTCCCAGGAATAAATGGCAGGGAAAGAAAACATATCATAGTTTTTATGGTTATTTATATCTCTCATAAACATGATTTTAGAGAAATCTCATACTTAGTATAACAAAAATGGCAGTGCACTACAATCAAGATCTAAAGCCTACATAACAACAATAGAAATAGAAATACATGGCACTGGGAACTTGGAAGAAACCATTGCCTGGAAACATATTCGATATCCTTAAGTTGTTCCTCTAAGAAGCACGGACACGGATACAGATACGGCGAGACGTTATGACACGACACGACACAGGTGTTAGTATGAAATTGTGTTGCCATTTCCTAGAACTTAGTATAGGTTTGGAAGTGTCATTTAGCTAGAGGGTTGAAACAAAATTGTTGTCTTTGATGTCCAGAAACTACAGGATTAAAACAACTCAGCCATCCTCGAATTCCAGAATTGTAAATTAATACGTATGAGACATTTGATCTGAAGGGTAACACATGTCATTTTTCATGCATTCATAATATGAACAATTTTTTGGTATCTAATATGATTTTATTTCCCTGATCTTCCTTGATTTTAATAAATTAGAATCCATTTAGGAGTGCATCTCATTTAGGCATATTTTGCAATATCTTTTATTTATTATTTCTTACTTTGATGAATAAATCATTACTTATATTTTAAGTAACTTGCCTGGAAATCATGTTTGTAATCATATCACAATATTAAAGGTGGTGTTATATTCTTGGTATTAACCTAACAATACTAGGACTCCTTTAATAGTGTGATTATGAAAAACCTTCTTTTAAAATTGGAACTTTCCTTTTCTATTGTTTTGGGCTTCACATGTGATCATCATTTTTTGGTTTTCAGCATGTTTTCTTTCTTGTAAAGAAAAAGTCTATAAAATAAGACATTTGTCTTCTTTGTTTTTTAGAGCTTTGACGATCATATTTTCAGTCCATAAACTTTGGAAAGCCGAGTTTTTATTTGAGATAAATCACGAAGTGTTCCATGTTTACTTGGTGATTTATCAAACACTTTTATCATTCATATTGCATTCATTTGCATGTTCGATGACTCATACAATTGAGGCACCAAGATCGTGGAGGCGGTTTTTCTTCAGTGAGCTTGAATCGATCGTGACTAGTATCGGATTCAACATAAGGAGAGTTGGAAGAACACCAGAGAGCTTGAAGCAACCATGACCATTATTGCATTCAACATAAGGAGTGTCGAAAGATCATCCCATGACGGAAGTTGAGTTATGCAGAAGTCGATAAACATTATCTAGAATGTGTCCAGGATAAGTTTGCGAGCACTTCTTGTAATCATCGTTCTATAGTGGATTTGTGTTGGACTGAGGAGTTCTGTGGATTTTCCCCAGAGGTGGGGTTTACCATGAAAATAATTCTCTGCGTGTTCCTTTATTTTATGCTCAGCACGTTTCAGGATTGATAAGCCATATCAATCCTGCTACTGAAGTTTATTTTTTGTTTATTGATAATTATAATTTTAAATTGGCCTATTCACCCCCCCTCTAGGCATTCTTAGCCATCCTACATGTAATTTCAATGGGGATACGGTAAATCTCCAAAAACTAGGATACGATACGTCATGTATACGACAATCAAAAATTTATAATAAAATATAATAATAACAATATATATAATTTAAAACATATTTTAATTAACATAAAAATTCAAATTCATCAACCAAATTCAAATTTAAACTCTAGAAAAATAAAAAAAACATATGTTTCAGTCAACTACAATATTTGTAATGTGTTCCTCAGTATATAAAGCCACCTCCAATGATGGTTCATCTGGAGAAAGGTTAGCAATTTCAAGCATCCCAACACCTTCTTCACCCAAGCAATCAAATCCATCTCATCCAATGTCCCACATTTGAGTAACACCTTCTTTGTAGCTTGGGCTCTTCCTTGATAAAAGACTAAGATTATTATGCACAAATACCAAGTCTTCAGCTCTTTGGGGTGTTAACTTGTTTCTTCTTAAAGAGTGAATGAAACTATATGTACTCCAATTTCTTTCACAACACGAGGAGGAACAAGGTTGTCCAAGTAGCTTCAAAGTTGTGGATTGGAGAGTTGGTGTTGAAGCTCCATGAACAATCTACCACACCATTGGTTCCATGTGAAACCTATCATTCATAGCATCAATAGCTACAAAGTCATCTAAGCACATTGAAAAAGAGGCATACTCCACATTAATATCTCTTCTAGCCTAATCATTTGCAAAGTATTTATCAAGACACTTTTTTCTTTCCCTTATAATCTCGGCATCTTGGGGTAGAGCAACAAGGCTAGGATCCTCTTGCAACCATTTTGGAATATAAAATGACAAGACCTGTCTCAAATTCCTCAGAACCTCGGACAAATCCAATGGTATTTCTGACACCAAACTGATGCCGGGCCCACTTACTAACGTCATAGTCTCTCTTCCAAATTAAAGAAAAGAGAAACTGATGCTGTTCTTATCATAATCCTATTCAAACTTTTTTGGGAACAATGAAAATTCACGTTCTGCATTAAAGTTACTAATCCTAATTTTTTTTCTCAAATGAAATCCATACAAAAGGAATTAGAAGACTTACAACAAAGTAATAATTTAGCGTCAGTTTCTACCGTTTGGAAAGACGTAATTTACAATGAAAAATTAAATGGGAGCTTTCATTTTAAGACACTATATAGTTTACTAATTTGGAGGATAGCCTTATTCACAAACCACTACACCAACCTTGTTTTGGTGATATTTTTTCAGCTAGGCAATACTTATTTTATTTCAACATCAATACGTGCAAAATTTGTACCAAATCCCTCATGCTTAGCTCTAGAGTGATGCAAAACAAAATAGTGTAGATACTAATAATGTAAACAAAAACAAAACTGTAAATAAAAACAGAAATTGCAAACTAAAACAAAAAATGAGAACCAAACAATTCATGCCAACAGCTAGCAAGAAACAGCCAAAACAAATAAAATCATACAATCAAATTAGAAATTGTAATGCAGCGCCTAGTAAGCCACATCCCAAAAGACACCTACTAATAAGTGAGGAACTAAGGCAAAACCATGACGAAAGTACTAGAAAAATCAACATATAAAAACCAAAAAATAACTAGAAAATTCAAATAACAATTTGATCAAGAATATACATACCTCAACAATAGAAAAACTGAGCTTCACATCAAAACATGAATACTGCAATATAAGAAGAAGATCGAAAAATGCACTGCAGTTTCTAGAAAAACCAAAATTTCTCATATTTAAGTGGGATTTTAAAACAAAAACACAAACTAATTTTATATAAACAAAAACTGCACTGCATTGTATGGGAAAAATAAACATATTTGTAAGAGAGGAACCAAACACTGCGTTGCAGTTTTCGTTTTTCGCGTTGCAGTTTCTGTTTCTTCATTGTAGTTTCTGTTTTCTGCAATGTAGTTTCGATTGTTGACAATGCAGTTTCTGAAAAAAGAAGAAGAAGATTTTGTGTCATTGAAGATCGCCCTACATCTCCGAGAACTTGATTAATTATAAAAATGTTGCTTCAGGTTAAAATTGCACGTTCTTATTCACCTAAACTAAAGAGTTGGGACAATGGTAATGAAATCAATGTTGTTTTCTTTGGCCAATCAAAATGTAATCTTTCATGCTTCATTATTGAAAAACAAACTATATTTCATCAATAATATATAATTATTACTGTTCATAAGATTATACTTCCAATACTAGGAAATGATAAAACAATTTAGTAATGCAGTGTGTGCAAAACTGATCTCACAAGGAGGACATTTGACGTAGTAAAGGATAAAATTCCTCATTTTTCCAAACAGACATCACATGAAATTATGGGTTTGCTAAAATGATCAACCAAGCAATAGGCTATCTAACTACCAAAGATTCCAACACATCAAACCACAAGCCACTTAACAAGTTCATATTAAAAAAAATGAGGTCACTTTATCTTGGTCAAATGTAATCCGTTGAAGTTGCGTGGTTCAATAACAAAATGCAAAAATGAGAAGACATACAAAAAAAATAGATAATAATGAAACTAATACTGGAGAGATCAACTAAAAATACCTCACCACCAATGCAAATGTCGAAGAACTCCCCTCCTTCCGACTAAGGCAAAACCTAGTAGTTCTGCCTTAGTACCCTCATCACCTCAGCTCCTCAATATCCAATCCCCAGTTGTCCATCAACACACACACCCACTCTCTCTTCACAAACAAGAAAACACTATTAAAAAAAATGCAAATGCTATAGTGCGAGCTCACACAATGCAAACTCCCTTCCCAGTCCAAATGAAACACCAACACTCTGCACATTAACCACCAATCAAAATGAAAACTGCAATGTAGAAGCGGAAACTACAATATAGAAGCGGAAACTGAAATTGCAATTCACAAACAGGAACTGTTAGACTGTTAAACTCCGGCTGTTTGGGTTTGGTGTCTTGGGGAGATGATAGGGAAGGTGATGACAAGCAACTTTCGTGAAGGAATGATGGCGACATAAGGCCGTTAAGGCAACAGAAAGTTGCTGTGAAATTGGATTTGTGGCAGGCCGTGACTGCTGGACTGCTCTAGCCAAAATTGGCCCTGAACTAAGACTTTTTGGGTCGACTAATTTTGGGAGATGATAGAGAAGGTGATGGCGAGAAACTTTTGTGATGGAATGATGGTGAGATAAAGTCGTTACGGTGATGGAAAGTCGCCGTGAAATTGGATTTGCGGCAAGCCGCGATTACTGGACTGTTCCAGCCAAAATTGGTCACGAACGCTGGGTGTTTGGGTCAGACATATTGGGAATATGATATAGGAGGTGATGATGAGCAACTTTCACGAAGGAACGACGACAAGATAAGGTTGTTACGGTGACGGAAAGTCGTCTTGAAATTGGGTTTATGGCAGGCTGCAACTACTGGACTGTTCTAGCCAAAAGTGGCCACAAACGCCGACTGTTTGAGTCGGGTATTTTGGGAAGACGAAAGAGTGGCGAGCAACTATTGTGAAGGAATGACGACGAAATAAGGTCGTTACGGGGACTTCTTCATCACCGTGAAATTGGGAATGTGGCTACCTTGTTTTCCAAGAGAGAGAGAGAGAGGAAGGATGAAATCTGATTTTTGCAAGGCTTTTCAACAAAAAAGGATAAAATTGTAGTTTACTTTTTGAATTTAGACAGACCAATGAATCTGTGCCTCCTCTTTGGCCAAATCCAAAGCCAAATTTGAAAACTATGTATTAAAACCTAAAAAGAAATACTCTGTCTCAAATCCTAATTAATAAGAATTGTTATGTGCAATACCTAATTTTTTCTAAATTTAATAGCCTCTATAAGCAAGAAGAAACTTATTGGGCTCCACGTGCTTGTATTAATTGGTTACAATTAGGTGGTAGTAATACTAAATGTTTTCATCCTGCTGCTACCATTTGTAAACAACAAAACAAAAAAAAACTTTTCGAATTCATTCTGATGGTAATATGTGGATTATGGATCCTACTCAAATTCATTATTTATTTCTTCAGGAGTTTTCCAAAATATTTTTAGACGACTCTAAGTCTATTACTGCAAATAGGAATTTTTTTATCAGTCATTGATCTTGCTATTTTAGCATAACAAAGTAGTATGTTGATTGCTCCCTTTAACCATAAAGAGATTGATTTGGCTATTAAGAAAATTGGATCTTTGAAAGCTCCCGAACCTGATGGCCGCTTTGTTTTATAAAAAAATTTGGAACATGGTTAAAGAGAATTTTTATGATCTCTTAAATTGTTTCTATCATCTAATATTTCACTTAATCACTTAAATCATACATATATTTCCTTGATTCCAAAAACTAATCCTCCTGAATCGGTTGCTCATTTTCAACCTATGAGCTTATGCAATGTGGTGTACAATATAATTTTGAAAGTATTAGTTAATCGATTAAGGTTAGTGTTGGATAGCTGTATTTTGAAAGTATTAGTTAAACCCATGCTTGGTGTGCAGTCTTTTCACCATCCATGTTCCTTGAGCATATCGACCTCTTTGATACCAATTGTCACAGGACTAGGTTTGAGCACCTAGCACCGTGTGACCTTAGACTTGGTCGATACCTCGAACAAGCTAAGTAAGCATGAAACCTACAAAATTGGATCGAACACCCAATGGAAACAAGAACACAAAGAAAATTGACAGAGAGATTTGGGAGCAAGTATACTTGTATTGCTCTTAAGAGAACTACACAACTCTGAGATGGTTTGGCTAAATGTGGCCTTCCCCTTATATACAACTCCTAGCCTTGAACCGATGGCCAGGATTAGAACGATCTTACAGTGAAGCATATTACAAGGGAAGATCATAGAACATACAACGTATCTAAACACTACCAAAAGTCAACTATTGGGAATATTCCCACATATTTCAACATGTGCAAATATATGAGTTGGGCCATCTAGAGCGGGTGACAGGACCCGCTCAGAATTTTTCGAAATCTGTAACGAACCCTGTGGTTTTTCTAATATCCAACCAATGCCGGGCCTACTTACTAACAACATCCTCTTCTTCGAAACCAAAGAAAAAGAGGCTCGAGACTTTCTACGAAATTTCGGTAGAGTCTCTCCTGAAAAATGAACTTTTCCCACAATTTCAACCTGTCGAAACACAGTAAAAATAGTCCAATTAGCAGCACGCACAATGTAAAACCATACAGTTAACAGAATAGGCCTTCGGCCTTAAATCCAACCCTACATTGGCGATAACAAAGCAATTCTAAAGAAGACTTCAATTTACAATCGAAATGAAGTTTAGCAAAAATTAAATGAATAGAAATGACCTACATAAGTTCGAGGCACGAAAGTACAATTCTTGGCTTGATTGCTCAGCTTAGATCAAGCTACTGCCTAAGGGCGCAAAACAGAAAATAGTGAGGGAATTATTCAAAACCAACCTCAACAAAAGTAATAATTTAAGTCGCGACTGCACCTAGGTGACCCCAGGCTGCATACGTACCCCTTGGTGAGGGATCAAGCTACACGTAGTTCTTATATCAAAAATCACGATTCAAATAATATATGATTATTTAAAGTAATACCAATGATTAAATTTATATTCATTTACAACTTCAAATTCGACAAATTCAACCAATTACATTATGACACAAAAATAATACCGACTGTAGTTTTCAAAGGAAAAGAGTTCAAAACCCATATCAGTTCTCACTTTCCAAACTATAAATTCAACGTTCATACCTGTGCAGAGTACTCACAAAACACAAGTTCACGAATCTCAACCCGAAAACGAATCCATATATAAATAGATAACATGTATATATATACACACCCCACACCATGATCATGTACCAGGGGAAAAACAATCCAACACAGGGATTGTTAGACTAAACCACATGGAAGAATCCTTAATTGACCATGTGACAAGGGAACGAGCCGTCCAACTGGAGGACGGGGCTCAACAACAGGCACAGCAGAATCCTCAATACTCATACGCTTGTGACAAGTCCTACGCGAGCAAACTACCCCGCTAAGGGTCTACGAAACACCCTGTCGTCTGAGTTCCGATCATATCCTAGTATCCATTTCCATGCATCCAAGTATCCATATCCACTGTTTCCAAGTATTAGTATCCAAGAGGAGGTACGTATGATAGTGCACATCATGTATTGAGGAAAATAATCCAACACGGGAATCGTTTTGGCTGAACCACATGGAGGAATTCTCAACAACCATGTGGCCAGGGACTAGCTATCCAACCAGGGGACTGGGCTCACCAGAACGCATAACATAATCCTTAATACCCGTGTGCTGTGACATGTCTTACACGCGCAAACTATCCAAACCATATTTCACGAGCGGGGTAATATATATAATAAAAAATATCTCAAAATCCAATTTCCAAATATTCAAAGGTAACCCAAACCCATATATATAATAACAGTAATTATAATAATAATAATACTAACAATAGTAATCCCTGGAAATCCCATAAGACAAGATAATAAAATCCAAAACACCATATTTAAAATTCCCAAAACCATAGCCCATCAATATATACTAGGGGTGGGCATCGGGACAGGAAAACGGAACACCGAACCGAACCGGTGAAAAAAAATCGGAAAAAAAACCGGTTGACCAAAAAAGTCAACAAACTAGACCGAAACCGGTTCCAAACAGTTTCGGTTTCGGTTTTACACCCTACCGCACCGGACCGGTCATATATATACATTTTTATTTTTACAAATTTTTAAAATCTAATGCCATATTTTAAATTTTATAATCATTATTTTTCCAAGTTCAACTTCAAAAAATTTCTAAATGTATGAATTGGATTATTTGTTAATTTTTAAGCCAAAAAAATAAGTTATTTATTATTAAAAAAAATTTGGAAAAAAATTAAAAAATTAAAAAATTAATAATCCAGTTCAAAATCGGAACCGGTCAAAACCGAACCTGTCGGTTTTTGAAATTTTTTTTGCCTAAATGAAACCAAACCGAATCGGTTAAATAGTATCGGTTTCGGTTCCGATTTGAGGTGAGAACCGGACTGAACCGGACCGCGCCCACCCCTATACATACCAAGTCCAATAACCACAGAGCTAATGCACCAAAACCAAAATCCATATCATACCCAAAGTCACCATAATCCTTTATAACTAATATTAATAGCACTAACAATAACAATAATAATAATAAGTATTCCCAAAATTTTCATAATCATGTATTCCATCCAAAAAATTCACTAGTTTGAATTAGATCACCCATAACTGTCAACATCTGTTCTCAAATCAATTCCACATACATATAATATACCATTCAACAAACCAGAATTCATAATCCTTATTATTCACTTTCCAAGACAACCTTTTAAAACTCACATCAATGTCCAATGTACTCATAACCCAACCACATAGACATATATTTGAGTGTAAACATATAATTGATATTTAATTAGATCCTTACTGACACCAAACTCCTCTATCAAGTCATAAATGAATTATAATAACAATCATCAAAATAAATCAATAATAATAATAATAATAATAACACTATATAAGCAGAAAGTCTCATGTCACATGATAAAGGCCGAAACCGAACTGATAGCCCGCTTTTATAACCTCATTAACCAAAATACCGATTACCAAACAAATCAGTTTCCCACCAATATCACTACTACACCCAATATCACAATATCAAAACGAGTCCAAGTTTTCAACAATACGCCATAACCACCATTCAAAATCCCACATATTTAACATTGGCAAACAACTCCAGTAATACTATCCAGTACAGTAAGGCCACAACCAAAACATACATCCAAACCCATAATTCCCATACACTTAACGTGCATACACAACCTTGGGAAGGTCCTAAATCCATTCTAGTACCTTCCCAAAGAATGAGACCGTCACAAAAGACCCTTGGTCAACAATTGGTCAAACTCCTCGTTTTTGGTCAACCAGGCCCACGGGGCCCACAACCTCCGATTTCTGATCTGAAAGTTCCTATGAGGTCAACCAAGCCTATAAACCCATTCTGCAAGTTTGGGCACGATCAAGCGGTCGGTTCGCTCCGGATTGCACGATTGAACGATCACCATTTTACATAATCTTTGAATCATTGATTCAGGGTATCCGGGGCTCCGATTCTCGATCCATGACTTCCTACACGATTCTAGCGGTACCTAAATCAACATAGTTGGAAATGGAGCTGATCCAACGGTCCAAACATATCGAACCTGGATATCTCCTAATATGCGTAAATTTGTTCAACCCGTCAAACGATAACCAAATTTGAATTCAAGCATACCATTCTGCTTGGGACGACATGGGGAATATTTTAGAACAAAGTGGGCCACCACCCCATGGCCCACGAGCTGAAACACGCGCCGACAGTGCATGGGTGTCTTGAGAAAATTTCGGCTACCGGAAAATTCTGAAAACACCTAACAATACCTATACCTACGTGTTCGTGACAACTAGGGGAGCAACTTTTGTTCTTGGACCACGGCCAAAAAGTGGTCGTAGCTTTGGAAAATCAAGCCAAGAATGGATCAAAACTTAGGTTCTAGATTGAGCTTCAAAATATCAAAATCTATCCTAACCAACCCAACCAACAACGAGGTCACGTTGAGAGGTGAGAAAACATACATGGATCGACAAATTTCATCACTAGAGTCGTCGAAAACGACGCCAAATAGTGTCGTAGAACACTAGAGTTTCCTTTAGCTCCCTCCAGCAATATGCTGGTCTTTGATCGGAGAAATTGGGTGGGTCAGGTAAAGAAGGAGGAGAGGAAGATTTTGTAAGTCGTTTCTTCTGAAACAGTGGTCGGACCAAGCCGGAATTCGAGTCGGAAAAATGTGGTTGTGCGAGAGAGAGAGAGAGAGAGAGAGCTGATCTAGTTATTTAAGAATCCTACTTTGAAATATTTACGGTTGTACCACTGCACTTCCATTGACCGTAACTTCTTCGTTAAAACTCCGATTTGAGCCCAGTAAGTGTCTACAAACTCGTATCAACAAGCTTTACGCAATGGTGCCATTCAATTCCCCCAAATCCTACCGGATTAAAAAGTGACCAAAATGACCTTACCCCAAGGGCAAAATTGTAATTTCACAATTAAATAAATTAAGTAGATTAAATATATGGTTAAAATTGGGTCGGGATGTTACAGTAGGCTTGGTGAAAATGGGCCCCTCCCTTGTGCGGACTCGATTCTCAAATAGGCAGTTGATTCTCCTTGTCCTTGCGAATTTGTCATCTTCTTCTTTGTGTGCTTGACAATCATTGGTGGAGAGGAGAGTGGAAGCTGACTAGTAGCCAGCAGCAAAGGTTCAATGTTATCGCCATCTCCTAGGTAATTTTTGTCTACATCTTTGATTCAAACTTTATTCGATGTCCCCTAAATATCGTCGGAAAAGGTCATTTTTCGACTAAAAAACGTTGGCCGTCAGAAATATATCAATATCATGCATTTTATTTCCGACTCTGAATGTACCCTTGGAAAAAGTCTCCATGAATGTCGGAAATACATTGTTTTTAGGTAGGATGCCTTGGCGCCAGCTGAATTACAAACAAAAGGCATGGTCGTTGGAATTGTAATGGTTATTTTTGAGGAGCTGTTTTTGCCCTCGGAATTAGTCACTTATTTCCGAAGGAAAATATGTCTTCTCGGTAATGTGCGGTCATAAATAATTGCATTTTACCGACATGTTTTGCTTGTCGAAAATAGTTGTCAATTTTCGAAGAATAATTTTTGTTTTTGGAAGTAAATTTTCATTTTCGATTGCAATTAATCGCAATCAGAAATAATTATTATTTTCTATGGCATATAACTTGCATCAGAAAAAGTCGTCAAAAAAGTTGATGCTTAATTTCTAGTGTGAATAAAAATATCACAGAGTGTGCATAAATATTATTTGGGGCGGACCTACGCTGGGGCATGGATGGTCAATTGACCCCCAGAAGCTGGAAAACACCATGGAAGGCAAGGTGGTTAACCCCTGGATTGTTTGGTGGCTGGGCAGGAACGCCTATCATTTGCTCCAATAAATGGAAGAGAAGACCTATTTTTCCACAACATATGAGAAAATACATCACCGTTTTAGCTTTAGTTTCATACACACGGTGGATTACATTTAACTAGGAACCAAACCAGCCCACCCCTTCGTTTCTCTTCCCATTTCAAACCAAGTTCCAAAAAGCCACCACCTCTCTAATCTCTTTCTCTAATAACTACACATCTTCCCAAGCTTCCATGACAGGGCCCGCCCTAATTCCTTGGAATCCGTAACGAATCTTGTGGTATTTTCGACATCAAGTTGATGCCGGGCGCATTTACTAACTGTTGGGCCAAAATTATGCACGCCAGCCCATTTTGTTAAAAGGCCCATAACAAAAAAACCAAATGGGCTTTGTATTTATTGGAATTGGAAATAAACCCAAAATGCTAAAATAGCCCGGACCATTTTTGGGTAGATTACAAATATAGCCATGGTCTAAAAAAATAATTACCATTATTGGCAATTAAATTTGACACACACAGCTTTGGATCAAAACGCCCAGCTTCTAAAAAAAAACTCTCACCATCTGATCTCAGCCCCAAAAGCAATTCAGCATATTTTTTTTCTAAAAAATGTTTTCTCAAGAGGAACCCACGTGACTTTCTGACTTCTCCATTTTTTAACCAGTGAAAGAAGATAAAATCCCCTCTCAATATGTAGAAAAGCTCTGCACCTAAGCAGGTTACATTTCCAAGAGAAAAGCAGGGAGCAAGGGAGTTGTTCACTAGAAAAAGCAAACGGACCATCATGGCAGATTGTGTTTCTACAAGGAACAAACAAAGAACAAAAAGAGTTGGTTTTCCTTTAGGAAAAAGCAAGGAAAAGACCACCATGAAGACTAACTGTTGATAGGTTCTTTAGTTCAATTCAGAGAAATAGTTCTACAAAGCGATATTTCTCTCATTACAAATTTGGTTTAGTACAAGCCAAGTCAAGCAGAATCCGGGTTTTTACAATATGAAAACCTCAACAAATTTATAGAAGGTCTTGATCAAGCAGAACAGGTACTATAGTGCAGCACTAGCTCAGTAATCATCAATCCAGCCACTTCTGCCCCTTTAGACTAAAGATGCCTCAATTCTGCCCATTCAACAAGCCTTCCGGGGCTTGAAATAGATCAAAGCTCTGCCAAACTCAAACATTGGTATCGATTTCCAGCTGAAACCTATCGGTTGAAGGTGCTGACGATTCAATCTAGCATAAACACATCCAATCCAGCCTAGTTTAGAAGCAGCTACCCAGGCAGAAATCGAATTTCAACATTATGTTGTCTTTTTCAAACTTGGCATTTCTCTTTTAACTTTTGTAATAGGCACTTCTGCTTAAACAGTTTGCTTTCTTTTTATTTATTCTGGCCAGAACTACCAGTTTTTGTACTGTGCAAAATTGTGAAGTCCTCACCAGTCTGAGGTAAGAAAAGAACTTACTTGAGAGATATTTCTCACCCAAATTCACAATTGCTTGTTTAGAATCACTAACTTGGGGTGCAAATTATCTATTTTTCAGAAGTTTGCTAGGGTTTTTAATTGCTAGCAGTGGCACGCTCACACACAAAAAGAAAGTTGACATGTTGACCACCAATGGTTTTCAAGCCAATGGGAAACTTTACCCTACCATCACAAGATTAAATCAAAATGGGTGAACACTAACGATATAGTCTCTTTTCCAAATCAAGGAAAAAAGGGACGAGACTTTCTGCCAAAATTTCAGCAGAGTCTCCCCTGAAAAAAAAGGACATTTACCAAATTTTTCACTTGTAAATATCGCAATATAAAATCTCCCAACTGACAGCATGCACAATAGAAAAGCCGTAATGATTAATACCAATATAGTTCTCATATACACCCCAAGCATTTCTCTTAAAACTTCACAAATCTATAATCTCATGTAGTCAAAATACTCACAATCATTCCTCCCATAAATCATGCTTTTCAATGTATAAAACTATACACCACCCAACACTATGTGATTTCATAAATTGAGTATTAGTCACGTGTCATACTAGGGTCCAATATACCAAAGTATGTATACCTTAAGGTCTGACATCTCTGAACCTACAAGTATATTAGTGCACACTTTGAAGGAACTAGAGCCCACAACTAACTTCTCAAAGATACAGGTAACATAGTAAGGCTTTAATACATAAGCGTGTTAACAACAAAGGTTATCTAGCTCTAAGTATACAACCACATAATATTTAAACTTCATAAAATCATAGACTAGACAATTGAACGGAAATGTGTGACATAATATCATAGTCAATCTACCTAGACACATAATGTAGATAATGCATAACTTTAACAGTTTATTTTGCGGCTGTACCTCTACCTATGTATCCCTTTGTGAGGGATCAGGCCACATGTAATTCTTAAATCAACAATCACGATTCAGATAATATTCAAGTATTTAAAGTAATGCCAACGATTAAATTTAGATTCAATTACAACATCAAATTCGACAAGGCAACCACTGAACACTTTCATAGTTCCTTTCCTTTTACCTGTTCTTTCCCGCAATCATACTCTATCCAAGGCGTATGTTGCCGAACAATACTTTCCAAACTATCAATTAGATACTCACGAAGCACCAGTTCAAGAATCACAACCCGAAAACAAATTCACATATATATATATATTTAATATGTATGTACATATGTATATTTATATACATCAATACACAAACCTCACACCATCATCATGTACCCGGGGAAGAACAATCCAATCCGGAGATCGTTTGACTAGACCACATGGAGGAATCCTCAACAACCATGTGGCCAAGGACGAACCGTCCATTCGGGGGACTGGGCTAACTAGCACCCACAGCAGAATCCTCAATACTCGTATGCCTGTGACAAGTCCTATGCGTGCAGACCACCAACTATCCATGTATCCAAGTATCCATATCCATTGTTTCCAAGTATTAGTATCCAAAGGGAGGTACATATGATAGTACATATCATGTACTGGGGGAAACAATCCAACATGTGAATCATTTGGCTGAACCACACGGAGGAATCCTCGACAACCATGTGGCCGGGGATGAGTCGTCCAACCGGGGGACTGGGCTCACCAGCACCCACAGCAGAATCCTCCATTCTTGTGCGCTAGTGACAAGTCCTACGCGTACAAACTACCCTACTAAAGGTCTACAGTAACACCCCATCTTGCAGTGGCTATACAGTTTTTGGGAAGGGGCTGTCGCACGCAGAGGAAAATATCGAGGTAGGGGGTGGGGGTGGGGAAGAGGGGAGAGAGAGAGAGAGAGAGAGAGAGAGAGAGAGAGAGAGAGAGAGAGAAAACCATGTTTAAAAAAAAAATTAAGACTTTGAATTATTTACGGTTGTGCCACTGCACTTCCGTTGATTGTAACATCTTCGTTACAACTTCAATTTAAGCCCACTGCGTGTCTACGAACTTGTATCGATGCAATCTACGTAATGGTGTTATTCAGTTTCCCAAAATCCTACAAGATTAAAAAGTGACCAAAATAACCGTACCTCCAAGGGCAAAATTGTAATTTCATACTTAAATAAATTAAATAATTTAAACGAATAATTAAAATTGGGTCGGGATGTTACATTCCAAATTGTAATAACCTCCCTATTCTATAGTGTTATTAATTATAACAAAATTGTAAATTATCTTTTATATCGAAGTGTACAAACATTAGACAGTCAGTTTTTAACAATTGTTATTACGCTTGATATTCAAAAGGTTTACACTTCAACGATATCATATGGAATTGGGGTAGAAGTGGTACTATTACTAAAATGTCCTCATTGTTGGGTTAAAATTTGGAATTTTAAAAATTGTGTGACGATATAATGGGTTAAAAGGATGAATTCCTAATGAGTTAGTTCTCTAGGAATTAGAATACCACCTCCCACCAAAGAATTGAATTCCACCAAAATCAGGAATACTTATTTAAAACAATTTGAACTTCTTTACACTTCCCCATTGGCAATACTTATTTAAAATAATGTACATTTTGATGCCACAAAGATTAAATTTTTTATTTGTTCTCCAATAAAATCACCTTAGCTCATGTGTTCCACAAGTATATAATACCGAAGAGTTCCACATGCATATAATGATCACAATGATGGGAACTACTTGTATCTATTAAGAATCCAAATCAACTATTCATTTGATCAAAATTCGATTAGCTCCTAGGATGCCTTAATGCATAACAATTTTTCACTATATATTTCTATTATGATGAAATAGATTGAACTATATTTTTTTGAAAAGTAATTCATATGATAAAAGACAATAGATTGAACTATATTTTTTTTAATAAGTATTGCATATAATAAAATACAATAGATTGAACTATTTTTTTTATAAAAAAGTAATTCATATGATAAAAGACAATAGAGCTATATCTTTTCAAAAAGTAATCCGATCAGGCTTTTAGATTTTTTTTTTTTTTAACTTTTTTTGCCAAATTTTAATTTTACATTTGCAAAGTCTACAGCTTAATAGAATTTTTTGAAAAAAAGAAAAATTATTGAAAAATTAACTCCCGCTCTAGAGGAATGAAAAAAAAAGCACAACACAAAAATTATCGCGCGCTCATTGTGTTTTGGTTAACTTAGCGCTCTTTCATCTTCTCACGCTACTAACAAAAAGAAGCATACTCTTCACAGACCTATGAAAAAAAAAAAAAAATAGAGAGCGAAGTCTTCGAGATCTACCTAAGAAATCTTCACACTCATTGATCGCATATTATTAACGTCTTTGTTAACATATGCATTAATTGGTATCTCATGTGTCAGAGAACATAAAAATTCTCTAGTCCACTATGGAGTCCAGGATGTGGATGTGACACACAGTCATCAATTTCCCAATTGGTTTGAAAAGAGAGTAAGCAAATATTTTTTTGTTTGCAATTTCACTTTTAAGTGTTGGGATCATATAAGGGTCATTAAAAATATATATTTTTCTTAACTTGTAGATTGAACAACTATACAAGGACAGGAAAGTGAGTAAGGAAATGCTTGCTTTGGGCCATGGTCCTGAAGGGCGAGCCACTTACTATTTTGGTTACAATATGAGCGGGTTTTAGGGTCCATACCTTGCATCGTGATGAGAATAAAAAAAAACACAAAATAGCGGTGTCATGGTTAAAGGAGAGAATCAAATTGATGATGTTCCTTGGTATGGAACATTAACAGAAATTGTAGATCTTTGTTATACATAGAAGAAAATGGTTGTCTTGTTCAATTGCAATTGGTATGATACAACCCAAAGAGGAAGGGGTTATAAGATTGATAGCTATGGGATCACAAGGGTTAACACAGCACGCAAGTTACATACTAAGGATCCATTTGTGTTGGCAAGCCAAGCAACACAAGTATTTTACGTCAAAGAAACACTACTACAAAAATCGAAATAGACGACGGGAAACCACCGTCATCTAGAAGGTTTTCCAATCGTCGTGAAATCAACCGCCATCTTTTGTACAAAAAATAACGACGGTTAATAACCGACATCGTTAAGGCATTCAACGTCTAGATTTATTACGAACCAATGTGTAATTACTATATAATTAGCCTAAAATGAAATCTTCGACAACATTAGACGACGATTTTATGAAAACTGAGACGTCTAAAGAGTGTTACATGTCAAGATCAAAAGAAGAACCAACGTACAAATAATTATCCACGTCCCTAAATGAAGGAAAAAAGACTTGGATAAGCTAGAAACCGTCGTGGTTAATTTATAAAGAAACCGATATCTAAAACATAAACGACGATGTCCACACAAATCAACAGACGTTTAAAGAGTATTACATGTCATTTGTCTCTCAATAAGTACCATAACATGCCATAACCACGTCCTGCACCTAGCATCACTGACGCTTCTGTTATTATCCACGTCGCAGAATATGAAAAAACTGACATTTTAAGCTTATTCCACGTCTATTTCTTGCGATAATCGTCGTTTAAATTGTATAAAGAAGCCCTTTTGACAGAGTTAGACGTCACTTTTTCTGAATAACCGACGTCTAAAAGATTTAAAATGACATAATATTACTCATACCGGTGTACAAAATTGTACACACGTCGATTTTTGTCAAAGGATGACATTATAAATAATATTGAAGGCGTGGACAGGAAAAAAACTGACGTGGATTAGATATTCAACGTCTATGACATTAAAATAAAGGACGAGGTTAATTATTTCACTATGTCAAGAGATCCAACTGCTTGACGTTGTAATTGCTTACCACGTCGGTTTTGATTACATGATGACGTGGTTGTCCTTTTAAAAGTCGCTTGTTTAACCTTCCTTGACGTACGTATGCTCGGAGACGTCAGTTATTTTAGACTAGCCGACTTACAGAACATCTGTCACGACAGTTAATAGAACTAAACGGCCTTTATTTCTCTCTTTAGACGACGGTTTATTTTAAGCTGTGTTTATCAAACCGACTTGATTTCTGTTTCAGATGTTTGTTTTTTTTGTTTTACGGTCTTTTACATTTTTAAAACCCGATGTTGTTTTTATTTTAGACGTCTGCATTTCCAATTTTTTTACTGGACCGTCATACTTTACAGCTTTAACTCAGCTTTTTTTATTTTTTATTTGTCGTGCCCAAAGCCTGCATAATGAAAATATGATCAGAATTAAAATGATGTACAAAGTTATTAATTAATGTCATACAATTAAGTGAGTAACTAATGTCATACATTACAACAATCAATCAATCTATATATCTTCACACCCATCTCTAATATTTTCATTCCCAAACTCACCCATTAGGTCATTAAATGTGTCTACATTTGGTATCCTTCTAATAAATGGCTCACACTCAATTCTAGTATCACCTAGCACATCATCACCAATAACATCATTATATTCTCTATTAAGCATTGATAACACTACCGACCAACCACAATGCATTAGATCGTCAACATAAAATAGTTGTTTGACTTGAAAAGCCATAACAAATTGGTCATTCCTATGTCCAATTTTACTCAGATCTACAAGGATAAATCCAAGTTCGTCGACTACAAGGCCCCAAGTGTTATCTATCCAATCACACCTCAAGACTAGGATTCTAAACTTTTGGTAGTCAAGGTCCCAAATTTCTTGAATAACACCATAAAAACCCATATTGGAGACAATAGGGTTTTAATCCTTGGCACTAGCAACTTGCATAGTATGTGCAAGTAAATAAACTCCACTATTTTGGACAGTTCGCACATCATCTTGTGCTTGGTGTTAAATTTAACACCATTAATAAGATAGCTCCTATATGATGGCACTGCCATGCTTGGACCAGCTACTAGCCACCTCAAATTTTCTGATATGCTATTATGCTCTTCCCCATTAAATTCACTTTGAACCTGCAAATTAATCATATATATATATATATATATCTTAATTCAGTCTAACATATAGAATGGAAGAAAATTAAAAGTTGAATATGCATGTCATTCAATAACATATATATACCTTAAAGTGGAACCATTGAATGAAAGTGTTATTGTGTTTATCTTGTAGCCACTTTGTTCTCTTTCTAAATTTTGGATAAGTGGTCTTGATGTGGATCATATGTTCCCTACATTGGCACGAAAAAATCAAACATTACAGTCCCTTGTATATAAGATAAACATAAGGAATAATAATATTTAAAATGGCTCCATATGAAAAATAAAACTCATACGTACTTGATATAAGGTAGGACTTCCTCCGTATTCTCCAAGACATATAGATGTACCTGGTTCAACAAGTCCCGATCAACTAAGCTAACCTAGTAATGGCTTCGAAACTCCCATCTTCTGGCTTGAAGGCACTCCAACTGCACTAACATTAAATAAATGCTCGATGCAAAAGTCTACAGCTTCTTCAGCTATATACCGCTCAGCAAGGCAACCTTCGGGATGAGTACGGTTCTGAACATACCCTTTTAGCACTTTCATATACCTTTCAAACGGATACATCCATCTAAAATATATTGGGCCACATAGACGAACTTCTCTGACAAGATGTATTACTAGATGGACCATGATATTAAGAATGAAGGGGGAAAGTACTTCTCAAGCAAACACAAAGTAACTACTACATCTTCTTCCAACTTATCTAGCTTGGAAACATCTACCGTCGTTGCACATATAGCATTGAAGAAGAAGCACAATCAAGTTATTGCATACCTTGCAGGATTTTCCAAAATAGAACGAATTGCCATAGGGAGCAATTGTTGCATCAAGGAATGACAATCATGAGATTTAAGTCCAAGAAGTCTTGAATCTTTTAAAGATACAATATTTTTTATATTTGAACAATAACCTTTAGGGACCTTCATACCATAGAAAGAATTGAAAATTGCTCTTTTCTCTGCTCTTGACAAATTCCAAGGCCCTGGAGGCAAGCAAGTACGTCTTTGTCCATACTCGAGTTGCAAATCAGTTTTGACCCCCATATTCAATAAATCTAACCGAGCAGCAATCCCATCTTTATGTTTTCCAGGGATCTCCAGCAATGTACCAATGATACTATTGCAAACATTCTTCTCAATATGCATAACATCTAGGACATGCCTCACATGAAGGTATTTCCAATACTCGAGATTAAAGAATTTTGATGACTTCTTCCAACAAACTCTGTCACCATCGTTCTCACCAACACTTCCCCCACTTTTTGAGCCCCATATGTAATTAATATCTTCAACCATGTGCAACACTTCTTCTCCTTTTAATGGCTCGGGAGGCGTGCCATATTCAGGTTTTCCATTAAAAGCTGCATGCTGCCTCCAATATGGATGATTGATTGGTAACCATTTTCTATGCCCAATATAACAAATTTTGTGGCCATTTTTCAACCTGTGACTAGGTGTATCATCGCCGCATATTGGACAAGCTTTATATCCTTTAACGACACAACCAGATAAGTTCTCATAGGCAGAAAAATCATTAACTGTCCACAGTAATAAACCTCTGAGTGTAAAGTATTCTCCTATATTGCATCATACACTCCTCTAATCCCATCCCACAGAGATTTTAAATCATCAATCAACGTCTCTAAGCAGACATCTATATCATTTTCGGGCTGTTTAGGATCAGAAATCAGTAAGGTCAACATCATGAACTTCCGTTTCATGCATAGCCATGGTGGGAGATTATATGTAACTAAGTTAACTGGCCAACAACTGTATCTGCTACTTAAAGAACTGTGGGGATTGAATCCATCAGATGAGAGAGCCAATCTCAAGTTTCTCGGCTCTTTACCAAACTCGGGTCATTTATCACCAACAAGTTTCTGTTCACCCGTTTTCGTGTTTTACTCCTGAGGTGGAAGGGCGAAGTTCCCCACTGGCTTGGAGACCACTTGTTGGTCGACAAGTCAGCTTTCTTTGGTGTGTGAGCGTGCCACTGCTAGCAATGTAAATTCTAGCAGACTTATTTTTAGATTGGATAACTTGCGCCTCAAGTTACTGACTTCTAAAACAAAGGATTGTGAATTTGGGTGAGGAATATCTCCCAAGTAAGTTCTTTTCTTGCCTCAGACTGGTGAGGACTTTCATAATCTATCTCAGTATCAAATGATTGTTCTGGCCAGAATAGATAATAATAAAATACTGTTTCAGGCAGAACTTCCTTTTACAAAATTAAGAAGGGAGAAATCAACCCTAGAGAGACAAGAAGATGGCTGGAATCCCATTTCTGCCTAGGTAGAAACTTCTGATCCGGGCTGGATTGGGTATGTCTGTGCTGGACTGTGCTGTCAACAACTTTGGCTGCTTGGCTTCAGCTGTAAATCGATACCAAAGTTCAATTTTGGCAGAGCTTCAATCTACTTCAAGCCTTGGGAGACTTTTGAGCGGGCAGAACTGCAGGAATTCTTCAGTTTGAAGGGACAGAAGTGGCTATTCTCGAGGATTTAGCAAGCTGGAACTATGCTGTAAAATTTGTTGAGGTTTTCATATTGGTAAAAACTCAAACTATGTTTGTCTTGGCTTTTGCTGAACCAAATTTGTAACGAGAAGGATCTCGTTTTCAGAAGACTTATTTTCTAAGTCTGAACTTTGGGATTCTGATCTAAAGCTGTTTTTTTCTCTTGGGATCCAAGTGAACTTTTTCTTATTTGTTTTTTTTTTTTGATTGATTGATGAAAATATGAGTCCCCTGTTTCTTTGCCTTCTTTCGCTTTTATAAGAGATCCTCCTAAGGAGGTCATTTTTAATCTTTTAAATAATGGGCGGCAAAAAGATCTCTTATAATGTAAAGTAAGAAGGTTTTTTTTTAGATAGGTTCTGAGCAGTCACCTCCTAAAAACAGTCCCTTCCCTCGTTTTCAGGGTGGCAGCTTTCTAATTCAACCAACGCCACCGTCTGTGTGGGCTTTTTATGGCGGTTTTGGCTCTTTTTCTTTTGTATCTTCTGAGTGGTTCCCTGTTTCCCGTTCTAATTTAGAAAGCGTGATCCGTGAATTTCTTAGGAGATGGTGTATTGATTTGGAGCAAAATCTTGAACACAGATGGGTTTTTGATCTTCAATTGGCAGTGTTTCAGAGACGTCCCTCTCACATTTTTAAATTTTAGTTAATATTGCTGACTTTTCCAAAGCTGAGGCAATCACGTGGGTGTGTCTTCGAAAGTTTCCACATCTGGGCTTTCTTTGGGCTGAGGCTTTATTTCCAACATTTTTGGTGTGAAGCCCAAACTGTTTTGGATTTTATTTTTTCTCAAATCTCTGGGCTGGGCAGGCAATTTTATAATGGGCCTGCCTTCTGGTCTTGGGCGTGCCGAATTTGGGCCCAAACAATGCCCCCTAAGTCTGAATCGTTTTGGAACGGTTTCAGACTTAATGTTTTGCCATTTAATTCGCGCGCCAGTTTCTTCCGTGTTTTCGCCCACGTCTGCCACGTTTGCCTGCTACGAACTAGAGTTCGTGGGAAAACGGCTAGTTATTAGCTAGTTACTAGCTAATAATCATCAGGTGTCGTCCCATCTTCTTCTTCCCACGTTTCCGAGCCCCTCTTTTTAAAAGAAATTCAAACTCATAGCTTCTAAAAAAGAAAAACCCTAAACCTTCCAACTCTTGTTCCTGCGAGCTTTTTCTTCGAGATCTCCATAGCTTTCTTCAGACCTCCCCTTCCTCTGCTTCTTCCCTCAAACCAGAAATGTCTTCCCCAAAGTCCCGCGCTCAGTCTTCTTCCGCTCCAGTTCCTCCCGATTATATCACTGGGAGCGGGATTGATGCTCACGCGATAGAAATCAGGAGCAAGCTTCATCCCTTTGCCCAGAAGAATCTGGACGAGAATGTCCTCCATTTGTTTGAGAATACCCTGGTGTTAGGGCCTCACTGGTTTGGTCCTGTTCCAGCTGAGATGGCAGAATTGCTAAAAAAGGATGCCGAGGCTCCTTTGTGTTTTGAGAGTTCTTCTGCCCTGTCTTATTATTCTTGGGTTAGCAAGAATTTGAGCCGGTCCTTCTCGTCCAGTGAGGTGAGGAACAGTCCGGTCAAATGGGCAGACTAGATTGATAGACTTCTCCCGAGATATGGGGGTCACTGGAGGAGAGCTGGGATTTATGACGCCATTCTTCTGTCCAAACAATTGATTAACAGAGATGAGAATCTGCTTGCTGCTGCCCTATGCTTCTGGAATTCTGCCAGCAATACATTTGACTTCCGCGTGGGTCCCATGGCGCCAACCATGCTGGACATGGCTCAGATTTTAGGGTTCAGGCCCCATGGTAGGCCTGTTGATGCCGTTGGAGATTATCACAGGCGGAGGAATCAAGAGAAAGTGGCCACCCCTTTTATTATCCCTCCAGCCGTGATCAACCAGAACTGCTCTTTCTCCAACTATCTGAAGAAATTCAGTGCTGAGAAGGACAAGGACCAGCAACATATGTTGTTCCTTCTGTATTGGCTGAATCGGTTCGTTCTCCCCAATCGGTCTTCTGCAGTTCTGCTAGAGTACAGACACTTGGCAGAAGCACTCCACAATCACACTGATGTGGGGCTCGGGCCTACAGTTTTGGCTCACCTTTTCAGGAATCTGCACACTGCCACCCTGGAGAACCCATTGAACCTGTCAGCCCCGGGCGCATTCTGGATGATCCAGATCTGGCTGCCGGTTTATTTTCCAGAAATAAGGTTCCCAGACATAGTTCTGCCTGAAGATCAAGTCCTGGCTCTTCCTCTGATATCGGCAGAAGTGCCCAAGCGTTCTATTGAGGAGTATTTGATGCTCTTCAAGCATTGTACAAAGAGGTCGGCAGCTCAGTGGCAAGTGGTGATCAGGAGGACCTATCCTTGGTTCCAGACCGGATTCCGGTTGTTTGAGAAGGAGCCAGAAGATGAAGCTGCCAGAACAGATTTCAGGAGGAAATTTCTGAGCATTACTCTGCCCAGAGATCTACCCCATGGTGGGGGCAAACCTCCAAACTATCATCTGGGGGCAGAAGTCTACCATCCCAACTTCTGCGCAAGGCAGCTTGGTTGTCCCCAACTCATTCCGCTGAAATCATATCGGAGTTGTAACCGGGCCTCTTCTTGGAGGGATGCAGATGATCTGGAGGTGCACAAGGATGCCCGGTGTGCAGTGAACAAAATCAACAACAGCACGGATGCCCTCTATCCCTCGTGGGAGCTGAATTCCTGCAGTTCTGCCGATTTTGACGCATGGTGGAAAGCCAGATTCCAAAGTCTGCCTGCTTCTGTCACTGCCCTCAAGGTGTTGTTCGATGGTTGGGAAAACTGGGTCGTTTTTGCGGATGGGGATGCCAAGACGCATATGATCCAGACTATCAAGGATATCAACGCGCAAATTATAGAAGGTAGATTTCTGATTCTGTCTGGGATTCGTTCTGTCCTGATGATTGATTTCTAATGTCTATTCTGCCTGTATCAGATCCTTCTTTGACTAGCGTAGGTGGGCAGTCTGTTCATGCTGGAGAAGTGATTGGTAAGTCTTTTCTTTTAACTCTATTCTGTCTTTTCCTGCTGGATTGGTTTCTAACGTCTAATGCCTTGGTGCAGTCTCTTCTGCTATTGCTGCCGGGGACTTGGAGCTCCCCTCTACAGATGAAGGTGATGAGGTCCAGACAGAACAAGCACCTACCGAGGCCGCTCTTTCTGGCAGGAGAAAAAGGAAAGGAACTGTCCCTCCTTTGGATAATACCACGCGGCCCGGCATTTCAGGTAGGCTCGTGATGTTCCAACCGTTCCCTTTAAATTTATTCTGTCTTGCCTCCTTTTCTCTAATACTGCTTTTCGTTCTGCGTAGCTGGAAGTCCTTCCCCTCCTCCTACCAAGTTGAAAAAACTTAAAAAGATGAGTGAGGAGGAGTATGTCGTCGTGGAAGAAACGGCAGCAGTTCCCACCACTACCTCCTGGACGGATGAAGAGCTGCGAGAGGCTTTTGAGGAGGTGGAGCAAGAAAAAGGATTGGAAGAGCTGGAAGAAACGCCTCAGGAAAAAACGGCAGTGGTGGAAGGAGAGGTAAGTTTTATTTCTGTGATTCGCATCAGTTCCCTTCTTGCCCTGTTTCTTCCGTTCTGACCCCTGTTTTGTAGGAGGAGATCCCTGCTGAGGTGATTGCAGAGAGCATTGCCTTGGCACAGAAGCAACAAGGGGGTCCAAGGGCTGAGCTGACTAGCTCAGAACTAGCCCTATTTGAGGATGCCGAGGCAGAGCATTCTACTGCCGCTCCAGTGGCTGAGGATCAGGCGGAACGGTCTGCATCAGAGCCTGTGGATCAGGCAGAACTGTCTGTTGTGGTTCTGGAGGCTGAAGTGGAAACAACCGCCGCTGCCCCTGTGGTTGTGGTAACTTTCTTTCTTATCTGTCCACACTCTTCTGCATTTCTGCTTTGTTCTTTATTTTTAACTGTTGTAGCCTTTTCAGGTAGAAGTGCCTAAAGCTGTTGGCGTCCTGGCAGCGGTTACCAGTCCCCAGAAGCCTCCTATTGTTGCTGTAAGTTTTCATAACGTTTGGGCCTTTATTTTCCACTTTCTGCCTGGTCTTACCTTATGCTTTCTTCTTGCAGATGCCCATTCATTCCCTTCCAGGATCATCTGACACGGCCTCTTTTGCTGATCCAGAACTCGAAGAGTTTGAAGCCATGGATCTGGATGCCCAATTGGACAGACTGGAGAAACTCAGCTCTCCTCCAGGCAAGGCAAAATCTAGGGCAGTGGAGGAGGCCATGGAGAGGTTGAAAATCTGGCAGTCTAATGAGCTGGAGTTTGATCAAGACAATGAAGCCTTAAATCAGCTGATGAAGGACCTGGACCTGCTTCACAGACAGAACATGGCTCCAAAACCTATCCTTGAGATGGGCCTAAGCTTGGCCAGAGATGTGCTCAATCTGCATGATCGCTATGAGGATCTCAGACCTACTTTCAAGACTTCTGAATTCTGCAAGGCCACTCATGAAGCCAACCTGGCTGATTTTGCAAAGCAAAAAGCAGAACTGGATCAGATGGTGGCCGGATACAAGGAAGCCAGGGCCACTGCGGACAAGCTGGAGAAGTAGATTGAAGAGCTCCAAAAACAACTGGCAGAATGCAAGGAGGTGCAGAGCAGGCTTGGGGCTGGACTGAGTTCTAAAACTAAGGCCACTTTCCTTGTGCAAAGTATGGTTGCAGCTTCCAGGCCAGCCTTGGAGATTGCAGAGGCTTCAATTCACCAGGGGGTGCTGCTCCAGAAAGAGCTTTCTGTCAAGAAAGCGAACCTGCAGGAGACTCTTAGAAAACTAGGATTTTAGCTTCTTTTTTCCTTTTATTGTTCGAATAATTTGCCGCAAAGGTGGCTATTTTTATATAAGCTTTCAAAGCATTTTACTGCTTTTTATTTATTCTTGATGCAATAACTGGACACAGCTTTGAAAGTAAAATCAAAAACAACTTTAAAGCAAAAACAGATCTAAGCAAGATTCTTTTCAAGAAAAGTCAAGCTTGTTCCTCTTCTATCCCGGGATCTGTTTGTACAGCCTGTGAATCCCACATGGTTGGATAGAACTTCTTTAACCATTTACCATTGATTGGGGCAAAATGAACAACTCCATCTCGGTCCTGCAACCTGTATGCCCCCATTCCGAGGATTTGGTTAATTATAAAAGGGCCTTCCCACGTAGGTGACCATTTTCCATATCCAGCTATGTGTGCTCCAAGGGGCAGAATTGCCTTCCAGACTATCTCCCCCTCTTCAAAACTTTTGTTTCTGACTCTTCTGTTGTAGGCCCTTGATACAGCCTGTTTTCCTGCTAAGAGTTTGTTGAGGGTGTCAATTCTGCTTGCATCCAATTCTTCCAATTCCAGCAACATGGCTTGAGAGTAATCCTCCCCAATGAGACCGTGCTGGTGAGCAATTCTAAGAGACTGGACTGCTATCTCCATGGGAAGAATTGCATCATGGCCGTAGGTTAGAGCATAGGGGGTCATCCCAGTTGCCTCTCTTTTGGAAGTTCTGTATGCCCACAAAGTTTCTGACAACTTCTCATGCCACTGCTTTGGATTCTTCTCTAGCATTTTTCTGATGATATTGATAATCACCTTATTACTTGACTCTGCCTGTCCATTAGCTTGAGCATAGTAAGGAGTAGATTGAAGCAGTTTGAACTTGAGTGTTTCTGCCATATCTAGCATGTCCCTAGATATGAAAGAAGAACCCCTATCAGTTGTGATTGATTCTGGAATGCCAAACCTTTGTATGATCTGTTCTTCTATGAAGGTGATGATGTCTTGAGATGTTGTGGTTTTCACTGGCTTGGCCTCCACCCATTTGGTGAAGTAGTCTGTAGCAACAATAATGAAACAATGCTGCTGGTTGCTGGCTGGATAGATCTTGCCAATGAGATCCATTGCCCATCCCCTGAAAGGCCATGGTTTTACTACTGGGTTCTTGGGAACCGAAGGGGCCTGCTGGATTGGGCCTGCCTTTGACAAGCCTCACATCCTTTGGAATAGTTGATGCAATCCTTCATCATGGTTGGCCAGAAGTAGCCATACCTTCTGATTAACCAGCACATCTTCCTTCCCCCTTGGTGAGCTCCACAGATCCCCTCATGGGTTTCTCCCATGACTTTCATGTATTCTGTCTTCCCGAGGCACCTTAATAGTACCTCATCCTTACTTTTTCAGACCAAATCTTCATTCCATATGAGGTAGTTTGTAGCCATGATTCTGACTCTTTTCTTAGAGGGCAGAGTGGGATATCGTAAGTAAGTCATGATAGGCTCCCTCCAATCATCTTCAGGGATCAAGGCAGAGTTGACTTCTATCTCCATTCCTCTAGTCAAAACAGATGGTAGACTTTTCCTTCCTATCTTGATGATCCTTTGGACGCAGTCTTTGGGCATTTGTATGCCTGATGCCACCTGAGCCAGTTCATTGGCTGCAAAGTTTTCCTCCCTTGGGATGTGCTCCCAAGTAGCTTCTCTAAATTCTGTTAGCAGATTTCTAGCTGCTACTAGATATACAGCCAGAGAAGGATTCAGACACTTATATTCTCCAGCAATCTGTTTTTGGACAAGCATGGAATCTCCCAAGATCTCCACGGACTGGACTCCTAATTCTACCAACATCTCGAGCCCTATAATCAAAGCCTCATACTCGGCCCTGTTGTTGGTGCATTGGAAATCTAGCTGGAAGGAGTAGCAATGTCTGACCCCTAATGGTTCCTCCAGAACAATCCCTGCTCCTGAAGCCTTATCTGTCTTTGATCCATCAAAATATAATTTCCACGGTGTGAGATGAATCGAGTAGATTGGATTGTTAAGGCAAACATGAGCTCTAGTTAGTAGATCTGCATTTGCTATGTCCAAGGAATCCATGTTTTCAATTTCCTCTCCCGGGTGATCTGCCAAGAAGTCTGCCACAGCTTGTCCTTTGACAGCTTTCTGGGGGACATACCTGAAGGTGAATTCTGTCAAAGCCAAAGTCCATTTCCCAATTCTGCCCCTCAGCATTGGTCTCGTTAGCATGTATTTCATTAAGTCTGTTTTGGCAATGATGTAGATAGTATGTGGCAGCATGTAGTGCCTGAGCTTTACAGCAGTAAAATACAAGGCCAGGCAGAGCCTTTCTATTGCGGAATACCTTCTCTCTACTTCTGTTAATGTTCTGCTTAGATAATAGACTGTTTGTTCCTTTCCCTCTTTGTTGTCTTGAACTAAAAGACTTCCAATGGATACTTCTGATGCAGATACATAAAGCTTGAGTGGTCTGCCTCTTTTTGGCCGGGACAGAACTGGTGGGTTTGAGAGGTAATGCTTTATTTCCTGGAAAGCCTGTTGGTGCTATTCTTCCCACTTGAATGTCTGTTCCTGCTTCAGCCTTAACAGGGGAGAAAAAGGTTGGATTTTTCCTGCAGAATTGGATATGAATCTCCTTAGAAAATTGATTTTCCCTAAGAGACTTTGAAGTTCCTTCTTGTTCCGAGGTAGTAGAGCTTCTATGATGGATTTTGCTTTATTTCTGTCAACCTCTATACCTCTCTGGTGGACCAAGAATCCTAAGAAATTTCCTGCTTGGACTCCAAAAACACATTTTTTGGGGTTCATTTTTAGTTTGTGTTGCCTCATTCTCAGGAATGCCTTTTTTAGGCTTGCTACGTGGTTTCCTTCCTCAGGGGATTTAATCACCACGTCATCTATGTATACTTCCAAGGAATGTCCTATCATATCATGAAAAATAGAATTCATTGCCCTTTGGTAGGTGGCCCCTGCATTCCTCAAACCGAAGGGCATTACAGTATATTCGAAAGCACCTATATGTCCTGGACACATAAAGGCTGTCTTGTGGATGTCCTGTTCTGCCATCATAATCTGGTTATAACTTGCATTGCCGTCCATGAAGGATAGCATCTGGTTATGAGCAGCTCCATCTACTAGCATGTCTGCCATTGGCATAGGATATTCGTCTTTAGGAGATGCCTCATTCAGATTTCTGTAATCCACGCATATTCTAACTGCCCCTGTTTTTCTTTTGAGAACAGGTACAATATTTGCTAACCAATCGGCATAGACGGCTGGCCTGATGAATCCTGCCTTGAGCAGCCTTTCTATCTCTTCTTTGACCTTTAATTCTGTGTCCATAGACATTCTTCTTCTGGCCTGTTTGACTGGAAGGTAGCCATCTTTAATTGGCAGCTTGTGCTCTACTAACTGCCTGTCCAACCCTGGCATTTCGTGGTAATGTCAGGCAAAACAATCTCTGAATTCCTGCAAAAGTGCCATGAGTTCAGTCTTGAGTGGCTCCTTCAAAAGTGTGCTGATGAAAGTAGGCCTTGGATCCTCTTCTGTCCCTAAGTTTATCTCCTGTAGAGGATCCTCTACTTCTGGCAGGGAGTCATCCAGTGCTGCTGGTGCAAAATCTAATACTTCCTCCTGTAAAATTTCCTCCTCTTGTTCTTTTGTGCTTTCATGGGTGAATTCTGCCATATTGATGGCTGGATTCTGTATGAAAAGCCTCCTTTCTCCCCAGTATATCAACAATCTTTTTGTGATGGATCGGATTGTTGCAGCTCGATCCTTGTCCAGTTGATTGGGACTAAACATCAGAGTTCTGGAAGTTCAGCATAAAAAGGTCTATTCCAGTCCTCTAGAGAACTGGCTAAACCTTCTTCAATGAGTCTTTGGGCCGTGACACCATGTGGGCGGCCGTTCTGATTGACTTCGAGGAAAGTGAAGGGACCGAGGTCATCATGATAATACCTTGCTTCAAAGCACATGGCAGAGGGCAGGAATGGCCGTGGATTGGCCTCTATAATCTCCATGCAGCCTTCTTCATTCCATAGTGCTAACTGCTGGTGGAGGGTGGAAGGAATACAAAGGCTCTGGTGAATCCAATCCCTGCCAAGTAGTGCATTGTAGGTGGTGGAAGTAGTGTCTATAACAAAGAATGCTATTTTCAACTCTTTGCTTCCGACTATGACATCCACATCTAAGATGCCATGTATTTTGGTGATGCCCCCAGCGAAGTTGGTGACGGTCAATCGTCTTGGAATCAGATCTTTCTCCGTCCTGCCCAACTTGGTCAGCATTCTGTGGGGTAATAGATTAATGGCTGCACCTCCATCTACCATGATCTTGGAAATAGGAATACCCCCAAGATTTGCCATTATAAACAAAGGTCTGAGGTGATTTGCCATTTCTCTGGTTGGCTTGGCGAAACAAGGTTGCTCTGTAGCTGGTTTATTGGCTGTTCTGCTTGTCTTGGGGTTTTCTGGTTGTGGTTCTGGTGGCTCCTCTGCTTCTGCCAATCTACATTCAAAGCTTTCCTGAGAGAAAACATCTCCTTCCAGAGTGCTTTCTTGTCCTTCGGCAGCCCTGAATTTCCCTGGTAGGATGAATACCATGTTAATTCCCAGATCACCCTGTAGGAGGTCTTCTAATTCTGCCCCAAAAGCTTCTGTTTCTGGATCCAATTCTTCACCAAATTCCATTAATTCTTCCCCGTATTCTTCCGCCCAGTCATCCTGTTCTACTACTTCGAGGGGTTCTTTCTGATCATCTGCAGAAGGTTCATAGTCCAATTGCTCTTCTTCATATTCCTCAGTGTAGTCGTCTTCTCCTTGTAATGGGGTAGACCCGAATTTCTCTGGTGTCTGCGTGGTGTCAGGACGACTGCTGGACGACGAGGCTACATGGATAGGAGACCTGGCTGGTGGTTCTGTTTTCAGCAATTCCCTTGATTGGCAGGCTTTATGTTCTGTCTGAGGAAGTGTTTCAGGATTCTTTCCTTTCCTGGCAGAACTGGGTTGTGAACGTACCTGCGTATTATCTTGGCTCCTAAGATATGTGCAGTATTGCCTCTGGATTCTCCTTTTCTGAGTTCTGGTCAGCTCCAGAGTCGGTCTACCGCTTCTTCCTACGGAATACCATCTCCCTTCTATGATCGTTGCCAAGGGTTTTTCGTTTTCGGGTGTCTTGACTGGTATTTCCTTTCTGGGTTGCTCCGTCCTCTTCTCGCTGTATTGTGTAGGCCTAAGACAGCTCTTCTGCCTTGTTTTGTCTAGGGATGAGGTTCCAATCCTGTCAAAGACACTAGGTGTGGGCTGATTTTGTCTGTCTAGAACCACCTCTAGCTCTGTTTCACATTTGCACCTACTGCAGAGCACTACCCCAGCCGAGATGGTCGCTCTTGGTATTTGACTGGTCTCCCTTATGACTCTTCTGCCTCTGCTGCAACCAGCATCTGTGATTGGCTCGGTTTTCCTTTGTTCTGGCCAATTTAAGTTGACCATATTGACTTGAGGTTGAGGAAAAGGATCCGTTGTGACCGATGGTGGTTTTTCTGCCAGTTTCAACCTTCCTGCCGCTATCCCTTCTTGTATCACGTCCCTGAAAACCACACAACTATTGGTAGGATGGTTCCAAGAGTTGTGCCACCTGCAGCACTGTCTGCCCTTGAGTTCTTCCGGCTTCGGTATTCTGTGAGGCGTTTCTATTGCCTTCTGCAGTAGCATTTCGTCGAACAAGGCATCAACCTTGGTTAAGTCAAAAGAGTAAACCTTGTTTTGTGTTGGCTTGTTTAGAACGAATCCTCCTGTGAATGGTGGTGGCTTTTGGTCTTTAGGTGGCTTTGTGAGGGCTTTGCAACTAATGGGATGTTTTAGTTTTGCCATTTCCGCCACTGAAACCTCTTTCTCTTCTGATTCTTCCGCATCTTCTTGTGATTCCACCTCGATCAGGTGGATTGAAGAAGAAGGGGTTTTATAGTATGTACCTTTGGAGGAGTTCCTCCTTTGCTGTTCTTCCCTGAGTAACTCCTCATATTTGGATGCCCTATCAGCCAGTTCTGCCAGATCTCCGAATAATATCCCGTCGAACCTCTTCCTGAGAGAGATTTTAAGGGCGGCTTGGGCCATCTGGATGAAGTGTCTTTCTTCCATGGGGATTCGGCACTTCATTTTGAGCTTTCTGAACCTGGTTATGAAATCTTGGGCCGGTTCATCTTCACTTTGCTTGAGGGCAGCTAGATCACTGATGGTGACTTCTGGCTGAATCCTGTAATAGTAGTCATGGAAGACATTTTCCATCTGTTCCAAGGTTTGAACAGAGTTAGCTGGCAGGCTGGTGTACCAGGTAAAAGCTTGTCCAGAGAGAGAGTTGCCGAAAAGCCTTAGTTTCAGCAGAGGGTTGTTCTCGATAGCTATGCATTGGACGGAGAACCTGCCTATATGTTCAACTTAAGAGGCATGGGGGTCCTCCCCATTGAACAGAGTGAAGTTTGGTACTTTGAAACCTGGAGACAACGGTATTTGATCGATATAAGCTGGGTATGGCTTTCTGTAAGTAGGCCTTTCCCCCCTTCTAGCCTCGGGCTCCATGATTTCTCTGATCATTCTTTGCAATGCTCCTATGTCATTCAGAGCATTGACGGGGGGAAGATTTTGTCCCTGCTCTGGCTGAACGTAATCAAACCTGGGTTCTGCTCTGTGTGGTCTGGGTGGAACTCCCTCCCTGTGTTCTTCCTGCTCTTCGACTTCTGGATGATTCCTCCAGTTTGCCCCTAGTCTATTTTTGTCATGATTAGCCAAAAGGTTGTTCCCTCCTCGGCCTCTCCTCCCTCTTGCAAATGGAGGGAATGGATTAGGGTCCATCCTTCTGGGTCTATATGGCAATACTGCCGGTGGTTCAGGCAGAAGCGCCAAAGGTTGATCATGTGGGGCCACATGAGGTGGAACGGGCTGAGGTTCTGGCTGGTTCTGAGCCAGTGCCAGGTTATCTGGTTGAGCTGGGGCTTCATGTCCTTGATTAGGAAGGGCTCCTTCCCTCGGGCCAGCCTGGATTTCTCTGTGGTCTGGCACTCCAGCCATCTGTGCAACTAGGGGATTTTCCTGGTATGGCCACGTTAATCCCGGCGGAGGGCCATACGGGAGATCTAACTGCTGGAGTATAGGATCCGGGTTTGGAATTCTGGCCATGGCGAATTCTCGGTCCTTCCGGAACTGTCTGTTAACCTGCCATTGTATCATGGCTGTCATGTTATTGAGAGTGTCCTGGCTCCTTTGCACTGTGATTTCTTGTCGGAGTACTGACTCCTGTATTTGATTCATCCTTTTGGAGCCAGTCCTGGAACGTCTACTTCCTGTACTGCCGTGGGCAGATTGCCTAGCATCGCTTTCTTCTGACACGAGGCCTTCCCTGAGAACCATCTTGTTTTTCTCCATATCTGGTGTGGGTTCTGACCAGATCTTCCGGTGTTTGTAAATCTGTGAATGATTCTGTCAGAGCATGTATACTGAGAAGTCCCACTGGGCGTGCCAAATTGTTCACCCGTTTTCGTGTTTTACTCCTGAGGTGGAAGGGCGAAGTTCCCCACTGGCTTGGAGACCACTTGTTGGTCGACAAGTCAGCTTTCTTTGGTGTGTGAGCGTGCCACTGCTAGCAATGTAAATTCTAGCAGACTTATTTTTAGATTGGATAACTTGCGCCTCAAGTTACTGACTTCTAAAACAAAGGATTGTGAATTTGGGTGAGGAATATCTCCCAAGTAAGTTCTTTTCTTGCCTCAGACTGGTGAGGACTTTCATAATCTATCTCAGTATCAAATGGTTGTTCTGGCCAGAATAGATAATAATAAAATACTGTTTCAGGCAGAACTGCCTTTTACAAAATTAAGAAGGGAGAAATCAACCCTAGAAAGACAAGAAGATGGCTGGAATCCCATTTCTGCCTAGGTAGAAACTTCTGATCCGGGCTGGATTGGGTATGTCTGTGCTGGACTGTGCTGTCAACAACTTTGGCTGCTTGGCTTCAGCTGTAAATCGATACCAAAGTTCAATTTTGGCAGAGCTTCAATCTACTTCAAGCCTTGGGAGACTTTTGAGCGGGCAGAACTGCAGGAATTCTTCAGTTTGAAGGGACAGAAGTGGCTATTCTCGAGGATTTAGCAAGCTGGAACTATGCTGTAAAATTTGTTGAGGTTTTCATATTGGTAAAAACTCAAACTATGTTTGTCTTGGCTTTTGCTGAACCAAATTTGTAACGAGAAGGATCTCGTTTTCAGAAGACTTATTTTCTAAGTCTGAACTTTGGGATTCTGATCTAAAGCTGTTTTTTTCTCTTGGGATCCAAGTGAACTTTTTCTTATTTGTTTTTTTTCTGATTGATTGATGAAAATATGAGTCCCCTGTTTCTTTGCCTTCTTTCGCTTTTATAAGAGATCCTCCTAAGGAGGTCATTTTTAATCTTTTAAATAATGGGCGGCAAAAAGATCTCTTATAATGTAAAGTAAGAAGGTTTTTTTTTAGATAGGTTCTGAGCAGTCACCTCCTAAAAACAGTCCCTTCCCTCGTTTTCTGGGTGGCAGCTTTCTAATTCAACCAACGCCACCGTCTGTGTGGGCTTTTTATGGCGGTTTTGGCTCTTTTTCTTTTGTATCTTCTGAGTGGTTCCCTGTTTCCCGTTCTAATTTAGAAAGCGTGATCCGTGAATTTCTTGGGAGATGGTGTATTGATTTGTAGCAAAATCTTGAACACAGATGGGTTTTTGATCTTCAATTGGCAGTGTTTCAGAGACGTCCCTCTCACATTTTTAAATTTTAGTTGATATTGCTGACTTTTCCAAAGCTGAGGCAATCACGTGGGTGTGTCTTCGAAAGTTTCCACATCTGGGCTTTCTTTGGGCTGAGGCTTTATTTCCAACGTTTTTGGTGTGAAGCCCAAACTGTTTTGGATTTTATTTTTTCTCAAATCTCTGGGCTGGGCAGGCAATTTTATAATGGGCCTGCCTTCTGGTCTTGGGCGTGCCGAATTTGGGCCCAAACAGTTTCCAAGACAAGGAATCCGCTGGATGAGACATATGACCGTCAATTGATTTTCTAGCAGCATGCCAAGTCAAACTCTTAGCTGTCTTATGTGATTGAAACATCCTTTTAAACCTTGGAATTGGAGAAAAATACCACACCACCTTCGCTGGCACACCCTCTTTCAAGATTGAATCTTTGCCTTCCTTCCATCTTCAGATACCACAAGTAGGACAATTAGTTGAATCTTCATAATCCTGCCTATACAAGATGCAGTCATTGGGACATGCGTGGATTTTCTCATAACTCATCCCTAAAGCAGACAATGTCTCTTTTGACTCATACATAGAGGAAGGTAGTGTATTTCCTTCTGGAAGCACATCAATCATCCCATGCTTTTCTTTTAAATTATTAAACTTCACCAAAGCCGACAACATCGTGTACTTACTGCTATCAGGGTACAAGGGTTCATCTCCATCCCCAATCACATTGGCAAACTCATAAGGATCAAATCCAGTATCGCCTAAATCATTATCATCCTTCCCTACTTCTTCAGAAACAAAACTGAACCTACTTTGCTCATCTTCTTCCAGATTTCTACTAGTATTAGTTGTCCATTCCCAAGGTTCTCCATGCCATGTCCAAATCTTATAGCTTTGGTCAATTCCATTAAAGTATAAGTGGTCCCTTATAATTCCAACTCCAAACAATCGAATATTCCCACATTTAACACATGGACAACGAATATGAGTTGTATTTCACACCTAACTGAGAGAACATTCAAAAATCCCAAAATTCAAAAATCCTTCCACACCTAACTCATATGCCTTCGATCTTCTATCCGCATGCATCCATAACTTATCCATCTCACACAATAGAAAATCATACATATAATAAAGTGAAAAGACCAGCAATGAAACACTACTATATTGACAGAGAAGAGAACAAAGTGGAAAAAAATAAATAAATATATTCCACAAGAATCAGACGGCGGTTTTTACAAAATAATCGTCGCTTAACACAGAGTAAGACAACGGCACGTCTATTTACCGTCATCTTTAAGCAACCTAAACAAGATATTTGTATTCTTTTTGAAGAACCAGGTCTGGGTTCTGGTTGCCTAATGACGATGACGGTAGTAAATAACAAACTGACGTATGGTTTACAAAAAATCGAAGCCTAATTCTTCCATCCCCATTCCTTTTCAAAGAACCCTTAACAGAATGCAAACACCAAAACATAAAAGAACCCATATATAGCTCCCAATCAAGAACCCATAGCTCCCAAAAGATATATTAATAAACCAAAGCTGAGAGAATATACAAACTAAGAGAATATTGAGAGAGAGCTGAGAGAACATACTTACATGGATATTGAGAGAGCTCTGAGAGAAAATAACAAATGCTTGAGAGAGCTCAGAGAATATACCCAATGCTTTGAGAGAGAGCGAAAACTTTAAGAGAAATTTACGTTGAAGAGAGAGAAGAAAATACTTTAGGGTTAAAAGGAAATTCTGAAAATTTTAGATCCCGGTCAAAATTTCAAAGGACCGCGTTTATTAAAGATGACGGTAAATACAACCCAGTCGTCGTTTAATTTCAGATTTATGACGACGGTTATGGTACACCGACGCCGTTGTATAGCGTTTTGACGTCGCCCCTACAAAAAACGATGTCTGAAATATTAAATAATTAGATTTTTGTGTGTGTTTCCTGTAATTCGATCACGTGTAATTGACCAAAGTGAGCGAGAGAAAACCGGCGTCGTTTCAATAAAACTTAAATCCTAAATTTTACAATAATTCTAAAAAAATACACAAGTATGAGAAAAATGAACCGAAAATTGCTACGGACTACTTACAACAATGCCTTCATATTAGTAGGCTAAAATCCATATTAAATAATTTTGAATTTTATGACCACCAATGGATCACATAAACCTTAGGGTTATGTTATGGAAAGTATAATGACTATTGTGCTTTGTCTCTAAATCTTTTTGACTTTTGTTATCGCTTCTAATTTTGAAATCTAAAATTAAAATTTTCAGGCATGTAGTGGGAAGATATTGTCTCAATGAGTGCACAGAATTTGTCGGTTTATTTTTCAGATTTTTAAAAAATATATTATGAATATTAGTAATTAAATACAATTAAAAATATTTTTAAAATTACATTTTTTAAAGATTTAGGGGAGATAAAATCTTTCAATGAGGGTATGGCAGTCAGTTTATTTTATGGAATTTTTTTTTGAAATTATTATGAAAATTAGGAATAAAATATAAAAGTCATATAAAAATTAAATGACAAATGTACATAACCGACGTTGCATCCATTTACAACGACGTTAAATAACACATCACATCGTCCTAGAACACATTAGACGTCGCAACGTACTTAGCGCCGTGATTAGTAAGTTACAACGTCCTCTTTTTCTGAATAATCGACGTGGGTAAAATTTACATCGTCGGTTATTATGTTGACGATGACGTTGTTTAGATATACAATGTCCAATTTTAACCTCTAACGAACGTTGTATGTCTTTAACACGTCCTGTCTGTTGTACTAACGGACGTAGTATATCTATACAAATTTTAAATAGATTTCAATTTTATATATTAACCGTCGTGTTTAGCAACCTTACATGTCGTTTTTGAGAAGTGTTGTCGATGTTTTCTTTCCCACTATAATAAGACAGCGGTTGTTTATAGATATGAGACGTGTAAATACAAATGAGACGTCGATTTTTGGGAATTAATTTAAATTTTTATGAGTTATTGTCATTTTGTTTCATTTAACGACATAAATATAGTATACAAAAAAAAAACTAGAAACAAAAACAAATTTCATTTGATTTTTTTGATGATTGTTCAATTAATTACCAAAAATATATTTATATACATTATCAATAAATTAAAATAAACCTAACCATTGTTAAAATAAATTATATCACTTATTGTTCTGTAATTGGTTGTTCACAAATTCTGCCCATTCCAGCCTGACTTCGTCAATATGTTCTTGTACATACTCAATTGGTTCCTTTTTCTTCTACAAAAACCCACGTGTTATAAATACTAAAACGATGGTTTCCAAAGAAAAAGTCGTGGTATTAAAATAAAGAAATTATATCTTAAATTTTACCTTCTTCTCAAATGCTAGGCCTGTATCATGAATTATATCTCTCATGAAACGCATCACGTAATAGCCACACTCTACATTTGTTGGTTGTCTAGGAGTGCCTTGTAGATTTTTCCATATGGGTGATTTATGTGATGATTGTTTGCCTGTGTGAGAGTTATACATTTTGATTAATCTGTTTCAAGAAAACAAAAAGTGTTAATGACAAAACTAATCAGCGTCAAAAATATTAACCGTCGTGGTAAATAAGTGAAGACGACGGTTTTCTAAAACAAATGACGTCGTGTTTTACTTCAAATGTCGGTAAATAAGTACCGTCGTTGTGTATCATTCTAAGGTCGGTGACGACGAAAAACGATGTATAACCAAAGTTGTTTTTAAATGAAAGTTGAACAGAAAAAATTAAAACGTCCTAAAATGAAAAACACAAATGACGTGGTATTTCAATTAAGACGACGGTTTACAGAAAATACTGACGTTGTAAATGATTTCAAACGTCGGTTATAATATACCATCGTTGTGTTTTTATTACAACGTCGGTATTTGAAAAAGCCGTCGTTTCATTCAAATGCAGAAATTAAAAATCTTAGATTTTCATAAATAAACTTACGTATTCACTATATTTCTCATGTCCTCGTCAACAGAGCGGTTTGGCAATGAATCCATGTAATAGACAGTCTCCTTAGGTGGTCTCACAATTATTAACACCCAATGACCCCTACACATAATGATCCATATAGATTAAATATACTATTAAAAAAATATATTACAAGGGACCAAGTATCGAAAGGGACTAACCTTGGATTATAAGGCACCAAGTAAAATTGATCCCCATCTGCGTTTTTTGGGCGGTCTGAGAGATGTTTTGAACGGTGAGATAACGTTCCAGATTGAGAGATGACATGTCCAGGGTCCACGAGGCCAACAAGGTTTACCATATTTGTCATTTTTAAATAGTCAAATAGGTACCTAATTAAATATATGAAATTCAATTAAATGAGATTTTAATTTAAAAGAAATGAAATGTAAAAAAAAAAAAAAAAATTGGATTTCTAGAATTACCTCATGTATAGTGCAATCATTGTGGATCCAATCTCAACCATGGAAGCAAACTATAAAATGTCTTCACAAGAGCCAGGTATCATGCTCAGTGCCAAACACTTCCTCTGGAATGTGAATTCTAATGGTCTCGTTAGCAAGCTTCAACTTGGTCTCGACATATTGGCATAGGGCTAACAGAGGAGCTGGCATGTCAAGCTTTGAGAGATCCTGTAACAAGAAATAAATAAATAAATAAAAGTTGGTTTGTACATAAAGTAATAAACGACTCCAACAAATCAACAAAACCGACGTGGTATATAATATCAACGACGGTAAATACATAACAGTCGTGGTGTAAATGTTATAATGTCACTAAACAATAGAAAGGTCGTCTAGGTTAAAATAGACGACGGGTTGTAAAATAAAACCCGACGTCTATTTAAAATTTAAAAATCAGAAAAAATCAAATGTCAGAGATTTTACCGTTTCATCGTGCCTGTTTTTAGCAACATCAGCATCATTCGTGGGATTGTCTTCCTCCAAAACAAGGGCTCTCACATTAGAGCAGCATGCTTTGTTAGACATGGAATTTTTTGGGCTTTGCTATTGAGGAATTGGAGGAATTGGTGTAGTTGGAGTTTTACCGAGCAAGTTAGGATCAAAGTTGGGAATTAGTTGACTGAATTGTTTCAACAAAATTTCCCTCTCTGCTCTGACTGCATCCAAAACACTTTCCTTTGCCCTGGCCTCTATCTTTTTGGTTTCCTCTCTCAGTGCCTCCATAACACTTTCCTTCAATTTGTTAGCAAATTTTACTCTCTGCTATCTTGGCAAATTGAAGAATTGAGTTAGGGAAACCCCAGCTCTAGCACCTTTGACTCTCCCACCATGCTCAGGGGTTCCCAAATCCAAGGTCAAAACATCGTTGCTCCCAGAGACAGTCAGAGTGCCATCGGAGACTTGTTTTTTCAAATCATCCTAAAAGTGAGAGAGAGAGAGAGAGAGAATGTTAGTGAGTGAACAGATAGTAAAACTGATTAAATTAATTAATTCATAAAAATATTAACCGCCGTGGTAAAGAGGTTAAGACGACGGTTTATTTAAAAAACAGACATAGAAAATCATTTAATACGTCAGCCCAAAACTACCGTCGTTTTGTATAGATTAAAATGTTGGTCCATGAAAAAACCGTCGTTTATTTGACATCAGAGATAAAAATACTTAACCAAAATATTCATTGATCCAGAAATAGTGTACAAACAAATTGCAGAGAAATAGAGAGGGAGAGAGAGTGTGTGTGCATGTGAATATGAAGAAAGTTCAAAATTTAATTTAAAAAACCTAATATAGAAATACAAAACTGTTGTTGTAATTCAATACAGACGTCAGTTTCATAAAAATACTGACGTTATATGTTTTTTAAAAAGCGGTAAATAAAAACCGTCGCGGGGTTTCATGTCGAACGACGGTTACTAAAAAGATCGACATTTGAATGAAAAATAAAACCTATGTTTTACAAGTTTAGAACAGAGTCAGTGAGATTTATGATTAATTTTGCCTTCTCTGCAACCTTTGGATCAAGGATGTTTCCCTGTCTATCTTCTCTTGACTTCTTCCATAGCAGAGATCGATCAATTTCTTCACCGGGCATGGTTTCTTCGAATTGATGCTCCAAACCAACATACCCTTTTTGAGACAACCTATGGTTGTACTCGAATTTGTCCCTTCTATGTGACTGCTCAGAATGCACAGCCTCAAAATATGGGAATAACCTTGAAGCTACAAAGGTATCCCATTGCGATTTCTCTAAGAAGTTATAAAGCTGAGGGGGCTCTTTTAACTTCTCCTTCTCATTTGCGAATGGAAGGATAAACTGCCTAGTTAAGGTAGACTTAAAATCCTTCCATTTTTTGGCGGCAGCAGACAACACCATCTTCTTGCCCCCTTCCCCAACAGCATAAGTCATTTGAACATCTTCCCAAATCTGCTCCTTCAGGTCCTTGGGCAATTGAGTCCATTTCTTGTCCACAAGAAGGACTCTGGTGTGTACCAAAACACCAATGTAACTCTGCATCTCAATAGCAGCCTTGCCATGTGGTCTGCCACTTTTATTGTATTCAACCACATGCTTAATCTTCTGGATTTTCCTCTTCACAACACAGCTCATTGTGTTGATACCGCGAGTTGATTTTCTCACTTCATCAAATGTCGCAAAGCTTGGGTCTTTCTCGGAGGATGAAGTAAATCTCATCTTCTTTGCGGGATTGCTTGGAACAGATTTGGCTTCACCCATTTGTGCCTTTGAAACTGCAATGTCAATCCTTACTTTGAGATTTCAAAACCATGTTTAGAGAGAAATACAAATTGCAAGAAAAACAACGACGGTTAGGTAAAAGCCAGACGTAAAATGAAATTTCAAACGATAGCAAAAAAAATAAATCGTCGTGCTAATCTATAGAAACGTGGATATGCAAATACGTCGTGGTCATCAACTTAAAATGACGGTAATTAAATAAAACCGCCGTCGTATTATAAGTTTATAAATAATAAAAACCTTCCAGTTTTCTCTCTCCTACGTTCGTTTTAAATCAGACGAAGGTTTTTCTCTTTCAAATGTCATATTTATTAACACACCATGTCGATTATTATGAACAGCCATTCTATTGAAATAGCACGAATTTAATTACCATCGTGGTGTGTCAATAAAAACGTCAATACGAGAAAAACTCGTCGTCCTCACATGACCTGTGAGTGGGAACAGTGAAAGATTTGGCCTTTTCAAACCTGAGTCTTGTTTCAAATATCAGTGGGACTCGTTCTTTAAAAAAAAACTTCAAATGATAGGGAAACTAAAAAAAAAAGAAAAAGAAAACGGAGTGAGAAAATACCTTTGGCTTGCAAAGAAAGTTTTCCTGGGAATCAAATTTTGGAGACGAAGACGAGGAAGAACGTAAAAGAGAGGGAAACTGAGAATTAGACACACATCTTTTCGGAAATGAGAGGGAAGCTGAGAGAAAACTGAAAATTTTAGAGAGAACGTAAAAGTTTACGTCAGGTGACCAAAAAGTTTATATAGTGTCCCAAAGATCAATAGAACGACGGTAGTGATAAAAACCGTCCTAGTATGTACTTACCACGACAATAAAATAACATCAACCAACGTGGTTAGTAATAAAGCCATTTGACTTTTTGTATTCCGAAAACTACGTGGTTAGTTGGGCGCTACACATCAAAAGTTTACTTTTGAAGAAGTGATATTACAAGTTACCACGTCGTTTTTTTTATGTGGAACCGACGTTGTTTGTCCAAACCTCGTTGCCTTTAGTTTAATGATCGACGTTGTTTGTCTTAACCTCATTTGTTTTATACGGCTTCCGTGTTTTAAGTACCGACTTAGATTTCTATTGTTACACGTCGGTCAGTGTAATATAACCAACGTTGATGTGAATATTATTTTTATAAATTGAGTTTTTTTTCACACATTCTTTTAGTTTCAGTTTTCAATAAGGGTTCCAACTTCTTCTTGTCCTTGGCTTTGTCTCACCTCTTAGGAGGCAATTGTTTGGATGTTGATGTGTGTGTGCGTTTGTATATCTGAAAGACACAAACACACACACATCATCAACTTCCAAAAAATTGTCTCTCTGAATGCAAATCTGTGGCTGCCGTCGTTTAATTTTAGAGGCAATTGTTTGGATGTTGATGTGTGTGTGCATTTGTGTATCCCAAAGACACAAGCACATACACATCATCAACTTCCAAAAAATTGTCTCTCTAAATGCAAACCTCTGGTAAGATTTCGATCTCTGGGGATCTCAGAAAAATTTGATTCTGTCAGCGGTTTTCTACATAAACTATCGTGGTTATTCTCAATTCTTGTCATTATGTTGATCTACTGTTGTAGGATACCAAAATCCAATAAACAAATAGTAAAAAAAAATTAATATTAAGACGATGGTTTAGATATAAGGTTAGACGTATAAAGTGAATAAATACGACGGTAATTTTAATTTCACGACGTGGTAAATTTTATTATACGGCGTTAATTGAACAAACCAACGTGGTTAGAGTTATAGATACCATTGTAGTACGCTACAAAAAATAAGTCGATAAATTTATCTTTACCGTCGTTATACATTTATTTAATACATCAGTATTTTCTAATATACCGACGTGGATTTTATTGAAATTATACGGCGCCGAATACGAAAACTTGGTCGTGTTTATTATGGAGTAAAAACGGTGGCTGTTGTTGTACACCGTCATATTTACTTTTTACGTCGGTGGATTCATATCTTCTGCAGTTGTTTCAGGGCTCAGAGTTTACCTCTGAGGAAAACCTTTTCAATAAGATAACGCTTTTTAAATTTGATGCGTCGTTTTTTAAAAACACCCATTGAAATATCTATTTTTTAGGTGTTTAAGTTAATCATACATGGCGATTTTATAACACCGTTGTCTTTTCAAATACAACGACGATTTTCTGTTAAACCGTCATTTTTTTCTAGTCGTCTTTTTCACTTTTTGTAGTAGTGAAATAAAGAATAACACATGGAGTGTGGTGGTGGAAACGAAGGGTAGAAATGTTTATGAAATGCCTAATGATGAAGGAGAACCATACCAAGAAGAAAAGGCCCAAAGGTGTATACACGCAACTACCAACCAAAATGAAGACGAAAGTAATGATATTAATAATAGTGGGGACGAGATTTATTGCATTATTTGATGTCGTAAATTTTTTATTTATAAATGGGTAGTATTTTTATTTATGTTTGGAATATGAAACTCTTTGGTTATTTTAGTTGTTATTATATTTGGTGGAGTATTTTTTATTATTGTTTTATGTCTAATTCTATTATAATAGTTTTTCTTTTTTTGTATTGTCTATTTTGCTAATGAACACAAATGGTAGCTATGGCAAGAAAAGGAAGGAGTCGCAATACATCATCAACCAATGAACAGAGAGAGTACTTAGATCCTTTGTATTCCAAGTCCAACATGCCTCTGTTGAACCATCTCATGATAATGAAGTACAAGAAACTCAAGAGACATGCCCTGAGACTCAACCTTCAAATACCCAAGTTATAGCTTATATTATTTCAAAACTATAAATTATGTTATTAATTGTTGTTCTTAATTAGGACCAGCCTCTCTGCACGCGCTTCCGGGCTTGTGAGAGGTTTTTTTTAAAGAAAATTTAAATTTATTTTAGAATTAAAAAAGATAATGGATAGTTGTGTTCCATAAAAATAGGATCCATTATCTGAATTTTCTTTTAATTTTAATTTTTTTAATATGAAAAATTGTGAATTTACCATATTATCCTCATTTAATTAATAATTTCAATTCTTAATGTTTGCATTAACCAAGGGTATTTTCTGGTATTTTGAATGTTTCACCATTCTCTGCTTTTTGCTTTATATATATAGATTAAGTGCTAGAAAAAAAAGGAAAGAGGGAAGGCCAAGGGAGGAAAAGGAAAGGGTATGCTAATTCAAATATATAAGGGAAGGTAAACATATACACTACTTATTGTTACCAATAGTTATTCTAGTTATTTCTTAGCCTTCGACAAGTGTAGCTTAATTAATTATCACTTATTAGTTTATTTGATGGCATATAAAGTACCTTAATGATTTCAATTTCCTCCAGCATTGTAACCAAAGAAGCTGCTCGGAATATAGGTGTACTTTTCAAGCAAGAGATTAAAGGAGCTTGGGTAAAATTTTCAGATTATCCGGAGACTCAAGTAAATCTATTATTTGAGAGTTTCATCGAAGCTGGATATACTTACACATGTTATGAGGAAGAATTGAAGGTTGCATTCACTGGACATATTAAAAAAAAAATATTGCTGACTGGATGTTGAAGTTGAGAAGGCCAATTTTCCAAAAGTACAAAAGCATTGGTCAGAGATATGCAAACCTCCCAGAGAATGTACCTGATCTTGCAATATGGAGGTTTTGAGAAAATAAATTGAAATCTTAGGGGGTGTTGGATAAACAATCAATGAAAAGAGGTTTTGTGAAAACAAACTGAAACCTTAGGGGGTGTTGGTATAATTTTTCAGACTTGAGGGAGGTTTTATGAAAATACAAGAAACCTCAGTGGGTGTTAGTGTAAATAACTCTTCAAATTTTTCACTATCTTCATCATCTCGATATTTTGGTCAAATGTTGCTAAAGTGTGAGAGATATTATCGACATCGATATTTTTCGATATTATCGTTGAAATTATCGATACTTATACGATATGTGTATGGAGATGGTCACCGTTGGCAAAAAAGACTTACCTATAATGGGGATAGTACTATTTTGCTATCCCCCTCCAATAACACAATGACACATTGAAAAGTTATCCTATGTTTCACTACATCATTGGGCAGGGATGGCAAAGAGAGCTATCCCCATTACATACGAGTTTCTCTCCACCGCTAGAGATGCTCTTACCTTGGAGAAATTATAGAATGATACCATACCACCACGTTAGCCAGTAATACTCTCACTCAAAATTTGACATATATACAACTTTTTAAAGAAAAATTTAAAATTTATACAACTAGATTTAAAATCCCTTTTTCAATTTAAATTTAAATTAACAAAAATAGAAAATAAATAAATAAATAAATAAAATTTCCTCAGCAACATCAACCCCTTCTTTGAACTTGGCCCCCACCCCAACCTTTCTTGTCATGGTTGCTAGTCTCTCTTTTTTCATGTTTTCGTGTCTTTCTCTCTTCCCCTCCCTCTTCCTCCCTCCTCTTTGTTACGGGTAGGGTTCAAGGAATTTGGATTGAAACTTTCTTGGGGGTGAGTTTATGGTCTTTGAGGAATCCAAGCTTTCAACATATATCAAGAGCAAAATCGAAGTTTTTCTCTTGATTGTGAAACTCGAAGGATTCATTTATTCACAGATAGAGAGACATGTAGTCATGACAGGGGCTTTTCATTTTCCTTTCTTTTTTATTTGTAAGTTTTTAAAACTCTTTTAAATTGATTTTTAAGGGTAAAAATTAATACTAAATCCAGTTGTTAAAAAGTTATTCACATGTCAAATTTTGAATGAGGATATCACCAGCTGACGTGTAGTACGATACTGTTCTATCATTTCTCCTTAGGTTGTGTTAAAAAATAATAATAAATAATAAAACGAAAGTAGACAAAAGCCTTCTTGCTCGCTCCATCAACACCATCCCGCGCTTATTCAAAGCGGAAGCGACATAACCAAACGGACTTCACTATCCGAGTGGAGTGGGTGGGTTCCCATACTCTGTTCGTTTCCAGTTCCTCCCATTTCCCAAATGTCGGAGCCAATCATTCTCTCCGATGAAGAAGACCAGAATGGCCTCTCAACCCCATTCCAACCATTCCACTGTAAGAAACGCCGAACCCAACTGGACCCAAACCCAATCCCTACGGTTCTGGTCCTCGACGACGACCCGACCCCACAGAAGCAGCCCGGCCCCACCTCCACTCCTGACTTCGTCATGGAGACCCCCATGTCTGATCTCGCAATTGTGAAATGCACCAAAGCCCCTTCCCACTTCCAAGCTAGGGTTTCAGACTCCGAGCACAAGTTCCCTGGTTGGTTGATTTGTGTTATTTCACCGATTTGAGTGCTTTTGGAAATTCTTATTTGCTATATTTTGTTTTTGTTTGAATTAATTATTTATGCATTGTTTGTTATATTATGATAATTTTTACCTCTTTTTGGTTAAACTTGATTCAATTCAAGGTTTTGTTTGTTTGTCTTTATCATCAATACTGTTCTTCTGTATATTGAATCAGTTGTTTAGTGTTTTGCTTCAAGTTATTTGTATGTGCGTATTAAGTGTTTTGGCATTACAGTTCTGTTACGATTAATTGGAATATAGGTTCGACGATCACTTGGCAATATAGTTTTGAGTTCCATTTATCTGTTCTTCAAAATTTTAGTATTAAGCCCTAATGCTCAACTGTGAAATCCCTGAATTTGAGTAGACGGGAATTGGGAGATGGGTCAGTCACTGAAGATGATGGAAACATTGAGGAAGAAGTAATCAGCTTTTATAAAAGGGTTTATACAAAAGAAGAAAACACAACTTGGTTAGAGAGACCTTTTCAGGACGATGAGATGATGAAGGCAATTTGGGACTGCTGCCAGGATTAGTCACCCGGTCCCGATGGTATTTCTATAGCAGTTTATCCAGTGTTGCGCTGTGTTGATGGTGGACTTGATGAAGTTTTTGAGGAATTTTATAGAAGTGGGGTTGTCAATGAGATCACTAATGAAACGTACATTTTCCTTATTCCAAAGAAAACGGATGCATGCAAGTTTGGAAAGGTTTTGCATCAAGCTTGTGCAAGATTATGTTGAAGGTTTTGGCTCTGAGATTGATGCAAGTATTAGGGGATACAATTTCCTTCTGGTCAAGGAGCTTGTGTTAAAGGAGATTTTGTTAAAGGAAGGCAGATATCAGAGGTGGTCCTACTGAATATGTAATGGTGGAGGAAGTGAGAAAGTAGAAAGAAGGGATAGTCTTTAAATTAATTTCCAAAAAGGGGATGTATGCAAGTTTTGAAAGGTTTGGCATCAAGCTTGTACAAGATTATCTCGAAGGTTTTGGCTCTGAGTTTGAAGGAAGTCTTAAAGGATACAATTTCCTTCTGTTCAAGGAGCTTTGGTTAAAGAAAGGCAGATATCAGAGGCGGTCCTAATGAATATGTAGTGGTGGAGGAAGTGAGAAAGTAGAAAGAAGGGCTAGTCTTTAGGTTGATTTCAAAAAAGCTTACGACCAAGTGGATTTGAATTTTTTGGATTTTGTGTTGGGGGCTTTGGGAGTTTGGAGGAAGTGAATGAGGACAGTATGAAATTTGTTAATTTTTCTGTAATTATTTTCCTTTAGTTGCTGACATTTTGAGCGTTAATGTTGAAATCTTTGTTTAGTTTGCAATATTAAACATAAATATATATATATATATATCAAAAAAGATACGGCAGTCAGAACAGCCTCAGCCCAAAATAAACTAGGGACAGAAGCTGAGTTTGCTTTTTTTCTCGACTGGAAGAGCTGCCGGAACTTCCCTCCTAAGGCAACTCTTTGTAGAATCCTTTTATAAAGGGATCCAAAGCCCGGGTGAGCCTAGACGAAAAATAACCAGATGGAATTAGCAGTATTTGGGATCTCCTACTCGTCCCACCTCATCTGGTCTCTTAAGTTCGGGAAGCTCGATCAACCCTTGCTAATCCAATCCAGTAAAAAACGAAGTGGCTCGATCAAAGGTTTTGAGATTTCTCTTCTCTTGTTTGTCTCTTAGGTATACCCTTAGCGAAGCGTTCAACAATACCATCACCATTGGCTGACTCCAATGAAACCATTTCTACAGCAAGTTATATATATATATAATTTTTTTTTTTTCACAGCCATACTGCTCAGCGTTAACTTTTGACCTTACTGGCCTTTTGTTTACATTCAGGTGTTAATGGACTGATATGTTTGGAATCTGATAATGAGCCTGAAAGTGGTCATGCAAGGAAAAAGGGGAAGGAGATTGAATCCATCGCTAGTGGGTGTGATGTGGTGAAGGACTTAGATTGGAGGTTTAGTTTTGTTGAGTCCACATGTTCTCTTGGTATGTTTATGTTGTATCTGGCATTCCTTTGGTTAAGGTTGGGTGTTTGCCTTTATTTATTATTTTTGAATTTGAGAATATTTAACAAAATGATCCACTCCCTGGAATATGTTATCCTTTTAAAATGGACTCATTAAATACATGTTTATCAGGAGATGCTGAGCTAGCACATATGTCTGAGGGGAATTTTTCACAATCTACTTTGCAAGATGATATTGATCAGGTATTTTGTCCCAATGCATTGTGGTAATTTCCTGTTTTTTCTTTTATTTAAGTATTATCTATTTTATGGCTGTGGACAAGAAACACCTTTGGCTTCTATTCCCAGTTAGGGTCAGAGGTTATAATTTCTATATGTGCAATTGACATTCTGGTCTTTCTTTTTTTTCTTTTTTTGGGTCAAACATTCTGGTCTTTCATGTTTAATAATTATGCTTGATAATTCAGAGACATGCTTCTAGTTACAAGTGTGTTTTATTTTGTTAATTTCTATAGGAGGCATTGCATTTTCTAGAATTTAAGAATTACACGGTTCCAAACGGTACCAACTTGAAACATTACTCAAGTACTTAGTTATCTTTTACTCATCCAAAACTTGATGAGTTTTAAATTATTCTGATTTGGATGTGAAGACTACTTGAGGAGGACATTTCAGATAGGACTAATGAAAATTTAGTCCAAGAAAATGTGGATTGCAATGGATGTTATGGAAGTCTTAACCATTTATGAAAAAACATGGAACTTAAAGTATATTTTCCTTTGGTAGTTTTGTATATAAATGAGTACAGAATTTTTTTAAAAATAAGTAAAAAAATATTAATAACCTTCTAAAAACACAAACTTGTGGACACATACCAGCGAAGAAAAAAGGTTGTGGACACGTTGTCCACTGCATACAAGATAATATGCACAGCCCGCCAATCTGCAAGGATAACAGCGAGCTAAATCCCAAAACTCAGGAGAAACCAATGCACCATAGTGAAGTTGAAAATCTTACTCTATCCAAAGAATCTCTTTGCCCTAATCTCTATATATTTTAAAACATTCTTTTGCTTCTTTCCAACCAAATCACCCATAGCATCCAACACCTCACAGTTTTAGATCATCTTTGCCCTTTTCCTCCCTCAATCTGGTGGAATAACCCAGCTCAGTTCTGCCTCCTTAAACAATCTCCTCCACAAATTTACAGCATCATGAGAACAAGTTTCTAGATCCTCTTCATTTCTGTTTACCAATCAAGAAAAATGTTCTCTGTACTTTATGATTTTGTCAATCGTAGCTGAAGTTTTTCTATAAGCTATTTTGCTTATAACATATTGACATTAACAGTCCAACTGTAGTACCAGTCTTGCAGTATAGCAATCATCTGGTTATGTCTAATTTCCCTTCTCCCACTTTTTCTTGCGCTCGATTGTCTAAACTTAAAATGCATAATAGTTGGGAAAATCAGGCTATTTGTGGACAGTTTTCTCTGTTGTTTTTCATTCTTTTTTGTGGGCATGTGCTCTCTGAATTCAATTATTATTATTGTGTATTCATGAGACCCCGTAATGTTTCACTTCTTAATGTGCTCATTTTTAAGGAAGGCATGGTGTGTGTTGATGAGGAAATCACTTTTTAATTTCTGCTATTTCACACATCCAAATCCTCAAATGTAATGTCATGATGAGATTAGGTACTTGATTATCCAGAAAATAGAATGGATCAGATGGGAAACATCATGAAGCAGAGAAGGACTACAGCTATTACTGATAATGAAAACATTACAAAAGAAGCAACAGGAAGAAGGAAGCTGACAAAAGAGGAAAGAACGCGCTTAATGGAAGAAAAGAAGCTAAAGAAGATAGTAAGTTGTTCTTATGATCTGTACTGCATTTTGTCTAACAGAACAATAAGCTGATTGATATCCATGAAAAACAGCAAGAGAAATTGCAAAGAGAAGCTCTGAAAGCTGAAGCAGCAGAGATGAAAAAAATACAGAAAGAAAAGCAAAAGTGGGAAAAAGGGAAGTTTGCCCTAAAATCCATCGTTGCTGAGATTGATTCTAAAGTAGTGGAGTTGGGGTCAGTTGGAGGTGTGGTGTCATTTCTCTTTTTCTCTTAAAGTACTTCACGTGTGTATGTATCTCATATCCGTTTATATCTGGTAGCTGAGAACTTATTTAAACTTTATTGTAGGAAATTTGCTTACAAGGTTTGCTGAAAAGGGGCTAACATACCGTATAACATCAAATCCAATTGAAAGATCAATTGTCTGGACCATGACTGTCCCAGAACATATTTCACAGGTAATAGGTGTATGGAATGGATGATTTTCTATATGCATCATCATATCATCTCAGACTCTAGTAGTTTTCGCAATAGGAAAATTAGCTGGAATTTAAAAATAAAAATAAATTCTGTATGGTTGAACATTATCAGCCTTTGTGCCCTAGTGGATTATAAGATTAGGTCAATTCATTTATTTTATAAAAATAGAAACCATAAAGTTAAAGGTTTATTGTGGGTGTATGCGTGGCTGGAAGGCTCACTATCAAAGGACCATGATGTAAAATGATTGATTACTATTGTGTTGCATCTTCATGGTTTATTGGAAGATCTTTCTTTAAGGATTTCATGAACGTCAGCCTCACAGATCAATATACTTTACATCTCACTATCTCAGAGGCATGCCTGACATAACCACTAACCATTAGTGTCTCTTGTTGGAATATATGACAAAAATATTAATTTCTCTACTAAGTAAATGAATTAGAATTTATTTTTTGTGCATATATTGCTTCTGTGTATCAGTTATAATTTTTTTTCACGTACATTAACCTCAATATCTAATTGCAGCTTTCCCCTGAAGAAATAGAGATTCAATATATATTGCTCGTGTATGAAGCTGAAGAGTTTTGTAACCTTGTCATCAATGAATCTCTTTTGGATCATGTTTTTAGTGTTCGAAGTCGTTATCCATCGTATACAGTGTGTTATCTTACAAATAGGTTGATGGCATACATTAATAAAAGGTGAGGTTGCTGAAGATCCAAGGTTACCATTGTGCATCTGTAGCTCATTTACTTAGCTAAAGATATGCATTATATCTTGTATTGAAATTTTTTTGCTGCCATTTGACTCATTTCATCTTCTGAGAGTGTTATATGTTAAATCTTTGAGGTATGCTGCATAATGGTTAACACGATTTAGATAAACATAGTTGATTACTTAGCTAAAAGCTTGAATGTTATTTTTCCTTTCAGTAAGTAATTAGAATTTTATTCAAATAGGCGCAAGTGATAAGTAATTGGAACAGATTAATATAAAAGTCAAGCTTTGTTATCTCCCTGTTAAACAGATGGAGCTTATGCAATGTTCAATAAAATGTATATGCTGCTTGAGTATTATTGATTGATTATGATGTAGGATATGGGTGAATCGAGTATTTGGGTAATTTAGCGGAAGCGAAAACAATGAAAAAACAGAAAATAGGTGGTAAAAGACGCCTTGGCTTCACACCAAAAGAGTTTTGGCTTCACACCAAGGAGTCTCCAATCTCTGGAAAGTAAACTTTTCTTAATATCTCAAAACTCAACTTTAAAGAATTACATGGGGGGTATATATAGCAAAAAACCTTGAGACAATAGGATAAAAATCCCTTACTAAAACAGAAATCCTAATCCACCAAGGAACTAATTCGAATAAACTAGGAAACTTAAATCAAATCCTACTAAAAATCTGGAAACTAAAATCCTAGTGAAATCTGGAAAACTAGAGAATCTAGGAAAGTAATAAACCAAGAAACTAACTAATGATGTCCGCATCAAGTCCCCCTGGCTGAAAAGATCTCAACTCGGGCGAGATAAAGCTGTAATAACATTCCAAAATGTCGGGATCAATGTGTGGCAGGTCCTCCTTTGTAATCCGAGTACCACGAGAATCTGGTTTAACTTCCACTTGACTAGGAACTTCTGCATCTTCCTTACATTCTTTAAGCGTAATGATATGTAGAGCTTTGGCTTTACCTACTTTGTCTTGCTTCTCTTTGTTTGTTATGGATTGATTCATGAGCTTGGGTTGAAGTGGCTTCATCGGGATCTTCTTTCCTTTATGGATGAACGAACATATATTTTCTTGACCCAAGATGGTAACATTGTAATCGTAGATCCATGGTCTTCCCAAGAGAATATGATTCACATCCATATCCACCACATCACACCACCATATATTTTCTGCTCTACTATAATATGCTAGTGTGGGTTTGTGTATACTGAAGATCTGCATCACATTGAATTTTTTACAATGTTAGGGAAAAAGAGCTGTACAAGAACCCGACAAATCATAGTGGCCGGAGACTCCCACCTGTTGAGGAGGTTGAACTACTAACATTAAAATACTTGGGATTGCAAGACATTAATGCTTTTTGGCCGTTCATATATGTCTTGCAGAACAGTGGATCTTTAATGGTTTAGTGTCCTGACTTCTTCCCTTTTTAACAGGCGCTCGCAAAATTGACCACTAATTTTTTTAAAGTACACTCCAGGCAGTGTATGGATGAGGCTGAACTTGCGGAACATGTTGTTGGTTTAACATGCAGCCTGTCATCCTGCCAATTTAGGTATTTGTTGATTTTACTTTTCTAAACCTTATATATGCTTATACATTATACACTCTCATTTTTTTTTAAAAGTTCTGAGGATCACATAGCTTACTCATGTTTCGAACTTCCAAATTATTTTTTCGTTTTATTTTATATTACCTAGAAAATAATAGTCGTGTCATTTGGTACAGTTATTTTTTCATTGTAAAACGACAAATGCTCTCTCTTTCCATTGGAATTTTCACATTTTAACTGGTCAATATTTTGATTCTACCTTTTGTTTTATAAAATTGCAGAAAGAAGTTAACGAGATTGGATGTAAATGCTAATGGATCCCTTATCCCTAAGGACTGCCTTGACCGAAATTTAATTAAAAAGAGCCCATGGTGAGTAGCATGATGTTAACAGATTGATCATTTTACTAGAATTAGAAGATAACAGGATAGCAGATTCAGAAGGCAGAAGTCTGGATTGTCAATAAAAATTAAAGATGTGACTTCGTATGATGAATGTAGCAACCAGTGATAACGTGAAGCCTACTTTTAGGGGTCTGAACTGCTTAGGGCCTGTTTGGGACACTTCTACTTGCTGGAAGCACTTTTGTTAGAAGCAAATCAAATTTTTTTATTGAAAATCCAATTGCTTTCTGGAAATGTCTGGAAGTGCTTCCTTTAACTATTCTGTTATACACGGCCAAAACACTTTTGGTTTTGTGATTTCGCTTTTAGCCCTTCTAAAAGCACTGTCAAATAGACCCTTAAATTTTTGTTCCCAGCACCAAAAGTAATGCATCATTTTAGAGTGTACAGATTTTATTCATCTCCTATGGTTGTTCTGATAGTGGTTCTACTTATGTCATTTGATATTCTTTCTTATTTCCTCGAGGGGATATAGTATCTTTGAATTCACTTTCTGGACTGCAGGTCTAGATATAGGCCGATGAGGCTGCTCTATCTCCTTTTTAGGATGGTTTGATCAGACAGAAAGGAGAAGAGGAACCATGATGAAAGTGAGAGGATAGAGAAACCTGCAAGCCTAATTGTCTAGTTAGTTGGGACTAATCCCCCCTTCCTCCGAGCCCTCCAACCATTGCCCCCACAAAATTAGACCATGGCCTTCCGAATTCAAACTGGATTTCTGGAATTCTAGGAATATTGATGACTTTAATTTTAACTAATCTCCCAAACACCAGCATGCAACAGTTTACTTGGTCTTTGTTTTTTTTTTTCTTTTCCTATTAGTGTTCTCAGCTAATGATGTCAAAGCAATTTTGGTAGACACTAGGTAAAACATGTTGTTGAACAAGCCTTCTCTGTACAAACTAATATGATTTGTATGTTTTTCATAAGTTTATCCATTTTATACTTGAGTACTTTATTTTTGTTCCTAATTAGTATCTGCATCCAGGTTAAAAGCTTTGGTAGCTATCCCTAAGGTACAGCCACGATTTGCTATTGCTATATGGAAGAAGTACCCTACCATGAAATCTCTTTTGAGTATTTACATGGACCCAAATATATCAGTAAGTATAATACGCCTTTTTCTCTGAGTGTGTACATGGATCCAAATCTATCAATAAGTATGGGCTTCAATCTCTCTGGATTTTAGGGGCACTCCCTTCTTTTGGAACTTTTTTTTTGTTCAAATTGGAGTGCAGTTGTTTATTAGAGTTCTTTTGTTTCTTTACTGGTTCTATGCTATTTTGATGCTGTTTTACAGGTCCCTAGTTCTTTGCTCCTGTGGACATGTTGTCTATTGTTTTGTGCTGTTGCTCTCTTGTTAATGAAGTTTTGTTTCCTATCAACAAAATAAATAAAAATTGTGGACCGATACCTTAGTAAGCAAGTTAAAGTTTTGAACTTAGCCTCACCCATTGGTCTTGTAGGAGCCTTGGCTTGTTTGGAAGATGGAATCTGTAATTTTGGGTTGCATCTGGCTACTAGTCTGTTTTGGGAAATGAAGAGAGATTAAGAAATGCAATGGAACTCCCAAGTTCTGAAAGGAATTAATAGTCACTATCCTCTTGGTTAAAACATTTCAAGGAGGAAGGAGGAGCAATTTGCGATAGAGTTAGACTGCTTGCTTCTCTCTGGGCATCTCTGTCAAAACATTTAAAGAACATTCCTTTCAGAATAATCATTTTTTATCCCGAGGGGGGAGGGGGGAGTTTTGTACTGAGGGCTTACTGGATAAGGTTGCTTGACTTCGGTTTCAGGTGTATTGACTGGGTTAGAGCGTTCTAACTGTTGTTTTAAGTGTCTGATGGACCACTTCATGTTTCTTGTTGTTCCTTTTGATTTTTACTCTGTAAAACATGTATTTCTAATAAAGTAAAAAATTGGATGGGTTTTCTGCTTCTTGAATAACCATGTATAGTTTGTGTAATGCATATGACAACTGAATAAAATGTTTTGTTTGTGATATATATCTGCTCAAGAAGTAAATAGAATACAGCCATGAAATTCCAATAGAAATGGATTTTGATTAATATGGCCATTGTTCTATGCCATTTTGAACATAATTGCTTTAGTTGTCTCTTAAAAACAGAAGAAAAAAAAAATTGGAAATTGCTTTGATTGAGTTCATTGAGAAAACAATTTGGAGGTTTAAGTCGCCATGTATAGTTGGTTGAAATATGCCGACTCGCATGCTTATAGCTTGTGCAATATATGTTGATATTGTTACAAGATGAGCAGCATGCACATGCCTTTCAGTCTGCTTCATCAGTGTAAAACAATGAATTTTTTGTTCAATTTGCTTTTCTCTGCAGGTTCATGAAAAGGAATTTCTGCTGAAGGACTTGACAACCGAAGGTTTACTTGGTGATGATAGAAGATTAGGTGAAGTTTGTTCCAAGAGAGTGTACAGAATACTTATGGCACAAAGTGGATGCATCAAAACTGATGATGTCGAGGATGGTGCTGATTTCTTCAGGCATTAAATTTCACTTATATGGGCAAAATCAGGTGCGCATATGCTTGTTCCTCTTCATCTAAAAATTTATTCTGTAATAGAGCCATTTCTTTTTGTTCTTTCTGTGTCAAATACAACTCTTCAATTAATTTCCTCTTTTGTCCTTTTTTTGTTAGTAAAGCAGCAAATATTTTACATGGATGATGAGTTAAGTTTTATAAAGGGTCAATTACAAAATGCAGACCTGATTTATAGGTTGATTTCAATTTAGCACCCGATCTATAAATTCATTCAATCTACACCCTCCATCACTTTGTGCAGATGTTGCTATTTTACTCTGTTCTTGTTATTGCTTCTGCTCTTTGTGCAGATGTTGCTATTTTACCCTGTTCTTGTTATTGCTTCTGCTTCATCAAGATTGTATTGCTCATAGAAGTTTGGAACTGTGTCTAGAGTGTAAGGTCACTTTTCCTACACAGTAAGCCTACCATGTTTTTCTTACTGTGCTGCAAATTGGAATCCATGTGAGATTTGAGTGTTTTTTTTTACCCTAAGTGAATGATTATTCTAAAATGCCAACACTGTCTAGCCCAGTTGGAAAGGCTTAGGTTCAAACCCCCGTGACACCTTGACAATGTGTGCGTAAGAAAACCCCCTTTCCTCTTCCTAACTTTGATAAATAAATAATAATAATAATATAAAAGAAAAAGTAAAAAATAAAAGATAAATTCTAAAATTCTAAAATGAAATCGGGCCTTGTGGGCTTCCCAACCTTATGAAATTATGGTGGGCCATTCAACTCCTTTCCACACCCATATTGGTGGTTTCACTCCTCCACTAGGCCAACCCCACACACGTTGGCCCCTACCACTACTAATTGATACCCAAATGACACATCAGTAGTGGGTTATCCTATTGAACAGTAAAACAGGTCCACCACCATCTTGGTCCACGTGTACTCTCTCTCTCTCATGATTCCATTTCATATAACGAGGAAAGCACAGTACCTACTCCATCTATGGTGCCACCAAACTTCTCCACTAAGAAAAAAAATGTTTACTTTGTTGTGTATAATTATTTGCCTCCTGATTGCACCTTGTATACTGCTTGCTTATTATGATAATTTTGTTTTAAATTTCAGTATTTAGTACTTGTATTGGACGCTATAAAAGACATCATTTACATTAAAAGGATAATTAAATACAAATATACAAAAACTTAGTTTTGAGTATAAGCACAATTGGGAAAATTTAGAGCGTCCGAGTTTAATTAATTTTGTGGGTGTCAAATGCTCATTGCTCATAAATTACATAGCATATTCCATATAGAATTATCTAAGCAACTGCCCTGAGTAATATTATTAATTGTCCGCCACCATATCCTAACGCAGATTTTGTCCTGCGCACAATTCCCAATAATTCAGTTCTTTAATCATCAAGTAAGGCATGTCATGGCCCATGCATGCCGCACTTGGTTATTTGGGTTGCTATTCTGAGTTTCTCACACCGCATATATATTTGGAACTGAAAGGTACACTTGTAAGGCCTCCCTCTCCCTGAGCAAGTTCTGTAATGGAGAAGAGCAAATCATTTTCCGGCTACTACTCGACCGGCTACACTGAGGCCCAGTTTGGGTTTGAGGACCGGTCGAAATCATACAGCTTCAATGGTCCGGTCAGCTGCAGCAAGGTAGATGAGTTGTCTTCAACATCTGGCAATCCAGAGCTGGAGAGAAGGAAGAGGGTGGCAAGCTACAACATGTATGCTGTGGAAGGTAAGTTCAAGTCGTCGTTGCGCAACAGTTTCAAATGGATTAAGGGCAAGTTTGTTGACAACTTCTACGATGAGTAGTGAACTAAACCGAATCCTCTTACTTTTTTATTTTCTTGTCAAAGTCAAGTAAGGTTCCAATTACTGTATAGTTTGTCAAGACCTGGTTAATTTGTAATGAATTTCTTGGGATTGAATCCAATGATTGATATATAAAATGGTTTTGACTACTCTTGATTTAAGCTGCTCTTGCAAAGGAACATGCTTCTTTTCCTTTGCTATCGGTTTCTTTTTCTGTATTTTAAGCCTAGCCTTTTATGTATTTATTTATCCAGATGTATAATTGTTTGTCTTCTATGGTTATTGATGCTTTAGGTTATCATATCACAATATCACACAAACCTAATCATTTGTGATATTGGCTTCTACTTTACGGTATTATATCTAAAATTACAACAATTACCAACAGTTGTATTGGAGATGTGGGATTCAGTCCTTTAGGATTGGATGGTGATCAAATCAGACAACTTACTTTCAATCCCCTTTAGTCTGTCTTCATTCTTCATCAACTAGAACCTCCGCTACATTAGGGTAGGTTTTCAATTCCTTTCGTCTAAATTTTCTATAATTTCTACGCCAAACAAGGGAGTATTTTGGCTCACCACATTAACCGAAGGTGTATGCTCACCATCACACTTAAACATGACACATGTCCCATTGCTAACTATAGTTAAGTTTTTATATGCAGAATTAAAAAGAAATTCAAAAATGGCCTACATCCCAACACTTTCCTCCCCACATCAATGGACCGGGCTGGGCTAGTCGGGCCCAAATTTAATGGGTTTGGCCTGGATCGGGTCGGGCTTTAAAAAGGAGAGAAAATAACGGGGTGAGCCGGGCCGGGTCGGGTTTTTTTAAAAAAAATTCAAAGTCCAAGCCTAACCCATAGGCCGGGCTTGAAAAAGCCCATTCAGTCGAGCCGGGTTAAGCCCAAGGGGCTGGCCTAAATGAGACTACTTTATTTTGTCTTGTTTTTCTTTAATATGTATTTTTTTTTGTCAATTCTTTTTTTTTCTTTCTACTTTTCCTCCTTTTTTTTTTTTTTTTTTCATAGTTCTCTATTTACATTTGTCTATATGTTTATGTCTCTATTTTTTTCTTTGTTCATAACTTTATATTTCTTCTTTTTTTCCCCATAAATAGAAAGATATAGTTATACAAACCCATATTAATGAAATCATATTTTATCTCATACTTCATTTTTTCAGTTCTTACAATGATAATAGATAATGATTTTCTCCATATTTCATTTAACTTGGGCTTTTTATATATATTTATTTATATGTATGTGAGCCTGTGGGCCGAGCTCTTATGAACGGGCTGAGTTAGGCTTTCTTGAGCTCAAACGGGCCTAATCGGGCCGGACTTTTTCTCTATGAGCGGGACGGGCCCCCATCGACCCATGAGCTCGCGGGCCTAATGATGACCCCTACCCACACGGGACCCTTCTCTCTCTGCATTTCTCCCCCCTCTCTCACACCCTAACCATCCACCGAAACAAATCCTTCCATCCCTTTCTTTACTGGAATATTGGATCTTGCTTTGCCAATCTTATTATTTATCATTAATCTGTTATTATTATTATTGCCATTTTTGTTAATAAAGTTTTTATTTTGATTTGTAACAAATCAGAGCTTCCTTTCTCAATCTCTGTCAACGATGTCGACTAGAAAACCTGCATATACAAACCCAAACCCTGCAAGCACCTTTCAGCTTACAAGCTCAAACATGGCTTGTGTTGTATAAATCAATCCAAAAGTGCCTCAGGGCCACCCCAAATGGACGGACAAGTGTTCAAAATCCTGGCACAGAGATACCCAGATGAAGTTCATGTAATGGGTATCAAGGTAGACTCTGTGTTTGTTTAATTTGCTCTTCAATCCCATGCTCAAGCCACGCCATTTTGCATACCCAGTCTTAGATTTGCCACGACTTAGTTGTGGACACTGAAAGAGCTGAACAAGAAACAAAGTGAGGGAGAGAGTGCCAGCTAGAGGAGAGAGAAGAAAGGGGGAAAGAAAAAGAGAGGAAAACGAGCTGTGCAATTTTTCAAATTTTTTTTTAGTTCTCACATAAAACTTAACTAAGGTTAACTATGAGACAGGTGTCACGTTTTAAGAGTGATAATGAGCATACACATTTGGTTAATGTGGTGAGCAAAAATGCTCCCGCCAAACAAAAGAAGAAAAACAGTCCTTACCTTCTCTAGATTTAGCAAATAGTCCTTCATTAAATCTACAAATGAAAGAGCACTATAGGGGGCATGCACATAGCCGAAGGCATGACAAATAGTTTTGTCCTTTTAAAGTACGAACGATTACTATTCAATCTAAGATAGCTTGAGTACAATCACGAAGTAAACCCTGTACAAGACAACAATCAGATTATCTGAGGGAAATCGGTATGCTACCAGTCAAAAACCTTGTGGCGCTAAAATCATATCAGAATTTTAACAGTGAATTCAACAGAGTTTTCTTTGTATAAGGAGTGTCAATCCATGTGAAGGGAGAAGGTGACCTATTTGTAAGGTTTCTTGGGGTCCAAGGTAACATTAAACATAGGGCATGCAGAGAACCAAGTCCACCAACTCTTAGCGTTGGTGGTGGCCTCAGGAAAATTGGGGTTTCCTGTTAATTTAGAGGATTGAGAAGAAACAAAAAGTATGCGTATATTGATTTTTCAAAGGAAGCAATTAAGGAAGAGATTAATGAAGGTGATCTGGGTCATGATTGAGGACGAATGAGGTTGGGTTGGCGCTAATTAAGGCTTGATGGAGAGACTTAAGGCATGATGGAGGTATGAATCTACTGGCTGCCTTCAAAATTCTTCAGCAGCTCCTATGTCGGATTCTTCGTGGACTTTTCTGAAGCAAGCATTGGCATAAGATCCTCTGCCAATTATTTTGGAGTGTGTTTTGGGTTCAAGGGTTAAGCATTTTGGCCCCTCCCATGATTCTGGTCTTCATTTGTTGAGATTTATTGAAATTTTCTCCTTCACCAAGGATTTTTTTGGTCTACAGAGATACCAGCCTAACTTTCCCTCTTTGTATTTTTATATTATTATTATATATATTTTTAGCTTGGGTTAGCATGCCGTACCTTCTTTAGTACCTCCGCTTGTACCCAGTTGAAGCTTCCGATACATTTGGGGCCTAATGGTCTTTCGACTTACTGCAGTCAAATCCCGGCCACATTGTTCAAACTCAGATCGTAGTCTCACATCAAATTCGACCACTGCTTCCAAATCTTGCACCTCTGGCTCACCCCTGATGGTATGGCATCCGGGACAAATCTAGAACAAACACATATAAAATACTGGTACAAATTTGTTAGCAAATCATGTCTATGGTCCAATCCAACACAATTGTTTCCTGGACAAGTTTAGAATAAAAGATCATCAATATATTACTACTTTTCTGTAATCGTTAGTTCAGTGCAAAACTAACTTCCCTTATTAACGTTCCATAGAGAATTTTGCATAAGTGATTTAGTAAAGAAAGGGTCCCAGATACAGATTTATTTATAGCACAAAATCATACAAGGGGAAAACTGAGACCGAAAAAAAGTGGGGAAAAGAATTATAAGCTTCTAGGCCAGGAATAGAACAGCTTGAGGTGATAAAGATTTGTTCCAATTGTCTACTCTTTGTCCAGTCCCAACAGTTATCACATCTTCTCCGGATCAAGATTTCGGAAGTCCAATGTAGAATGAGATCTGTGATAATAGGACAGTGCACTGCCTTCAGCGATATCTGTTATAGAGGCCCGCAAGAGGGGAAAGTCCTTGATTTTTTTAAGAACATCAGGGTTGATGTTCTTGAGAGCATTAGGATGACCCTCAGTGGTTGGGAATCGTTTTTTATGAGAACGGATTATTGGAGAAAGAGATGCATGCAAGTTCTCATATATGCTTGGTTTAAAATTGGAGGAAGTGCTGCTGCTTGCACTGTTGTTCCCCTTCTCTTGGCTATGCATGCTTCCCATCTCTTGGCTATGCATGCTTTCCATATCCTGGCTGTAAGAAATTCCCATAGCTTGGCGGTACATGTTCGGTTCTGCATTCTTTTCCAGCAGAAACTAAAGAAAGAGAAAAGGATTTACACCATGAGCTATATATCATATACCATGTAACTTCATAAATAGGAAAAGTAATTCAAAATTGAGTCTGATCAATCAAACAAAAATGCAAAACTAAGGATTTACCTTATTAGAAGATTCAAACTCTCCTCTGACCTCTTGGACCTTTCTTTGATGAAGTTCACGATTTGTTTGAGACAATTGTTTTGGTTTGGAAACCCTCCTTATATCAGATGGAAAAGCACAATTAAAGTAATTCATATGTTGGGTGTGTTGACAGCCCATAACATCCATTTTATATCTAAACAAGATAATTTAAAACCATTGTGGTTTTGTAGCATTTAATTGAAAGTCCTTGCCCCTTTCAGATTTTCTTTTGTTTTAGATTCAGGGAAAGCTTTCGTTCATTGCTTCTTTTCCTACAGTCTTTTTTTTGCGAGGCTCGTTTCTGCAATGTCTCCATTACTGAAAATGAAAGTTTTTCCTCTAATCGGGGACTAGAACATAATGGACAAATTTGTACTCAATTGAACACCACTCAAAAAACCTAAAAGAGCAGATTCTAAGTTTCTAACATCTTACGTATAAGGAAAAGGGAATTCAAAATGCTAATGAATTGGAACATTTAAAGGTTATCTTTGCGTTATAAAAAAAAGTAAGATTTGTTTTTTTGGTTACACGTATAAAAGTAAGATTTCAAATGGTAAAAGTTTAATAAAAAGGGAAATTAGTAAAACATATATCTTAATTTTCATCCAATCAAATTCAAATGTTATCTTGTGCTATCTTTCTTCTTTCAGCCTATTATTTATTAAATAAATCAAAATAATGACAGGAAATTGCATGTTATATATTTAAATAACGTACTTCCTCCGATCCCTGGTGTGAATCCACTCATCCTCCCTTTTATACATTACCGGTAGAGCTGAAAGGTCACATGCCAACGGACTTGAACTAAAGAACTGAAAGCAGAAAGAATTTAGTATTTATAAGTACATGTTGGGAGGAAGTACATCAAACAATCAAAAGGAAAATACTAAAATATATCACTAAGACATCTTTCCTTTCTCATTGCTATTTCTTCACTCATTCTGCTCTTAGAGCGACCAAATTTCTTCTTAAAGGTCAAGTTGTCCGCATAGATGCAGTTCATACTTGAAATTGTACTCATAAACTTTCATCCAACTCGTAAAGTAAAAGAGTAACAACATGGCATCCTAATTTTATCTCCCACAAAGAAAAATAAATTATGTATCTGGTTGCTGAAACAAATCAAAGATGACATACAACTGATAATGCTAATCCTTTTCACCAAGAGAGAGAGAGAGAGGAGAATTTATGCTATGAATTCATCATTATACAAAGCAATGATGACCTGCTAGACATTGACCATAAACTCTTAGTCAATTCAGAACAAATTCATGATTATGTTAATCTAACAAAACAGAGAGATTCAACCTTTCCTGTAGCACTAACTATTCAAACTCCTGATAATTTCACTGCATGAACTTCTTCAGTTGCAGAGAATGGGCAAGCAAACTAAAAGAGAAGGGACTAAAAAGAAGGAATGGAAAATATTGATTACAACAAAGAAAGAGCTTCCTGTTTGTACTCACGTCACTTTGGAGAGCAGAAGCAGCACTGCCCCGAGATGCCGGGTAAAGAGCAAGAAGTGTTGTCAAGAGACCAAATGATGATGTTGAGAAGTCCCTAAAGAATTCTTCAAAACTAGGTTTGTAATGTTGTGGTGGTCGGAAGCTTGTTGGTAGCTTCATTTTCTTCCAGTAATCATCTCCGGGTGAACCACAAAGCTTGAAGATCCTATGAAGTTGCTCAACCTGAATACAAAAATGCTCAATAGACTAAAAAGTGCCACAAATAAGATGGTTACATGCATAGGCTTACAGAAAAAGCGTATTTCAGTAATGCATAAAATAAAACCAGAATCCAATAAGATTTATTTCCAGCATAGAAATTAAAATGAAAAATAAAACTTATGTTGAATGTACAGAAATAAACAAAAACGAAAGTGCTTATGTGAAGAAGAATACATGAAAGATGCAATTGTTTCATTTTGCAGATGCCTCTCTAATTGCTCAAGATTTTTGTAATGGTGCGATGATTCATTTGTATTACTAACTCATGTGAGAAGGCAATAGAGCTCATTTAGTTTTCCTGGAAAGTTAGAATGCACAGATAATGAAGTTTAAAGAGAATAACTCACTGTCAAAGCATTTTACCTCTGTTCTCCCAGGCATAACTGGCCTCCCAACAAACATTTCTGCCAATAGACATCCTGCACTCCAAAGATCAATACCAACTCCATAATCTGTAGAACCTAACAACAGCTCTGGTGCTCTGTACCAGAGTGTCACAACTCGGCTTGTAAGAGAACGTTTTTTGGGAGGGAAAAAATTTGCAAGCCCAAAATCTGCAATTTTGAGCATCCCACTTTTGTCTATTAGCAAGTTAGAAGCTTTAATGTCTCTGTGTAGAATCCCATTCTCATGGCAGTGCTGGAGACCAGCAAGCAGCTGCTGCATATAGCACTTCACCTTTACAGAAAGCACCCAAATCAGTCTGATTAAGTTCATGGACACCTAAAATAGAAATAAGCTACAAAAGAACCTCTCTTTTCTCCCTTTAATAAAAGACCCTCGCCCCGCTTCCTATTCATTTATGTGTGAGGACGGGAAGGCCCTGTTTCTTTTCTTAAGAGGTGATTCCGAGAATTGAGTTTGCAACAATTAGGAATTGAGTTACAAAGTACAAATAAGTGCTTAAACAATTTTGCAAAGTTTCCAATGACACAGGAGTATTCTTTATCATTTGCAACCTTCATTGTCTCCCACTCCAAAGTTACTTATAGGACTTTCCTTGCCTTATCATGACCTATTCCTGGTTAGTTCACAAATTCCACACCTTTCTCAGCAGAATATTACACCAAAGTTGAGTTCATACTTATATTCCCAATACCTACATATAAGAGTTTTTAATTAGCTCTAAGGATGACGAAGAAAAATGCCAACCTGCGGTTCAGTGAGCCTCTGTCCAGGACGTGAGACTACTCTGGTCAAGTCCGACAGCATGAAATCAAAGACCAGATATAGACTGTACTGCATCCTTGATGTAGCTATCCCTTCAAGCTTTATGATATTGGGATGATCTAGCTTCTGTAGTATTGTTATCTCCCTCGCCATAAACTTGACACTCTCTGGCTCTGATGTGTCAAAGCGGACCTTTTTCAAAGCTACAATCTTTTTGGTGTCCCTGTCACGAGCTTTGTACACATTGCTGTAGGTTCCCTGGCCAATCTGCAAAAACCAAATATCGAAACCCAATTCAGGTATTGTGATACCCTTGTCCTCCAAGAAAGGCAAACAACCTTATGGCACGACTTATTTACCCACCCAACCCCCTCTGTCATCTAACACCTGAAGCCGCAGTTTGAATCTTTGGGCAAAACCCGATAGAGAAAGGATGATGATAGAAAATGTTAAAAAATTGAGCAAAACAAGGGTAGAGGAAGGAAGATGACAGAAATGACAAATAAAGGAAGTTATTCTAGCATGTCAAGTTCCTTCCATTCATACACTCCAGGATACAAAGAACCTTCAAGTAAAAGGTTTAGGAATTCAAAGAGCGCCCCGCAAACTCAAAGTACAGGCTTTGAATGTATCAAAATTACAAGTCCACAATAAAGCAGCAATTAAACATAAAATGTGTCGGAAGTCAGAACAATGAAAACTCATTTAAACTTATTCATGTCTATCCATCCAGGGAGCAAGGATGACAAGGGTGCTCAGCATGCATATACCAAACACTAAGACAAATGTAAGACATTGGATAATGTCATTGCGCATAATTAAAGAGTACTTGGTAAGTAATTACCTTAGCAAGTTTGTCATAGGAATCAGCAGTCTTCGGAACCAAGCCAGATAAGACATCTTCAGGCACATTCTCAACAAGCCATTTTGGCCAGCCACCCACAGTATCATCATCTCCTCCAATCTGCTTCAATGTAATCCTTCCTGAAACATTCCCACCATTTTTACCTTTCTCTGTCTCCCTTCCAATCACACCCTCTCCTCCTCCTCCTGCACCTCCTGCTCCTCCTCCTCCTCCTCCACCACCAGGAACACCAACACCACCATCATCAACAACCTTCTCCTCCCTATTAAACCTCACCACCTTAATATCCTTTCTGGAGTGTTTTTGGCTAATGGGTTTTCCTCCCTTACCTCCCTGGACATACCCATGATCCAATTTCAACTTGTGAAGGCCTTGAAGGCCATGAGTTGGGGAGTTAGTTTTGGTCTGAACACAACCCATTAAGGCTCCTGGAAGCAAAAAGTCTCCGGCTGAGTTTGGAGTGGACGGTAGCACCTAGGAGGTGACATAGCAATGGTGAAAATCAATGAAGGAGGGCATTGGGAGTGTAGCGAATCTGGTGATTATGCAGATGGTGAAAAGAAATGTGGAAACAAGAGTGATACTGCCGTCCCTCGGCCGGCATTGCCTTGGAATTATGGTAAAGGAGAAAGGGAAGAGTGTCATTTCACCACTGTCTTTGTCTGGCTCCGCATTCTCCGCCTTGAGAATATTGGGGGACTGAACATTGAACAGAGTTTCTTTTTTATTATTTTTTCCTTTCTCCATTATCGACGACTTACTTGGACTGTGTTCTGAAGAAGAATGAAGGTAGAATTAATACCCAAATTTCCAGCGCTCCACAGCTGCCTGCCACCTGCCTCTGCCAGCACACTGCATCCCTAAATCGTACTATATTTTGGGCATTTCTTCACTAAAACAGGCGGCAAAGTAATGGTTTTCCTTCGGTGCAATACGGGATGAATATAATATAAAATACGTACGTATATCATTTAGTAAATTTTGGGCTTTTTACCCCATATAAACTTATACCCCATTTAAATTTTGCTCATTCACCTCGAATACTAGGTTTGATCATCTTCAACTTCACTCTCTCACACCATTTGCCCGGTTGTCGTAATATTGTTACATTTTCCGTCAAATATAAGGTAAAAATGATCATTTTATTTAGTTTTTATTTCCCCTAACTTCCCTCCCAAACTTGTTACAATCACGGAAAAAATGAACTCTAAGTCGTTTTACCAAGTCCAATTGTGATAATAAGCAGCAACAATGAACTACCTGCACCCACCAAACCCAACGGCAAGCCACCCTCCCCTCCTTATTGCTAACCAAGCCGACTTTTCAGAGGGAAAAAAGGGATCTTTAGATGAAGTTTGAGGACAAGGGAAAAGGGGGAGTAGTTGGTGCATTGGGGATTTTGACCTTCGCTTTGTTCTTCATTGATGGTGGTGTGACTTATGGTACGAGAGATGGGACGAGAGGATGAAGCAGACTATTCGAGTTGGAGAACTAAAATGTAAATCAAGATAAGTTTAGAAACCATTGCTCCTAAAAACCCCAAAAATGGAAAACTACCTAAAATGATCATTTTTGACACAAAATGTAATAGATTATGATAGCTGACCAATTGTGCTAACGAAAGTGAGTTGAGGGACTAGTTCAGCTACTTTGCAAATTTAAGGACCAAAATGTGAATCGAATAGAAGTTCAGAGATAAATAATAAGTGACAAATATGAATAAAATGTGTGAATCATACGTGTGTTATTGCAAACTATTTGAAACGTGTATTATTCATGAAACTATGTGAGTATATATAATACGCGAACAATACTTCCTCTTTTTTCAAACAAAAATACTTTATAAGTTACATTCCCTTGGGATTTTAATACCACACACATCAGAGACATCCAACGAAAAATTACAAAACCAAATACATTAGTTGATATAACTATGTCCTCTTTTTGCCAATTGATCAACTACCATCTCTATAAGTAGGGGTCATCATTTAGTCCACGGGCAGCGGACCGAAGTGGTTAGGCCCACTCTAAGATTGGGTAGGGCTTGGGCTTTGGATTTGAAACCCTCGGCCCGCTCGTATATGCCCTTCTTTGTTTAAGATTTAATTGATACACTCCATAACCTTATTTTATACTTAATCAAAATAATGTAATATGTATGATAAAGTAATAAACTTCTTATTTTGTTTACACATTTTTATAAATTAAGTTAATTTTTTTAATGTTGTCTAAAATTTTGTAACAAACAAGCAATATATACACTATATCTTTTAGTGCCCTTTTTCTGTCAAGTTCAAATTTAATGGTTCAATAAAGAATTGGAAAGCTTATATTGGTTTTATTACTTCTAATGACACAAATTGCTTCAATTTTCATGATAACAATCCTAGTTTGAGATAGAAGTAACACATTTTCTAAGATTCATTTTTAGGTATAATATTTTTTTAAATATATTGGATATTGATCTAAGTTTAATAAAAGAGTTTGGTAAATATTTTTGTTTTCTTATGTAATAATCTACACTACTGTTTAAAATAAGACTCTTTATCTATTACTTTTGACAAAAAATATGTAACAAAAAGATTTAAAAGACTTAGTACCTGTTTGGTATTGCTTATTTTTAGCAATAAGTGATGAAATTTTTGAAAGCTCAACTTATTTTGAATCACTTATTTTGAATAATTGCTGTGAGAGAAAGCAATTAGGGAAAGCAGGTGATGAGCTGCTTTCATTTTTTGATTATGCGGGAATCAATTTTGAAGAGGCATTGGGTTTAATGAAACTTTCAAAATTGCAAAAATAACCCTGTATTTTTTTTTTTACCAACCGCACTTCTAACAAAAAGTTTACCAAACGCCGAATTGCTTTATTTCACAGTTGATTTATCTTAGCAGCAAATCTGACAGTGATTACTTTTACAACACAACAATACCAAACTGGCCCTTAGAAAAAAAAATATTTTCTGGTCCGTTTAGGCCCACCTCCCATTACGCCCGTAGACCCATTCATTTTTGAAACCTTGCATATGCTTCATGTCGTGCTTTGTCTGCTTCTTTTCTTTTCAAGTCTCTCTCAATTCTCAGTACGCCGTTCCTAGCAATTTGCTCCAAAAATTGTGCACATTCATTGTTTAAAGTGCTCCATCTCTTGGCATTCGCCTCCTTTCTCCCAATAGGTCTCGACTCAAGTTGGATTGGTGAGTTTTGATCCATTGGGGAGTCCTATAGCGAATCGGTTGTCGGTGAATCGTGGAGCGGATTCTCATGCAACATAAACGTCGGACCATTGGAAATAATTTTGAATCCCGGACAATTCTTCACAACGTCCCAACGTTGGTGATTCATGAATTTTTTTTGCATTGGGCCATGGCACCGAACCACATTTGTGCTTGCATAATTGTTCACCCGTTTTCGTGTTTTACTCCTGAGGTGGAAGGGCGAAGTTCCCCACTGGCTTGGAGACCACTTGTTGGTCAACAAGTCAGCTTTCTTTGGTGTGCGAGCGTGCCACTGCTAGCAATGTAAATCCTAGCAGACTTATTTTTAGATTGGATAACTTGCGCCTCAAGTTACTGACTTCTAAAACAAATGATTGTGAATTTGGGTGAGGAATATCTCCCAAGTAAGTTCTTTTCTTGCCTCAGACTGGTGAGGACTTTCATAATCTATCTCAGTATCAAATGGTTGTTCTGGCCAGAATAGATAATAATAAAATACTGCTTCAGGCAGAACTGCCTTTTACAAAATTAAGAAGGGAGAAATCAACTCTAGAAAGACAAGAAGATGGTTGGAATCCCATTTCTGCCTGGGTAGAGACTTCTGATCCGGGCTGGATTGGGTATGTCTGTGCTGGACTGTGCTGTCAACAACTTTGGCTGCTTGGCTTCAGCTGTAAATCGATACCAAAGTTCAATTTTGGCAGAGCTTCAATCTACTTCAAGCCTTGGGAGACTTTTGAGCGGGCAGAACTGCAGGAATTCTTCAGTTTGAAGGGACAGAAGTGGCTATTCTCGAGGATTTAGCAAGCTGGAACTATGCTGTAAAATTTTTTGAGGTTTTCATATTGGTGAAAACTCAGACTATGTTTGTCTTGGCTTTTGCTGAACCAAATTTGTAACGAGAAGGATCTCGTTTTCAGAAGACTTATTTTCTAAGTCTGAACTTTGGGATTCTGATCTAAAGCTGTTTTTTTCTCTTGGGATCCAAGTGAACTTTTTCTTATTTGTTTTTTTTTTGATTGATTGATGAATTGAATGTCCTTTGTTTCTTTGCCTTCTTTCGCTTTTATAAGAGATCCTCCTAAGGAGGTCATTTTTAATCTTTTAAATAATGGGCGGCAAAAAGATCTCTTATAATGTAAAGTAAGAAGGGTTTTTTAGATAGGTTCTGAGCAGTCACCTCCTAAAACCAGTCCCTTCCCTGGTTTTCTGGGTGGCAGCTTTCTAATTCAACCAACGCCACCGTCTGTGTGGGCTTTTTATGGCGGTTTTGGCTCTTTTTCTTTTGTATTTTCTGAGTGGTTCCCTGTTTCCCGTTCTAATTTAGAAAGCGTGATCCGTGAATTTCTTGGGAGATGGTGTATTGATTTGGAGCAAAATCTTGAACACAGATGGGTTTTTGATCTTCAATTAGCAGTGTTTCAGAGATGTCCCTCTCACATTTTTAAATTTTAGTTGAAAATGCTGACTTTTCCAAAGCTGAGGCAATCACGTGGGTGTGTCTTTGATCCCTTGGTTTTGAATCTATCGAAAATTACGGGCTGATCTTTTGAAGTCCATTTCGAAAGTTTCCACTTCTGGGCTTTCTTTGGGCTGAGGCTTTATTTCCAACATTCTTGGTATGAAGCCCAAACTGTTTGGATCTTAATTTTTGTTTTTCTCAAGTCTCTGGGCTGGGCAGGCAATTTTATCATGAGCCTGCCTTCTGGTCTTGAGCGTGCCGAATTTGGGCCCAAACAATGCCCCCTAAGTCTGAATTGTTTTGGAACGGTTCCAGACTTAATGTTTTGCCATTTAATTCGCGCACCAGTTTCTTCCGTGTTTTCGCCCACGTCTGCCACGTTTGCCTGCTACGAACTAGAGTTCGTGGGAAAACGGCTAGTTATTAGCTAGTTACTAGCTAATAATCATCAGGTGTCGTCCCATCTTCTTCTTCCCACGTTTCCGAGCCCCTATTTTAAAAGAAATTCAAATTCATAGCTTCTGAAAAAGAAAAACCCTAAACCTTCCAACTCTTGTTCCTGCGAGCTCTTTCTTCGAGATCTCCATAGCTTTCTTCAGACCCCCCCTTCTTCTGCTTCTTCCCTCGAATCAGAAATGTCTTCCCCAAGGTCCCGCGCTCAGTCTTCTTCCGCTCCAGTTCCTCCCGATTATATCACTGGGAGCGGGACTGATGCTCACGCGATAGAAATCAGGAGCAAGCTTCATCCCTTTGCCCAGAAAAATCTGGACGAGAATGTCCTTCATTTGTTCGAGAATACCCTGGTGTTAGGGCCTCACTGGTTTGGTCCTGTTCCAGCTGAGATGGCAGAATTGCTAAAAAAGGATGCCGAGGCTCCTTTGTGTTTTGAGAGCTCCTCTGCCCTGGCTTCTTATTCTTGGGTTAGCAAGAATTTGAGTCGGTCCTTCCCGTCCAGTGAGGTGAGGAACAGTCCAGTTAAATGGGCAGACTGGATTGATAGACTTCTCCCGAGATATGGGGGTCACTGGAGGAGAGCTGGGATTTATGACGCCATTTTTCTGTCCAAACAATCGATTAACAGAGATGAGAATCTGCTTGCTGCTGCCTTATTCTTCTGGAATTCTGCCAGCAATACATTTGACTTCCGCGTGGGTCCCATGGCGCCAACCTTGCTGGACATGGCTCAGATTTTCGGGTTCAGGCCCCATGGTAGGCCTGTTGATGCCGTTGGAGATTATCACAGGCGGAGGAATCAAGAGAAAGTGGCCACTCCTTTTATTATCCCTCCAGCCGTGATCAACCAGAACTGCTCTTTCTCCAACTATCTGAAGAAATTCAGTGCTGAGAAGGACAAGGACCAGCAACATATGTTATTCCTTCTGTATTGGCTGAATCGGTTCGTTCTCCCCAATCGGTCTTCTGCAGTTCTGCTAGAGTACAGACACTTGGCAGAAGCACTCCACAATCACACTGATGTGGGGCTCGGGCCTACAGTTCTGGCTCACCTTTTCAAGAATCTGCACACTGCCACCCTGGAGAACCCATTGAACCTGTCAGCCCCGGGCTCATTCTGGATGATCCAGATCTGGCTGCAGGTTTATTTTCCAGAAATAAGGTTCCCAGACATAGTTCTGCCTGAAGATCAAGTCCTGGCTCTTCCTCTGATATCGGCAGACGTGCCCAAGCGTTTTATTGAGGAGTATTTGATGCTTTTCAGGCATTGTATAAAGAGGTCGGCAGCTCAGTGGCAAGTGGTGATCAGGAGGACCTATCCTTGGTTCCAGACCGGATTTCGGTTGTTTGAGAAGGAGCCAGAAGATGAAGCTGCCAGAACAGATTTCAGGAGGAAATTTCTGAGCATTACTCTGCCCAGAGATCTACCCCATGGTGGGGGCAAGCCTCCAAACTATCATCTGGGGGCAGAAGTCTACCATCCCAACTTCTGCGCAAGGCAGCTTGGTTGTCCCCAACTCATTCCGCTGAGATCATATCGGAGTTGTAACCGGGCCTCTTCTTGGAGGGATGCAGATGACCTGGAGGTGCACAAGGATGCCCGGTGTGCAGTGAACAAAATCAACAACAGCACGGATGCCCTCTATCCCTCGTGGGAGCTGAATTCCTGCAGTTCTGCCGATTTTGACGCATGGTGGAAAGCCAGATTCCAAAGTATGCCTGCTTCTGTCACTGCCCTCAAGGTGCTGTTCGATGGTTGGGAAAACTGGGTCGTTTTTGCGGATGGGGATGCCAAGACGCATATGATCCAGACTATCAAGGATATCAACGCGCAAATTATAGAAGGTAGATTTCTGATTCTGTCTGGGATTCGTTCTGTCCTGATGATTGATTTCTAATGTCTATTCTGCCTGTATCAGATCCTTCTTTGACTAGCGTAGGTGGGCAGTCTGTTCATGCTGGAGAAGTGATTGGTAAGTCTTTTCTTTTAACTCTATTCTGTCTTTTCCTGCTGGATTGGTTTCTAACGTCTAATGCCTTGGTGCAGTCTCTTCTGTTATTGCTGCCGGGGACTTGGAGCTCCCCTCTGCAGATGAAGGAGATGAGGTCCAGACAGAACAAACACCTACCGAGGCCGCTCTTTCTGGCAGGAGAAAAAGGAAAGGACCTGCCCCTCCTTTGGATAATACCACGCGGCCCGGCATTTCAGGTAAGCTCGTGATGTTCCAACCATTCCCTTTAAATTTATTATGTCTTGCCTTCTTTTCCCTAATACTGCTTTTCGTTCTGCGCAGCTGGAAGTCCTTCCCCTCCTCCTACCAAGTTGAAAAAACTTAAAAAGAGGAGTGAGGAGGAGTATGTCGTCGTGGAAGAAACGGCAGCAGTTCCCACCACTACCTCTGGGACGGATGAAGAGCTGCGAGAGGCTTTTGAGGAGGTGGAGCAGGAAAAAGAATTGGAAGAGCTGGAAGAAACGCCTCAGGAAAAAACGGCAGTGGTGGAAGGAGAGGTAAGTTTTATTTCTGTGATTCGCATCAGTTCCCTTCTTGCGCTGTTTCTTCCATTCTGACCCCTGTTTTGTAGGAGGAGATCCCTGCTGAGGTGATTGCAGAGAGCATTGCCTTGGCACAGAAGCAACAAGGGGGTCCAAGGACTGAGCTGACTAGCTCAGAACTAGCCCTATTTGAGGATGCCGAGGCAGAGCATTCTACTGCCGCTCCAGTGGCTGAGGATCAGGCGGAACGGTCTGCATCAGAGCTTGTGGATCAGGCAGAACTGTCTGTTGTGGTTCCGGAGGCTGAAGTGGAAACAACCGCCGCTGCCCCTGTGGTTGTGGTAACTTTCTTTCTTATTTGTCCACACTCTCCTGCATTTCTGCCTTGTTCTTTATTTTTAACTGTTGTAGCCTTTTCAGGTAGAAGTGCCTAAAGCTGTTGGCGTCCTGGCAGCGGTTACCAGTCCCCAGAAGCCTCCTATTGTTGCTGTAAGTTTTCATAACTTTTGGGCCTTTATTTTCCACTTTCTGCCTGGTCTTACCTTATGCTTTCTTCTTGCAGATGCCCATTCATTCCCTTCCAGGATCATTTGCCACGGCCTCTTTTGCTGATCCAGAACTCGAAGAGTTTGAAGCCATGGATCTGGATGCCCAATTGGACAGACTGGAGAAACTCAGCTCTCCTCCAGGCAAGACAAAATCTAGGGCAGTGGAGGAGGCCATGGAGAGGTTGAAAATCTGGCAGTCTAATGAGCTGGAGTTTGATCAAGACAATGAAGCCTTAAATCAGCTGATGAAGGACCTGGACCTGCTTCACAGACAGAACATGGCTCCAAAACCTATCCTTGAGATGGGCCTAAGCTTGGCCAGAGATGTGCTCAATCTGCATGATCGCTATGAGGATCTCAGACCTACTTTCAAGACTTCTGAATTCTGCAAGGTCACTCATGAAGCCAACCTGGCTGATTTTGCAAAGCAGAAAGCAGAACTGGATCAGATGGTGGCCGGATACAGGGAAGCCAGGGCCACTGCGGACAAGCTGGAGAAGCAGATTGAAGAGCTCCAAAAACAACTGGCAGAATGCAGGCAGGTGCAGAGCAGGCTTGGGGCTGGACTGAGTTCTAAAACTAAGGCCACTTTCCTTGTGCAAAGTATGGTTGCAGCTTCCAGGCCAGCCTTGGAGATTGCAGAGGCTTCAATTCACCAGGGGGTGCTGCTCCAGAAAGAGCTTTCTATCAAGAAAGCGAACCTGCAGGAGACTCTTAGAAAACTAGGATTTTAGCTTCTTCTTTCCTTTTATTGTTCGAATAATTTGCCGCAAAGGTGGCTATTTTTATATAAGCTTTCAAAGCATTTTACTGCTTTTTATTTATTCTTGATGCAATAACCGGACACGGCTTTGAAAGTAAAAACAAAAACAACTTTAAAGCAAAAACAGATCTAAGCAAGATTCTTTTCAAGAAAAGTCAAGCTTGTTCCTCTTCTATCCCGGGATCTGTTTGTACAGCCTGCGAATCCCACATGGTTGGATAGAACTTCTTTAACCATTTACCATTAATTGGGGCAAAATGAACAACTCCATCTCGGTCCTGCAACCTGTATGCCCCCATTCCGAGGATTTGGTTAATTAAAAAAGGGTCTTCTCACGTAGGTGACCATTTCCCATATCCAGCTATGTGTGCTCCAAGGGGCAGAATTGCCTTCCAGACTATCTCTCCCTCTTCAAAACTTTTGTTCCTGACTCTTCTGTTGTAGGCCCTTGATACAGCCTGTTTTCCTGCTAAGAGTTGAGGGTGTCAATTCTGCTTGCATCCAATTCTTCCAATTCCAGCAACATGGCTTGAGAGTAATCCTCCCCAATGAGACCGTGCTGGTGAGCAATTCTAAGAGACTGGACTGCTATCTCCATGGGAAGAATTGCATCATGGCCGTAGGTTAGAGCATAAGGGGTCATCCCAGTTGCTTCTCTTTTTGAAGTTCTGTATGCCCACAAAGTTTCTGATAACTTCTCATGCCACTGCTTTGGATTCTTCTCTAGCATTTTTGTAATAACCCAAAACAAAATATTCTAAAATTAGTATTAATTTATTCTAGCAAAAGACGACTTTGTCCTCACCTCTTTTAAGAGGGGGAAAATTTGACTTTTTGACCGAGAAGGAATTTGGGAATTCCGTTAACGCCGTTGCGTAGAGCACGGCGAAACGAGTTCGTAGACACGGAGTAGACCCGAATCGGAGTTGTAACGAAGGAGTTATGGTCAAAAGAGTCTCAGTGGCAGAACTGTAAATATTTCAAAATTGATTTAATAAAAAGAAAATCTGTCAGCTCTCTCTCTCTCTCTCTCTCTCTCTCTCTCTCTCTCTCTCTCTCTCCCTCCCGATAGTTTCAGAAACCCATTCGGGCAGCCCCATTCCAAGTCACCCCCAACGCCGCCTCAAGCCACCCCGACCCTCCGGAACGGACCCAGCAGCACCGGCCAGCTCCCGCCATCAACCTCAGCCCGTCCGCCGCCCCTGCTGCTGTCTGGAGCCGCTGGAAAACGCAGCAGTTTTGGCCGATTTTCCAACTTCAGTTTCTCCCTCATCCGGCCACCAAATCAGTCGTGTGAGGTATCGATTTCTAACTATTTTTCGTGCTCTAACTGATGGTTGGCTGGGTTTAGATCGATTTCACCCCTAGGTTGCTCAATTTTTGACTTGAAATCGCCCGAACTTCGACCGCCGGAATCGGCCATTTCCGGCCAGTTTTTGGGGGTTGTCCAAGAACAAAAGTGACTCCAAATGGGGTGTTTTACCTAGGGTAGGAGTTTGGAGTCTCGGTTCCAAGATTTTTCCGGCACACCCGATCGCTTTGGACAACCGAGCGGTCCGCGCGTGTGGCGGCGCGTGGGCCAGGGTGGAGGCACGGATCTGGCCAGTTTTGAGACCCTCGTGCCATCACGAGCGCGCAGGATTTCGCGGATATCAATTCGGAGTCCGTTTGAGCCCCGAACGGATTTTCCATAATATGCGATTCCCGGTTGCAGCATCGTCTAGCCGTTGGATCGCACCCCATTTCGGATATGTTGTTCTACATTGTTTCAGGATAGCGTAGGATTCGACGGATTGCAAATCGGAGTCCCGGATACTCCGGAATCGCGAACCCTGGGGCTAGGGTTAGGGTTTTAAGCGATAGCGCGATTTTGGCCAATCCGACCGTCCATTTCGGACCAAACTCGCAGGACATGGGTTTTACACAGTGAGGAACCTCTATAGAATCCCAGATCGGCCATCGGAGATCGTGGACCCCACGGGGTTCCGGATCGGCCGGTCTAACAGTTTATCGCTTTGTAAGGTTTCCGGTCTTTTAAGGCCATTCTGGACATAGAGTTGACTTTACAGTGAGAGCACGTATTTCTAGGAGCCGGGGGTCAGGGTATTTAATTTAATGTTTTTATTGAGCAGTTTAGTAATTGAATATTCATGGTTAAACAGGCATCAGAGGCCAAACTGAACCACAGGAGGGACCTTCAAGAGGTCCAGCTAGCTCGGACCAGCAGTGAGTGGACCTTTCTTTTTTTAAATGATTTTCTGAATCAGTTTTATTCAGTGTGATTTATTCCTATGAATTTAAAGATTCCTTCTATACATTACTTAGCTGATTTTGCTAAAGTTATTTGGACAACAGACTTTGAGATTTATGATTCAGAAATATCTAGCTCAGATTTTATCAGAATACAGAGGATGTCAGATTTTATCCAAGATAATTATTTTAGACCACCATGAATTATAGAAAGCAGAGTTTGAGTTTTCTATCAGATAAAAGGGGCAGCACAGTTATAGATTGAATAAAGATTCAGTTATTCATCAGATCTTTCAGAAATATTATGATATTTATATTTGATATTTTCTCAGCAGTTAATATTTTCTTAAACCACTGTGGGTACCCGGTTACAGAAACAGGTTGCCGTCAAATAAGACGATGTCTACGGACATCCAGATTGCCTTCGGTTTATGTTGCCTTCAGATATGATGATGTCTACAGACATCCAGTTTACTTTCAGTTACGTCAGTGCACTTGACATTTGCCTCACGAGTTTTGGGGACGCCCGGACCGTGAGTGCCAGGATTGCGAATCAGGCTGACTACGGTCTCCTGAATCCTGCCAGTTTGCGGCTCGGATACACTATGTGTCGCCGAGACCTGCCAGGGGAATTGACGAATTTATAGAGGAATTGACGGAAATTAAAAGGGTACACCGAGTTGGTAACTTTAGAGGAATGTCAGTGCAATTATGCAAATATTGATTTCAGTGATTTTACTTGAGTTTCTTAATATCGAGCAGTAATGGTATATATATGTTTACCTAAATGCTTTGGACTTATCATAATTCAAGTGCAGTTTAAATATTCAGTCGTATGATTATCATTATTTTTACAGTGGGGGTTATTATGTTCATATACTGTTTCCTGGAACTTTATTTTGGTCCACTCACACTTTGAAATGTTTTGCGCCCCCCAGGCAGTCGAGTGTGCAGGAATCCACCACCAGGCCATCTCCTAGCTCCCACGCTATTTCCAAGCTGTAGGATTTCTTGTAACCTACTTAAATTCTTGTAAACAATTAGTAACTGCTCTGATATCTGGTTGAAATAGATAACCAGAACTGGTGAATATTTAGTTACCCTTTTCTGGCAGTTGGTGTGGATTTATCAGTTTGTTTGACAGGTGGAAAAATTTGGGTTTAGTCAAATTACAGGGGAGTCTCTGCCGAAATTAAAGCAGGAGTCCAGAGAAAGTTTTAACCATATTTATATCCAGGAAGGGTAAAGAGGTCATTGTGCCCGACAATTGCCAGGTGTCGGACACGCACAGGGCTTGGCTCGAATTCCAAAGCGGAAATTGGGTCGGGTCCTGTCAATTTGGTATCAGAGCATAGGTTTTACTTCCTGTAGACTTCGCACTATGTGCATCCTCGTTCTCTTTTCGAGTTGGGCCCTAATGGTGGTGGTATCCGTAAGACAATTGGACAGATATCTCGATGTAAGGAAATGAGATTTCTAAGTTGAACAGAAACTGCACCGGTATTTGAACCGGTAGAGTAATTTTTTGTTAAGAGGCTCGTCAAGAGCCGTACCTACTGTACCAAGTAGGCAGGAAGATCCAAATGTCCAGTAGACCTTGGGAGTTGATAACTCAGGGTTTAGTCAGCCAGAGATCCATCCGTGAGATAGGTGGATCCAGTAAAAAGGATTGAAGGCTATAAATTGGGATAATGGTGGTACCTAGTAGTAAAAAGAGGATTAAATTGAAGGAATAGAGCAGGACATGGAGGTCCTAGTTGCTCTACAGAAGAGTAAAGTATTGGTGGGATTTAGTTAAGAAGAGATACCAGGATCCTTTGATTAATACGTAACAAGTATTTTAGAGCCGAATTTAATAGCTAGTCTTATCTGTAAGTTTACAGAAGGTGAGGATACAAGAGGTTTTGCAGCAGAATAGAGAATAATAATTGGATCCGAGTATAAAAAAAAAAAAAAAAAAAAAAAGGGGGTTCCATACACTGTTTTCTACTAAAAGAGATCTGAAAGTAAGAGGTAATACCTAGTTGCGATAAGGTTAAAAGCCTCCCCCCCCCCAAGATATTGTGATCAGTTAGTGGTTAATTAACTTTGATGCCGTGATAATGTCTGCCTCAGCCAGATAATGGGTAGACCATGAGGTGCACTCTGTGCACAGTATTTGGATATAGGTAATACTAATCAGGAGGAATTTAAGAGGGGTATCTACAGTGGTGATTATAGTCTCCGATCACCGAATGGCCGCAGATACGGAAAGTACCGATCTGGATTTAGTTCCAGTGAAAGTACCAGTCAAGATAGTCATATTGGCAATTGTTCTGGGGCTGGTATAGCCAGGAGTGTTGGAAGACAATTGTTATCAGTCTCTAACAGGAGAAGTTGCCCTATTGTGCCAAGTGTGGAAGGCATTATTCCGAGCCCTACTAGAGGAGTACTATGGGAGAATAAGATTATGGATAGTCTAAGCCTTTCAAAAGGGATTGCCGCTGTTCCCTTAGTATTAAAAGATCATTTCTGCAGCAAAACAAGTATGCAAGGTAAGTTACCGAAAATACCACAGTTTATGGGAGTTCTGTTTAGCGATGGGCCCAGAGCAGTATGGCTAGTTGAGGAAGCAGTCAACCATGAGGTTATGTGGCAACAGTTTTAAGCCGCAGGTAGACAGTATATTATGTCTCAGTAGGAAGCATGAGCATTATTTACTGTAGATACAGATTGAATTCCTCTCCGGCATGGTTGACTGGAGATCATCCTAGAGTTGGATTACTCTGACCAGATACAGTGTTACAGAGTTACTTTTTATTGGGAGATTGGGTTTATGTTTGAGCTCGCTCCAGGAAGGGAGCCTTTTTTCTCCGGTAAAGTATAAAGGAATACTAATAAGTTGAATGAGTTAAAGACTAATAAGGAATATTTGCCGGAAATGATAACGAAGAAGGTCATTCAGCTTAGCGCTTTCCTCAGTGAAGTGTTCTAGTGTTATTTAAGGAAAGGAGATGTCATCATGAAGTTATACATGGACACAAGGTAGCAAGATAAGATCACAGTACAGAAATAAAATCCCTTAGGAACAGAGAATTATAAAAAGAAAGAAAAGATACAAAAATTGTGATATTGATTGCAAGGTAAGGTAAGCAATCAGGGAAGGAAGCTGATGAGAGCAGACAACCAGCTCATCAATTCTCCTAGTCTAGAAGGACCTCAGGAGATTAGAGCATAAGGCCGCCTTCACGATTCCCTGATCTTGCTGAAACATGATCAGGGATAGTCTTGCTTCCTGAGTGGATGATCAGAGATAGTCTTGCTTCTCGGGCATATTGAGTGCTTATTGATAAGAAAAACAAGTAGATATCGCATCACTGGTATGAAGTAAATTGGATGTCTTCTGCAAAGAAAGTTTCATTAGTAACACATTTATACACAAGTACAATGAAGAGGTAGAATCAGTGAATTTCAAATTAACCATAGGAAAATTGCGAGATTCTCGGGGTACTTTTGCCAAAGTAGCTCCGTGAAATCCGTAAAGCAAGATCGGCTTGACGAAGATAATCCGCGGAAATGCCGAAAGTACCGACAGCATTATTAGAGGCCACGTGAAGTTTTGGACTCTTGTGAAAGAGAAAAATAATGTGGGGATTCGAGAAGATTTTGGAATCCGAAAAGCTGCCACATTTTCATCTATAGATATTGCCTTCGTAAAACTTGATTGAGCAACAGCATTTCAGCTCAACTTTTTTCAGTGTTTACAAGACTTTCTTAGAAACCTTCTTAGAATGGCTTCCTCTTCTTCCTGCCCAAATTATTTCAATTTAAATGATGTTCCCACAACAGTTAGTGACGCTACAGTTTGGCGTCCATCCTTTGTATCCAACAATCGTCATCTCACAGTTAATGATTCTGTGATGATGAATGATGCTACTGCTGTCATAGTAGCTAAGAATTGTATTACTCCAATGGATGAAATGCTAATGACAGGGAGGTCTGAGGAAGAGGCCATGCATGACTCAATGGCTTTTAGCATTCAGAGTGCTGTTTCTGTTTCAAACATGGTTGATCGTTTGCGGGCTAGAGCAAACGAGGTTCAGCAGCTAACAACTGAAAATTTGTCTCTTCAAAGAAGACTTCATGAGTCTCAACAGGAAGTTGAGAAACTCAAAGGAGAAAACAACTCCTTGTTGAAACTGGTGAGTTCGTACTCCGATGATACACTGAGAAGGCTAAACATGCTGCAGGTCTCCAATGAAAGAATTTTGGGAGACCACGAGAGACTTATGGCTAGGCTTAAGAGGCGTCGTCCTCTTCCTTCAGAGGCTTCCAGAACTTAATGTAATTTATAGATTCTACAGAACCTGCACCTTCTTTGCAGGTGGAAAAATCTATCTGTTATATGTTCCTTTCGTACTATAATAATTGAGCAGGTTAAGTTCAGAATCTTGATTTGATTTTTACGAGTAGAAGGTTGAATTAAATGTTATGAAAAGCAAAAGTTTAAAACAGAAATCTTACAAGGAGCTTCTTATGATGAAAGGAACAGTAGGAATTATCAGTAAGGAATAGCTCCTCAACAAGAATCAATAATGTTCTTATAATCACTTTCGATTTCTGAAAGGAAGAAGCAGTAACTTACAATGGATTGGGTGTTCAGTCTCCTTGAACATAGAGAAAGCAGGGTGGAGTGTAGGAAATTAAGGATCGATTCAATAAATCTGCGTATGTTCCGCAGGTGAGAACCAAGTATAATCTGAAACAAACTGGCAAGGATTTTCACAGATAAGATCTTGTAATGCTATGGAATACAACTCCCTATGATTTAGATCAAGAAACCCCGGTTAAGATCCAGTTGAACTCAGCTAAAGGAAGCTTTTAGAAATTAATTACAGTCTAATACTACAATTCACCCCAGACAGATGCTCAATTTAAGAGAATGACTCAAATTTTAGGGGAATTGTTGGGGTGTTGTATCCTATAGTTTTGGAGTGATTGGGGTTACCATTTGAGAAGGTGTATACCTCAAATGACAATTGTCAGCTAAACTGAACTTCCTTAGCTTACAAATCTCAAATTGCCACTAGTCTCTATAATTAAAATGTTTCTAATTGCTGCTCAATACGAGGCATGATATAGACCACTCAAGTGGAAAGATGGAATAGAAGACAGAGTTTCTTGGTATCTGGAAGTGTGGTACAAACTACAGAAACCTATTGGATTAATTGGTAAAAGCCTCAAGCGACCCAGGATTGACAGGAAGTTATACAAATACTAGAAGAAGGATCTTCAGTTGAGTATTCTTCAATTTCTATCACCTATAGAAGAGGTAGTGAAATTGAAGGAAACAAGGAAGTCAAATCCTAGCATTATCAGACCCAATGAGATTATAGAATGTGTGGGAAACAAGCAGTTCAGATTTTGGTATAGGAAGTGTTTAGCATAGTAACTCAGTAGCAAATACAGGAACAGTTCTTCTCCCCTTCGAATGACAGGGAGGTAAATTTCGAGGACGAAATTTTTATAACGGGGGTAGATTGTAATAACCCAAAACAAAATATTCTAAAATTAGTATTAATTTATTCTAGCAAAAGACGACTTTGTCCTCACCTCTTTTAAAAGGGGGAAAATTTGACTTTTTGACCGAGAAGGAATTTGGGAATTCCGTTTACGCCGTTGCGTAGAGCACGGCGAAACGAGTTCGTAGACACGGAGTAGACCCGAATCGGAGTTGTAACGAAGGAGTTATGGTCAAAAGAGTCTCAGTGGCAGAACTGTAAATATTTCGAAGTTGATTTAATAAAAAGAAAATCTGTCAGCTCTCTCTCTCTCTCTCTCTCTCTCTCCCTCCCGATAGTTTCAGAAACCCATTCGGGCAGCCCCATTCCAAGCCACCCCCAACGCCGCCTCAAGCCACCCCGACCCTCCGGAACGGACCCAGCAGCACCGGCCAGCTCCCGCCATCAACCTCAGCCCGTCCGCCGCCACTGCTGCTGTCTGGAGCCGCTGGAAAACGCAGCAGTTTTGGCCGATTTTCCAACTTCAGTTTCTCCCTCATCCGGCCACCAAATCAGTCGTGTGAGGTATCGATTTCTAGCTATTTTTCGTGCTCTAACTGATGGTTGGCTGGGTTTAGATCGATTTCACCCCTAGGTTGCTCAATGTTTGATTTGAAATCGCCCGAACTTCGACCGCCGGAATCGGCCATTTCCGGCCAGTTTTTGGGGGTTGTCCAAGAACAAAAGTGACTCCAAATGGGGTGTTTTACCTAGGGTAGGAGTTTGGAGTCTCGGTTCCAAGATTTTTCCGGCACACCCGATCGCTTTGGACACCCGATCGGTCCGCGCGTGTGGCGGCGCGTGGGCCAGGGTGGAGGCACGGCTCTGGCCAGTTTTGAGACCCTCGTGCCATCACGAGCGCGCAGGATTTCGCGGATCTCAATTCGGAGTCCGTTTGAGCCCCGAACGGATTTTCCATAATATGCGATTCCCGGTTGCAGCGTCGTCTAGCCGTTGGATCGCACCCCATTTCGGATATGTTGTTCTACATTGTTTCAGGATAGCGTAGGATTCGACGGATTGCAAATCGGAGTCCCGGATACTCCGGAATCGCGAACCCTGGGGCTAGGGTTAGGGTTTTAAGCGATAGCGCGATTTTGGCCAATCCGACCGTCCATTTCGGACCAAACTCGCAGGACATGGGTTTTACACAGTGAGGAACCTCTATAGAATCCCAGATCGGCCATCGGAGATCGTGGACCCCACGGGGTTCCGGATCGGCCGGTCTAACAGTTTATCGCTTTGTAAGGTTTCCGGTCTTTTAAGGCCATTCTGGACATAGAGTTGACTTTACAGTGAGAGCACGTATTTCTAGGAGCCGGGGGTCAGGGTATTTAATTTAATGTTTTTATTGAGCAGTTTAGTAATTGAATATTCATGGTTAAACAGGCATCAGAGGCCAAACTGAACCACAGGAGGGACCTTCAAGAGGTCCAGCTAGCTCGGACCAGCAGTGAGTGGACCTTTCTTTTTTTAAATGATTTTCTGAATCAGTTTTATTCAGTGTGATTTATTCCTATGAATTTAAAGATTCCTTCTATACATTACTTAGCTGATTTTGCTAAAGTTATTTGGACAACAGACTTTGAGATTTATGATTCAGAAATATCTAGCTCAGATTTTATCAGAATACAGAGGATGTCAGATTTTATCCAAGATAATTATTTTAGACCACCATGAATTATAGAAAGCAGAGTTTGAGTTTTCTATCAGATAAAAGGGGCAGCACAGTTATAGATTGAATAAAGATTCAGTTATTCATCAGATCTTTCAGAAATATTATGATATTTATATTTGATATTTTCTCAGCAGTTAATATTTTCTTAAACCACTGTGGGTACCCGGTTACAGAAACAGGTTGCCGTCAAATAAGACGATGTCTACGGACATCCAGATTGCCTTCGGTTTATGTTGCCTTCAGATATGATGATGTCTACAGACATCCAGTTTACTTTCAGTTACGTCAGTGCACTTGACATTTGCCTCACGAGTTTTGGGGACGCCCGGACCGTGAGTGCCAGGATTGCGAATCAGGCTGACTACGGTCTCCTGAATCCTGCCAGTTTGCGGCTCGGATACACTATGTGTCGCCGAGACCTGCCAGGGGAATTGACGAATTTATAGAGGAATTGACGGAAATTAAAAGGGTACACCGAGTTGGTAACTTTAGAGGAATGTCAGTGCAATTATGCAAATATTGATTTCAGTGATTTTACTTGAGTTTCTTAATATCGAGCAGTAATGGTATATATATGTTTACCTAAATGCTTTGGACTTATCATAATTCAAGTGCAGTTTAAATATTCAGTCGTATGATTATCATTATTTTTACAGTGGGGGTTATTATGTTCATATACTGTTTCCTGGAACTTTATTTTGGTCCACTCACACTTTGAAATGTTTTGCGCCCCCCAGGCAGTCGAGTGTGCAGGAATCCACCACCAGGCCATCTCCTAGCTCCCACGCTATTTCCAAGCTGTAGGATTTCTTGTAACCTACTTAAATTCTTGTAAACAATTAGTAACTGCTCTGATATCTGGTTGAAATAGATAACCAGAACTGGTGAATATTTAGTTACCCTTTTCTGGCAGTTGGTGTGGATTTATCAGTTTGTTTGACAGGTGGAAAAATTTGGGTTTAGTCAAATTACAGGGGAGTCTCTGCCGAAATTAAAGCAGGAGTCCAGAGAAAGTTTTAACCATATTTATATCCAGGAAGGGTAAAGAGGTCATTGTGCCCGACAATTGCCAGGTGTCGGACACGCACAGGGCTTGGCTCGAATTCCAAAGCGGAAATTGGGTCGGGTCCTGTCAATTTTTCTGATGATATTGATAATCACGTTGTTACTTGACTCTGCCTGTCCATTAGCTTGAGCATAGTAAGGAGTAGATTGAAGCAGTTTGAACTTGAATGTTTCTGCCATATCTAGCATGTCCCTAGATATGAAAGAAGAACCCCTATCAGTTGTGATTGATTCTGGAATGCCAAACCTTTGTATGATCTGTTCTTCGATGAAGGTGATGATCTCTTGAGATGTTGTGGTTTTTACTGGCTTGGCCTCCACCCATTTGGTGAAGTAGTCTGTAGCAACAATAATGAAACAATGCTGCTGGTTGCTAGCTGGATAGATCTTGCCAATGAGATCCATTGCCCATCCCCTAAAAGGCCATGGTTTTACTACTGGGTTCATGGGAACCGAATGGGCCTGCTGGATTGGGCCGTGCCTTTGACAGGCGTCACATCCTTTGGAATAGTTGATGCAATCCTTCATCATGGTTGGCCAGAAGTAGCCATACCTTCTGATTAACCAGCACATCTTCTTTCCCCCTTGGAGAGCTCCACAGATCCTCTCATGGGTTTCTCCCATGACTTTCATGTATTCTGTCTTCCCGAGGCACCTTAATAGTACCTCATCCTTACTTTTTCGGACCAAATCTTCATTCCACATGAGGTAGTTTGTAGCCATGATTCTGACTCTTTTCTTAGAGGGCAGAGTGGGATATCGTAAGTAAGTCATGATAGGCTCCCTCCAATCGTCTTCAGTTATCAAGGCAGAATTGACTTCTATCTCCATTCCTTTAGTCAAAACAGATGGTAGACTTTTCCTTCCTATCTTGATGATCCTTTGGACGCAGTCTTCGGGCATTTGTATGCCTGATGCCACCTGAGCCAGTTCATTGGCTGCAAAGTTTTCCTCCCTTGGGATGTGCTCCCAAGTAGCTTCTCTAAATTCTGTTAGCAGATTTCTAGCTGCTACTAGATATACAGCCAGAGAAGGATTCAGACACTTATATTCTCCAGCAATCTGTTTTAGGACAAGCATGGAATCTCCTAAGATCTCCACGGACTGGACTCCTAATTCTACCAACATCTCAAGCCCTATAATCAAAGCCTCATACTCGGCCCTGTTGTTGGTGCATTGGAAATCTAGCTGGAAGGAGTAGCAATGCCTGACCCCTAATGGTTCCTCCAGAACAATCCCTGCTCCTGAAGCTTTATCTGTCTTTGATCCATCAAAATATAATTTCCACGGTGTGAGATGAATCGAGTAGATTGGATTGTTAAGGCAAACATGAGCTCTAGTTAGTAGATCTGCATTTGCTATGTCCAAGGAATCCATGTTTTCAATTTCCTCTCCCGGGTGATCTGCCAAGAAGTCTGCCACAGCTTGTCCTTTGACAGCTTTCTGGGGGACATACCTGAAGGTGAATTCTGTCAAAGCCAAAGTCCATTTCCCAATTCTGCCCCTCAGCATTGGTCTCGTTAGCATGTATTTGATTAAGTCTGTTTTGGCAATGATGTAGATAGTATGTGGCAGCATGTAGTGCCTGAGCTTTACAGCAGTAAAATACAAGGCCAGGCAGAGCCTTTCTATTGCAGAATACCTTCTCTCTACTTCTGTTAATGTTCTGCTTAGATAATAGACTGCTTGTTCCTTTCCTTCTTTGTTGTCTTGAACTAAAAGACTTCCAATGGATACTTCTGATGCAGATACATAAAGCTTGAGTGGTCTGCCTCTTTTTGGCGGGGACAGAACTGGTGGGTTTGAGAGGTAATGCTTTATTTCCTGGAAAGCCTGTTGGTGCTGTTCTTCCCATTTGAATGTCTGTTCCTGCTTCAGCCTTAACAGGGGAGAAAAAGGTTGGATTTTTCCTGCAGAATTGGATATGAATCTCCTTAGAAAATTGATTTTCCCTAAGAGACTTTGAAGTTCCTTCTTGTTCCGAGGTGGTAGAGCTTCTATGATGGATTTTGCTTTATTTCTGTCAACCTCTATACCTCTCTGGTGGACCAAGAATCCTAAGAAATTTCCTGCTTGGACTCTAAAAACACATTTTTTGGGGTTCATTTTTAGTTTGTGTTGCCTCATTCTTAGGAATGCCTTTTTTAGGCTTGCTACGTGGTTTCCTTCCTCAGGGGATTTAATCACCACGTCATCTATGTATACTTCCAAGGATTGTCCTATCATATCATGAAAAATAGAATTCATTGCCCTTTGGTAGGTGGCCCCTGCATTCCTCAAATCGAAGGGCATTACAGTATATTCGAAACCACTTATATGTCCTGGACACATAAAGGCTATCTTGTGGATGTCCTGTTCTGCCATCATAATCTGGTTATAACCTGCATTGCCGTCCATGAAAGATAGCATCTGGTTATGAACAGCTCCATCTACTAGCATGTCTGCCATTGGCATAGGATATTCGTCTTTAGGAGATGCCTCATTCAGATTTCTGTAATCCACGCAGATTCTAACTGCCCCTGTTTTTCTTTTGAGAACAGGTACAATATTTGCTAACCAATCGGCATAGACGGCTGGCCTGATGAATCCTGCCTTGAGCAACCTTTCTATCTCTTCTTTGACCTTTAGTTCTGTGTCCATAGACATTCTTCTTCTGGCCTGTTTGACTGGAAGGTAGCCATCTTTAATTGGCAGCTTGTGCTCTACTAACTGCCTGTCCAATCCTGGCATTTCGTGGTAATGCCAGGCAAAATAATCTCTGAATTCCTACAAAAGTGCCATGAGTTCAGTCTTGAGTGGCTCCTTCAAAAGTGTGTTGATGAAAGTAGGCCTTGGATCCTCTTCTGTCCCTAAGTTTATCTCCTGTAGAGGATCCTCTACTTCTGGCAGGGAGTCATCTAGTGCTGCTGGTGCAAAATCTAATACTTCCTCCTGTAAAATTTCCTCCTCTTGTTCTTTTGTGCTTTCATGGGTGAATTCTGCCATATTGATGGCTGGATTTTGTATGAAAAGCCTCCTTTCTCCCCAGTATATCAACAATATTTTTGTGATGGATCGGATTGTTGCAGCTCGATCCTTGTCTAGTTGATTAGGACTAAACATCAGAGTTCTGGAAGTTTAGCACAAAAAGGTCTATTCCAGTCCTCTGGAGAACTGGCTAAACCTTCTTCAATGAGTCTTTGGGCCGTGACACCATGTGGGCGGCCGTTCTGATTGACTCCGAGGAAAGTGAAGGGACCGAGGTCATCATGATAATACCTTGCTTCAAAGCACATGGCAGAGGGCAGGAATGGCCGTGGATCGGCCTCTATAATCTCCATGCAGACTTCTTCATTCCATAGTGCTAACTGCTGGTGGAGGGTGGAAGGAATACAAAGGCTCTGGTGAATCCAATCCCTGCCAAGTAGTGCATTGTAGGTGGTGGAAGTAGTGTCTATAACAAAGAATGCTATTTTCAACTCTTTGCTTCGGACTATGACATCCACATCTAAGATGCCATGTATTTTGGTGATGCCCCCAGCGAAGTTGGTGACGGTCAATCGTGTTGGAATCAGATCTTTCTCTGTCCTGCCCAACTTGGTCAGCATTCTGTGGGGTAATAGATTAATGGCTGCACCTCCATCTACCATGATCTTGGAAATAGGAATACCCCCAAGATTTGCCGTTATAAACAAAGGTCTGAGGTGATTTGCCATTTCTCTGGTTGGCTTGGCGAAACAAGGTTGCTCTGTAGCTAGTTTATTGGCTGTTCTGCCTGTCTTGGGTTTTCTGGTTGTGGTTCTGGTGGCTCCTCTGCTTCTGCCAATCTACATTCAAAGCTTTCCTGAGAGAAAACATCCCCTTCCAGAGTGCTTTCTTGTCCTTCGGCAGCCCTGAATTTACCTGGTAGGATGAATACCATGTTAATTCCCAGATCACCCTGTAGGAGGTCTTCTAATTCTGTGCCAAAAGCTTCTGTTTCTGGGTCCAATTCTTCACCAAATTCCATTAATTCTTCCCCGTATTTTTCCGTCCAGTCATCCTGTTCTGCTACTTCGAGGGGCTCTTTCTGATCATCTGCAGAAGGTTCATAGTCCAATTGCTCTTCTTCATATTCCTCAGTGTAGTCGTCTTCTCCTTGTAATGGGGTTGACCCGGATTTCTCTGGTGTCTGCGTGGTGTCAGGACGACTGCTGGAGGACGAGGCTACATGGATAGGAGACCTGGCTGGTGGTTCTGTTTTCAGCAATTCCCTTGACTGGCAGGCTTTCTGTTCTGTCTGAGGAAGTGTTTCAGGATTCTTTCCTTTCCTGGCAGAACTGGGTTGTGAACGTACCTGCGTACTATCTTGGCTCCTAAGATATGTGCAGTATTGCCTCTGGATTCTCCTTTTCTGAGTTCTGGTCAGCTCCAGAGTCGGTCTACCGCTTCTTCCTACGGAATACTATCTCCCTTCTATGATCGTTGCCAAGGGTTTTTCGTTTCCGGGTGTCTTGACTGGTATTTCCTTTCTGGGTTGCTCCGTCCTCCTCTCGCTGTATTGTGTAGGCCTAAGACAGCTCTTCTGCCTTGTTTTGTCTCGGGATGAGGTTCCAATCCTGTCAAAGACACTAGGTGTGGGTTGATTTTGTGTGTCTAGAACCACCTCTAGCTCTGTTTCACATTTGCACCTACTGCAGAGCACTACCCCAGCCGAGATGGTCGCTCTTGGTATTTGACTGGTCTCCCTTATGACTCTTCTGCCTCTGCTGCAACCAGCATCTGTGATTGGCTCGGTTTTCCTTTGTTCTGGCCAATTTAAGTTGACCATATTGACTTGAGGTTGAGGAAAAGGATCCGTTGTGACCGATGGTGGTTTTTCTGCCAGTTTCAACCTTCCTGCCGCTATCCCTTCTTGTATCACGTCCCTGAAAACCACACAACTATTGGTAGAATGGTTCCAAGAGTTGTGCCACCTGCAGTACTGTCTGCCCTTGAGTTCTTCCGGCTTCGGAATTCTGTGAGGCGTTTCTATTGCCTTCTGCAGTAGCATTTCGTCGAACAAGGCATCAACCTTGGTTAAGTCAAAAGAGTAAACCTTGTTTTGTGTTGGCTTGTTTGGAACGAATCCTCCTGTGAATGGTGGTGGCTTTTGGTCTTTAGGTGGCTTTGTGAGGGCTTTGCAACTAATGAGATGTTTTAGTTTTGCCATTTCCGCCACTGAAACCTCTTTCTCTTCTGATTCTTCTGCATCTTCTTGTGATTCCACCTCGATCAGGTGGACTGAAGAAGAAGGGGTTTTATAGTATGTACCTTGGAGGAGTTCCTCCTTTGCTGTTCTTCCCTGAGTAACTCCTCATATTTGGATGCCCTATCAGCCAGTTCTGCCAGATCTCCAAATAATATCCCGTCGAACCTCTTCCTGAGAGAGATTTTAAGGGCGGCTTGGGCCATCTGGATGAAGTGTCTTTCTTCCATGGGGATTCGGCACTTCATTTTGAGCTTTCTGAACCTGGTTATGAAATCTTGGGCCGGTTCATCTTCACTTTGCTTGAGGGCAGCAAGATCACTGATGGTGACTTCTGGCTGAATCCTGTAATAGTAGTCATGGAAGACATTTTCCATCTGTTCCCAGGTTTGAACAGAGTTAGCTGGCAGGCTGGTGTACCAGGTAAAAGCTTGTCCAGAGAGAGAGTTGCCGAAAAGCCTTAGTTTCAGCAGAGGGTTGTTCTCGATAGCTATGCATTGGACGGAGAACCTGCCTATATGTTCAACTGAAGAAGCATGGGGGTCCTCCCCATTGAACAGAGTGAAGTTTGGTACTTTGAAACCTGGAGACAACGGCATTTGATCGATATAAGCTGGGTATGGCTTTCTGTAAATAGGCCTTTCCCCCCTTCTAATCTCGGGCTCCATGATTTCTCTGATCATTCTTTGCAATGCTCCTATGTCATTCAGAGCATTGACGGGGGGAAGATTTTGTCCCTGCTCTGGCTGAACGTAATCAAACCTGGGTTCTGCTCTGTGCGGTCTGGGTGGAACTTCCTCCCTGTGTTCTTCCTGCTCTTCGACTTCTGGATGATTCCTCCAGTTTGCCCCTGGTCTATTTCTGTCATGATTAGCAAAAAGGTTGTTCCCTCCTCGGCCTCTCCTCCCTCTTACAAGTGGAGGGAATGGATTAGGGTCCATCCTTCTAGGTCTATATGGCAATACTGCCGGTGGTTCAGGCAGAAGCGCCAAAGGATGATCATGTGGGGCCACATGAGGTGGAACGGGCTGAGGTTCTGGCTGGTTCTAAGCCAGTTCCAGGTTATCTGGTTGAGCTGGGGCTTCATGTCCTTGATTAGGAAGGGCTCCTTCCCTCGAGCCAGCTTGGATTTCTCTGTGGTCTGGCACTCCAGCCATCTGTGCAACTAGGGGATTTTCCTGGTATGGCCACGTTAATCCCGGCGGAGGGCCATACGGGAGATCTAACTGCTGGAGTATAGGATCCTGGTTTGGAATTCTGGCCATGGCGGATTCTCGGTCCTTCCGGAACTGTCTGTTAACCTGCCATTGCATCATGGCTGTCATGTTATTGAGAGTGTCCTGACTCCTTTGCACTGTGATTTCTTGTCGGAGTACTGACTCCTGTATTTGATTCATCCTTTTGGAGCCAGTCCTGGAACGTCTACTTCCTGTACTGCCGTGGGCAGATTGCCTAGCATCGCTTTCTTCTGACTCGAGGCCTTCCCTGAGAACCATCTTGTTTTTCTCCATATCTGGTGTGGGTTTTGACCAGATCTTCCGGTGTTTGTAAATCTGTGAATGATTCTGTCAGAGCATGTATACTGAGAAATCCCACCGGGCGTGCCAAATTGTTCACCCGTTTTCGTGTTTTACTCCTGAGGTGGAAGGGCGAAGTTCCCCACTGGCTTGGAGACCACTTGTTGGTCGACAAGTCAGCTTTCTTTGGTGTGCGAGCGTGCCACTGCTAGCAATGTAAATTCTAGCAGACTTATTTTTAGATTGGATAACTTGCGCCTCAAGTTACTGACTTCTAAAACAAATGATTGTGAATTTGGGTGAGGAATATCTCCCAAGTAAGTTCTTTTCTTGCCTCAGACTGGTGAGGACTTTCATAATCTATCTCAGTATCAAATGGTTGTTCTGGCCAGAATAGATAACAATAAAATACTGCTTCAGGCAGAACTGCCTTTTACAAAATTAAGAAGGGAGAAATCAACTCTAGAAAGATAAGAAGATGGCTGGAATCCCATTTCTGCCTGGATAGAGACTTCTGATCCGGGCTGGATTGGGTATGTCTGTGCTGGACTGTGCTGTCAACAACTTTGGCTGCTTAGCTTCAGCTGTAAATCGATACCAAAGTTCAATTTTAGCAGAGCTTCAATCTACTTCAAGCCTTGGGAGACTTTTGAGCGGGCAGAACTGCAGGAATTCTTCAGTTTGAAGGGACAGAAGTGGCTATTCTCGAGGATTTAGCAAGCTGGAACTATGCTGTAAAATTTGTTGAGGTTTTCATATTGGTGAAAACTCAGACTATGTTTGTCTTGGCTTTTGCTGAACCAAATTTGTAACGAGAAGGATCTCGTTTTCAGAAGACTTATTTTCTAAGTCTGAACTTTGGGATTCTGATCTAAAGCTGTTTTTTTCTCTTGGGATCCAAGTGAACTTTTTCTTATTTGTTTTTTTTTTGATTGATTGATGAATTGAATGTCCTTTGTTTCTTTGCCTTCTTTCGCTTTTATAAGAGATCCTCCTAAGGAGGTCATTTTTAATCTTTTAAATAATGGGCGGCAAAAAGATCTCTTATAATGTAAAGTAAGAAGGGTTTTTTAGATAGGTTCTGAGCAGTCACCTCCTAAAACCAGTCCCTTCCCTGGTTTTCTGGGTGGCAGCTTTCTAATTCAACCAACGCCACCGTCTGTGTGGGCTTTTTATGGCGGTTTTGGCTCTTTTTCTTTTGTATTTTCTGAGTGGTTCCCTGTTTCCCGTTCTAATTTAGAAAGCGTGATCCGTGAATTTCTTGGGAGATGGTGTATTGATTTGGAGCAAAATCTTGAACACAGATGGGTTTTTGATCTTCAATTGGCAGTGTTTCAGAGACGTCCCTCTCACATTTTTAAATTTTAGTTGAAAATGCTGACTTTTCCAAAGCTGAGGCAATCACGTGGGTGTGTCTTTGATCCCTTGGTTTTGAATCTATCGAAAATTACGGGCTGATCTTTTGAAGTCCATTTCGAAAGTTTCCACATCTGGGCTTTCTTTGGGCTGAGGCTTTATTTCCAACGTTCTTGGTGTGAAGCCCAAACTGTTTGGATCTTAATTTTTGTTTTTCTCAAGTCTCTGGGCTGGGCAGGCAATTTTATCATGGGCCTGCCTTCTGGTCTTGGGCGTGCCGAATTTGGGCCCAAACAATAATCTATTAAAAAAATAATTGAAAATGCAAGAAAATATAAATAAATTGAAAATGCAAAAAAAAAACAAAAAAAAAAATATGCAAGGAAAAAAAAAAGGTGACATTAAATTGAATAAAACGGCATTTATAAATATTTTACCTCGTCTGCAAGATTTTGATCGCTTCGAATGTTGTCACTCGCTTTTCCCAACGCATCTCTCCATTTCCCTGACTCTTTATTCAAAAAATTTCACCTACTAGCGAAGGCCATTTCAGTCCGAGACGAACTCGATCTTTCACAAAATTCTCCATGAATTTTTTTTCACATATGAGAGAACTTCATCTCATTGCCTGTGATCGAGCAATGACCGACTTTCACCCAACACTCACACAACACAATATCTTCCTGAGTTGTCCACGCGCTTCCGGCTTTGATGGAAGAGGCCATTTGTTTTTTGATACAAATGGAAAGTAGTAGGAAAATGTGAGTGAAAAGTAAAAAATATAGGAAGGAGAAGAGTTTGTATGAAGATTTGATGTGGAAAGTGAATAAAATTGTCAGGTATTTATAGGGAAAAAATACAAAATTTTTTGGTATTTTTTAAAAAAAATTTCGATTTTTTTTGCAATTTTTTAAGCCAAAAAAATCAAAGCCGTCAGATTTTTGAAAAAAATTTGATCGAAGCGTCTAGGAAGCACCACGTGGCTTCTTCCCGTTGGTTTCTGTCAGCACTGGCCTCAGTCGTGACGTCACGCTAACGTCAACGGTTGAAATCAAATATTTTCTTTTACCGTTGGCGCGTGAAATTCGTGACGTCACGACTGACGTTAGCAGTCTTCGAGCAACAGTCCAATCCAATTTTGCCCCTAAGCTTGCCTGGGCTAGTAAGTCCCATGCCCTACCCGAGCTGGGATGTGCGCGCTAGAGATGGGTTTGGGGTCTAGGGCAGCCTTTTGTCTGGGCCAGGCCCCTGCGTTGGAGGTGGCCTTATTCCACCTGCACAGTCCAGTTTTGGATAAAAGCAAAAACTAGATAAAACATAAAAAATAAAAAAACTTATTAAATTTAAGTTATTCCTTTGGGATGTGCACACTGGCGATGGGTTTGGGGCCTAGGGCAGCCGTTTGCCTGGGCCAGGCCCCTGCGCTGGAGGTGGCCTTATTCCACCTGCCGAGCCATCTTGATCTGTCTACTTGGTGCTCACCCAGCAAATTCAAAGATCTAAACAAACTAATATTATATAATATGTATTTTTCATCTATCTAACTGAGGTGGGTACATACATGATCTTTCATGATTTTTTGTTGTTGGCCTGTGATTGGAGTAAGTTGATTTTTCTTTTTCTTTTTCTACAGAATGGAGCAAATTGATTTTTAATGCTTTTGTATGATGGTGGTGTGAAGATGGCAGGTTTCCTTCCTTTATTTCTTCCTATGTTTGTTGTCTTATTTATTTATTTGGTAGTTTGTAAAAAATTAGTGGAAGGGTTTGAAGTTTGAGGTGAGGTGGGTTGCTTCTTGCTATATCAACTTTCACATCATAGATAGATTGGTACTGGATTGCTTATGACCTTTTTGTCTTATGATTTGTGAGTCTTACCTTCCAAGGCAAACCCTCCATTATTTTGTTCTCTTTTTATTTAGTGTTTTTTTTTATTCTTTCATAATGTGCTCAATTTTTTATAGGACCTTTGCCTAGCATTTTCGTTTTATAGACAAAAAGGTGAATAGCACAATGTTTAGTTAATAAACAGCCTAATATCTATCTTTTCTGTTTTAACAATAAATATACTAAGGATAGTGTTATTTTCCTTCTCAATATGTAATTTTTCACTATGTTCAGCATTTGTTATTTTCCTTCTCAATATGTTATCAAGTTGGAAGTGTAAGATGACACTGCTTACATTAAGTTTGAAGCGACAATTTGGGAGTTTGAATAATAATTGCCTTGACAAAGTACTAGTTTAAAACACATTGTAGTGGGCTAGGTGCAAAAAGCAATTATTTTTCTTTTCCACAACCGATATCCTAAGTTCGATTTCCATCTTACTCAATATCGCTTATATCAAAAGTATTAACTGAATACATTGATTGCAACTAATTTTTTTCGTTAATTGTAGTGATTTTTTAATTCTCACCATGATAAATTCTTTGGAAGGTATGCATGTAATGAGGAAACAAACGAAAAGGACCATAAAATGACTTCTGCCAAAATATAAAATGAAATTGCAAGATGACGACCCTCATTCCACTGTTGCAATTTTTTATTTTTTATTTTTTATTTTGTGTTATTTTCAAGTTCTTGGACAAGCAATCTTATTGAGATGAATGACGCTTACAACATCATTTAGTCATTGACGCAAAAGACCCCTTACAATGGGTTTGGGACAATTGATACATTTGAACTCATTTCTTTTTCTGGCCACATGATGCCTCTCAACTCCAGGCAGAGCCAAAAATAAATCAAAGGTCAAGTAAACATTATAATTCATCGTAATTCATCTTAGTTCATGCAGAAGCCGTGGCTAATAGTCCATTGTGCCTGAGCAGTGGCTCTGGTGAAGGTTCACGACCCCGGAATTCCACGAAAACCTGGAAACAAACAATCAAAACATTCAGAAAGAAACTTAGGAGGAGGGTATTGGATATAAGATTAAAGAAATCAAAATCAGTATGCTCTTTAAGAGCACTTACAAAAAGAACGACAATGAATGGATCCAAAGCTTGGTTAAGCACTAGAACAATTATGGACAAAGCCATATATTATTTCATTACAAAGCAGAGATGGTTGAAACCAAATAAAGCTTTTCCCACAAACAAATTGTGGGGAAAAAAATATAAGGAAATCATGAAAAGGTATGCATGCCGTAACGAATATAGTTTGTCTAACCTCTAGTGGTGCTTTCCCGCCTCCAAGAGCAAGGATGGTTTCTCTGAACTTGTGTCCGGTTTCTTTAACAGCCTGTTGCAAGATTAAACATCATGCGAATAGATCAAACTTGAAAAGAAGGCAGATGGCTTGACATGTTTGATGAACCAAGTCCAATGTCATAGTGTGTTCAAGCATGTAAAAAACCCATGAGGTGAGCAAAGCCGCACGACGTCTACGGTATATGATAAATATAAAAAATCAACAAGGAGCTATGGGGAGGTGATGCATAATCTATTCATGAATTATTACTCCCTGTTACACAATGTAAGTTGCAAAACTTGTCCAGTTCTTATGCGCAGCTGTTTCCAGCTTACCTCGCTGTCATCCAATCCAGCATCCTCAAATGCAGAGAAAGCATCAGCAGACAACACCTCAGCCCACTGAAAAATAGAGCAATTTCCACTCAAAATAAAATTCCTTAGGAAATGGACAACTAAAAATACAAAGCAAGGCCACAAATCACAGGGATATGATAAAATATTACAAATACTTTGATCAGTCAACAAACTCGAGCCAGGGACTGACTTGAAGACATCATTATAAGGTACTAGAGTTTTTTCTCTTTTCTTTTATTTTTTGGTTCAGAAAGTTGAACACAGGTTATCTTAAGAGAAAAAACAAGAAATACCTTGTAACTGTAGTACCCAGCTGCATATCCACCTAATATTCACAGAAAAGCAATATACAAATAAACATTTAAGGTCAGATGGATTTAAAAATTAGAACACTGCTGAGAAGTTGAAAGTCAGTAAGTAGAAGCAAACCTGCAAATATATGTCTGAAACCACAAAGGAACCTGTCTTCTGGAAGTGAAGGGATCACTTGTGTTCGTTCACTAACCCTGCGATCAACATCGAAGATGGATTCTGATCCACCAGGTATGTAATCAGTGTGCAACTTCAGATCTACACTTGCAAATCTTATCTGAAATATGCAAATCAAAGACAAAATCTGTCATGTATATGAATACAGATGACGTCCTGAAACGATGGATAATACAAGCAAATTACTACAATAAAAAAACAAATATATGTAGTGAAAATCATTCAAAAATTAATGTACAATGAAGTGCATAAATGCTATGAATCTTATCTACAAAAAAGAACTTCTATTAGGCATTTTCTTATTTCACTACAAGTAGTTTAGAATTTGTATTCCCTTTATTAGGTTTTTCTCTGTATTGAAGTGTTCAGCTTTTATTTTATTTTTCTTACTTTTGCACATAAATTGTATATCAATAAATGCAATTCTTCATCTCTTTGATTGTCTCTTGCCTATCTTAGTTTGGTTTTACCGAAATTTACAGGTACATTTTACTAAAAGTTGGAACATTCTATAGTTATAATAAAGTTGCACAAGAATGTCGGATTCAAACTTTTGACAAGATGTTTGTCATAAAGTCTTCAAGATGCCAGAATGCACAAAGTTGACATACCTCAGTATAACACCACAAGAAAGACATTCTTCACGGAGAACAAACAATACTTCAGTATAGCACAATGATAAGCAAGACAAAACCCCGCAAAGAATCCAGATTTACATCCTCAACAAAAGTAAAACCATGTAATATTTAAATCAATAGTACAAGAATAGAACAATATAAAAAGCCAACACGATGTCTGGAAAAAGTAACACCCAGATACTGAACTGACCTGCCGAAGGCTTAGGGAGCCTGCACGGAAAGTCCTAGCTGCGAGAAGCTTTTTATATGTTTCTTCTGGAAGAGTCTCCCCAGTTTCATAATGTTTTGCAATGCTCATTAAAGTGTCTCTACAGCAATTCAAGAAATAAAACATTAATACTGTGACAAAGAACATAGGATCCTACTGTCACTTGATACAGCATGGAAGGGAAACCAGCTCTAGGTTTTAGGACAGAATTCCCACATATATAAAGTTTTAAAGCATAGCACGCATATTTGACACAATCAGTATAAAGGTAAGTAATTTGAGAAACAAGGGGCAAGTGCGTGATGAGATGATAAAGCAACTATATATTTCATACATGTATCCCTTTCCCCATCTCCTTCTTTGACACAATCAGTATATAGGTCTGTCATTTGAGAGGTAAATCTAGAAGATTAGAAGCATAATAGTTCAAAGTATTTTAGCAGACAAGATTACCTATGGTAACACCAGTTTTCCATGAACTGAGAGGGTAATTCAACAGCATCCCATTCTATTCCTCGAAGACCAGCAACTAGACCCTCATCTTGCTTAGTCAGCATATGCTGAAGTGCATGACCAAATTCATGGAAGACAGTCTCTAACTACAAAAATAATCACTATTTTATAACTGCGTAAGACAAAAATATACAAAATTGTTGCATTCAGTGCCCCACCCAAAATTTCCCAGATTTTCTTTCTATAAAGAAATTCAGAGCCTTCTTAATAGTTGATTATATCAACTTAAAAAAAAAAAAAAAAAAAAACTCATTGGCATTCTACAAGTAGAAGAATAGGACTTGTTACCAGCAATAGCACAAGCCTAAGCTTGGCAATACTTGCATGCATTCCTCAGACCAAGCCAGTCAGAACATCAATAGGAAAAGTGTTTCTGAAAATATTATTTAAATTTGGGCATGTGTTGATTGGATACCAAGGCCTTCACATAAACCAATCAACACTTACTCATGCTGAACCAGAATTAATAAAGTCACTCCAACCACTAGATGGATGGACTCTGATCAGTGCATCTCAATCTGAAAGAGGGATCCATAATACATCCTTGGATCTATGAAACACACTTTCAGTAATCTATATCATCAAACTTTCATATAGCTCCGATACAGGAGGAAGCGAAATGATGGGCTTGATCTCCTCATCAAAAAATATGATGGGGCTCAAAAGTAGGCACATTCCTTTTCCATTCCCACTAAACCATCCCCTGAACCCCTTTACTTTCGCTCCCCTTCTAATTACTCTAGCTTTTGGTCATGGCCAGTTAGCTAAAAATGAATGTAATTCAATTTACCTCGCGGAAGGTCATAAGGCTGGGCTTGTTTCCCACTGGTGGTGTTTGATTGCACACCATGTGTGCCACAGGCAACCTCGCAGAGGCACCATCACGTGACAATACATGACTCCTAGCAAGAACTTCACGCATCCATGCACCTCCCTTTTTCTCTGATGGACGAGTATATGGATCAAAATAAAAGTATGCAACGGGACTCCCAGAAGAATCTTTGATGCGATAGAATCTAACATCATTGTTCCAAACCTGAGAGACGTGTGTATATATATATATATATGTATATGAGTACAGGACGCAAATTTATATCTTCATTAAATGAACCAAAATATAGCAATTCCAATAAAACATACATACCGGAGCTAGACCATCAGCCGGTTCAATATTAATTCCAAAAAGCATATTTGCTAGGTTAAACAGGCCATCCATGACCTTGGGCAAGGAGAAATATGGACGCAATTCTTCCTGTAGAATACAAAGGCAGGAATATAAGTCTTGCGAACAAAAACGGCGGCCTTAAATTAATGGGAAAATGATAGCACACAAAAATTTAAAACAAGAAAGAAAGAGTTTGACAATCTCCAATTATGTGTCATTAATATACGTTGTCACACAAAAGTGACACAAGATTTAATGAAGTGAATGAGAGTAGCAGGTACTAATTACACCATTTGATGTTACACATGTAATTCCAAACAGATGAAGATTAGAAGTTGCACACAACACACATATGAGCAGAGAGTGAGAGAGAGAGAGAGAGAGAGAGAAAAAACCTCATTGATGTCAAATTTAGACTCACGAAGCCTCTCACTCCAAAAGCTGGTGTCCCAGTGATTCAAATCATCAGCTTCTGGAGCATCTTTACTTTTGGAGAAATTCTTAAGGTCTTCCATATCTACAAGGATATAAATAAATAAAAACTTCAGTATATTTTCTAACATAAAAGACTTTTTGCTGAATATAGTTTCATTAAAAATTATCTTCATTTTCCTCCTTATATATATATTTTTTTTGGAAAGCTAACAAAGAATGATAAACTCTATTTAAAAATCATAGAAATAACTTTCCACAAAGTAGGAATTGTCAATAACCTACCTTGAACTGCAGCATTCCAGGAAGCACTTCGAAGCTTTTCTAGGAGCTCTTCTGCTTTTTCAACAGTAGCCATTTTGGTTGCCATGCTTACCTAATACATTATATCTCAGCAAGCCTATCATAAGAAAGTATGTTTAAAATGAATAGACGCACCTCAGCATAGTTATTGTAATTCAGAAGCTTGGCCTTTTCCAACCTAAGCTTCAAAATTGAGTCAACGATAGCAGTATTATCCAAATCTCCACTGGATGCACGAGTTACATAAGCACGGTATATTTCCTCACGCAAAGACCGGTTTCGAGCATGTTGCATAACAGAGAGAAAACTTGGGCCATCCAATGTAATTATCCAAGGCCCATTCTCAGCAATTGCATTTTCATGCCCCTGATCAGATACACAGATGCAACAGATGAAACTAAGTAAGATAAATAACAAGTCTAAAGAAACCTTGTCAGGGTACAATTGGAATACCTTTGACAGCGCTGTTTGTGCTGCCATTCCCAGAGCAGTGGCTGGCAATCCTTCAATTTCATTCTTTTCAGTAACTAGCTTTTCAAACTTCTTTGTGGCATCCAAAACATTCTCTTCAAATTTGTGAGACAGTCTTTTTAGTTCCTGCAAATAGAAATGCCAAAATCAAGTAATGGTAACACCAAACTAAAATGAGAATATCATCATCGATACCTATTTGTTAGTCTTACTTGAATTAAATAGATATTAACTCATATCCAATATTTCCATATTGAAGGGAAAGGCCCAAAAAAATTAAATAAATAAATAAACTACAAATAAAAAATACGAAGAAAAGGCAGCACAGAAGTTTTCTAATATAGATTAAGTCAAACTATTGCCTCCAAGCCCCTCCTCCCCCTCCAAATATATAAGAAAGGGGTAATATCAATAAGCAAAGCTCATACAAGCCCATTTGAAACTATGTATCCAAGGAATAACATGGCATAAGTTAGCACGCGGCTGTAGCGCCGGTAGCAACTCATATAGTGATGCCAAAACCTGAGTTACCATAAATGGATAACAACCTTCTTCCAAGATTAAAAAAAAAGAAGATCAAAGACACAACGAAGGATGACATTCAAAAAGACTCCTACAGTACTTAATAAATTTATTAAAGCACACCTGTTCAATTTTGTTAAAATTGTCTCTTTTATCATCCTCTAGAGAAACACCACTCAAAACTGCCTCCTTTATTTGGCCTGCACAAGCACAATAAGAGAAATGTCAGACAAGACAAGCATAGACAAAAACGTAAAGGTAAAAGGAAAACCACACTTTGCATGGATAATGTTTAAGCAGGATGCCATGATGTTAATTTTGTTAGCTTGTAAAATTGTAACTAAGCCTTCTACAAAACATGCATTGAGGAAATAACAAATTTTGCACATGGCTCCCAGTCCTGTGTCCGGTTCAAGCACCAATTGCAAGCCTTCCTTTTTCTAGTGTAAAATATAGCAAGGCTCAGTGGTACAGGTTTAGTTCATCAAACATCACAATTACTTTAGAATAGAAAAACCAATGAAAAGGTCGTGAAGCCCCATATGCCTTGTAGATTCAACTTTTACATGGTACAATATATAAGAATACTCACTTTCAACTATACGTTTGCGGGCCTCAGTCAGCGTCTGCCAATCAGGAGATTCTAGAATAGCTTTAAATGCATTGTAAATTGGTTTACTTTGCCCCAACCTAAGCTGAAACTTAACTTTCTCTGGCTGCAGAGCACCACCGAACAAGAACCCAAAGCAAAATCAAAACAAAGAAGCCAATTCATGGACCAAAAATGTAATAATACTGAGAAGTTAGTTAGAGAGAGTTAAAAGGACAGCTTTCAGAGTCAAGTCAATATCATCTCATATGGCCCTCTTTGAAATAAGGGGAATGCTAGTAACCTTTAGAGAGCGCGAAACATGTGTCATTCTCCTTACATTTAAAACTATGTCATTAATGCATCATACAAAATCCATACCTGGACTTCTTCAATAGCAGAACGAAGCTCCGAAGAGTCCTTAACAGACTTAAGGTGGTTGACTATCCCCCAAACCACAGTTAATTGGTCAACGATCTTCTCCAGCGGCACGACCAGCTTCGGCCAGGTGGGCTCCACCGTACGCTCTAATTCCTCCAAATCACCCTCCTTTAAACCCCACCATGGAAACCATCAAATCCAAACCCAGAAAAAACCAGATCCCAATTAGAAAAAACACGAAGAACCCAGAAACCAATACAAAACAAAACAAATAGCCAAAATGCAGAAAAACTAAGAAAATCATAAAATCCCAGAAACTCAAATACGATACCAGTTTCTTCAAGAGAGCACGAATCCCAGGTCGCACGTGCTTGGCATCGACGACATCGAAGGGAGGGAAGTCAAAGTCTTGGAGAAGAGGATTGGCTCCGAGAGCTTCGTCTAGAGAAGCAGAGGAGGCCATTGCAGTTGCAGATAGGGAAGAACAAGGGCGAGAAGAGAGTTAAGGATTGGTAGTGGCGGATTTGTGGAGACTGAGGCAGAAGGAGAAGGAAGAAGACCAGAGGGGACAATACTGGAATATGGGTAGATGTTTAGGGGCAAAATGGAGGAAAGGAGTGCGCTTTTAGGAGGAGAGGGTGGACTGAACGAGAGAGAATGACGCCACTAGCCATGCATGTTAAATATTGAATATAAGAAGAGAAGCCAGCAGGGCTCTCTTTCGTACGTGGAGCTTTAAGATATGCCTCATTTCGGTTTTTCTATGTCCTTCGTTTTGTGCATTTGAGGTTTAAGATATGCTTCATTTTGTTTTTTTACGTGGAAAAATGGCACACCATAATTAAAAACTAATGGAAGTTGCATTGTAAATTCGGATTCTGACTGAAAAGTTTTTAATTGGGCACACTTTAATTAGAATGGGAATTGTGTCAATGGTCCATAGTTTAGTGGTAATAGCTTATGATTGGGATGACACCTGCTGCAACCAACCCACAGATGTGTGCCATATCTGCCAACAATATTGCTTTCTGTTTGTTGCATACCTGTCAAGTACTTAAAAAGGAAATTTTGGACTTCTCCATCATCACATCAGGTCAAATTCTAAATTCCAAATGAAATTGTAATTCTGTTTTAGTTTTCTCAAGAAAAGATGAGTAAAGGTTTTCTTAAGAGTTTTTTTCTTCTTATAATTCAAATCCAAACAAGTTTTGTTTATACCGTAATCAACAAAGCGTATTCGGCATCAGACGGTCGACACTTAAGAAAGAAAATACGCTAAACAAGCACACATGCAAGCCCTTAGAAGACGAGTGACATGATCTCCTTCGTAACCTACCGAAGGAAGGCCCCATTCCGAAGCGATAAACACCTGCCAAAGCTCTCGACTACATAACTTAGAGCTATGACACATGTCACCTCCACAACGGTTTGCACAAAGTCCCACATCAAAACTTTGTGCAAAACTCCCATTTTCACTTCCCTATAACTAGGGAATAGTGCCCAAGTAAAAAGGGTAACTATTTTATCACATTTACTGTTATTCTGTCAAAATTACCACATATAGCTGACTTAAGCATCGGAGAGCCTTCGGCAAGCACCACACCGGTGTCCGAAGCTTGACGACTGCTTCTTCCTCATTGTCTTCTGCAGGATCTCCAAATACCAAAGGTCCACACCTCTTCTGCTGAAGATCTGACATTCCTCTACCTAAGTTGACCCTCCCAAAAAGAGCATCAACATTTGGCGCCGTCCGTGGGAAACGACTTCCGAATCTCACCTCTCTACCATTCCCGCTGGCTCCCTCTCCTACACTCCGCTATGCCGAGCGAGGCCAGCCTCGATACCCAGCACCATACCCCTCATGGGGATTCCTCCTGAAAGAAACCTTCGGCAGAGGCAAATCTCCAAGCAGAAGTGGAGCGCCTCCGCACCAGTATCGCCAAGATGACGGAAAATTACAAACACCTTCATACCAAGAATGTTGAGCTGGAGCATGATTGCCGTGCCTTGAAGCGTAACAGGAAGCGCACTCACCACCACGGCATCTAGCAGAACCTTACCCAGGGTGTTGAACACACCTAACCTAACCAACCAGTGGTCTCCCGTCATAGCTCTCTGGTCCAGTTTAGGCCCAACAAGGGGAAAGGCCGCCTTCATCCAGAGATGACCAAATTGCGGCTTCCCCACATTTCCCCACCAAAGGATCGGCCCTATATCCCGACCAAGATCTACAAAGATTGCAGGCACCTTATCTCTGAGCTTATCCTTATTCTTGTCAACCTCGATGACCCACGGGTGGCACAACTAGGCCCCCTACCATAGCCCACCACTTATCCGCCAAGGAAGGTGCGGGGAACTCAGACGACTAGGAGTCTTATCACCCTGAGGACGGGAGCCCTACCAGACCGAAGCGTTCGAGGAGTGGGAAGCCTACCCAACTTTTTCCCACCCGCAAGATAAGCCTCCGGCAACCAGTGCTCTCCCTCATGCTGACCCTGCCATGAGACTCCTCTTTGAGAAGGTCCGACGTCTTGAGAAGGACATTCAGCAGCTCCGGATTGCCTTCTACATGGGCAAGGAGGATCCTCTCACCCACATCCACTCTTTTCAATCCGCCCTCTAATGCAAGGGCCTCAGTGACGAAGGCATGTGCCTCATTTTCCCCTCTACCCTCAGTGGCGCTGCTCTAAATTGGTTCTATCGGCTGAACCCTCAAACTATCAACTCCTTCGACAACTTGAAACAGACATTCATAGACCATTTTATGATCCAGACTGATGGCCTGTACTCTGTGAACTACTTGTACATGCTTTGGTAGGGTAAGGACGAGCCCCTATGAGAGAGTACCCTGCCCGCTTCAGCCAAGAGTACTGCCATTGCCCAGAAACGGAAGATTGTGCTGCCTTCAGGGCCTTCAAGAGTGGTCTCCGTGAATCCAACTACCGCTACCTAGTCCACAGTAACCCATGGAACACGTACACTGAACTCATGAAGCAGGCAACCATCCACGCCAAAGCCGAATATTTCAACTCCAAGCATGGCCCAGCCAACCAGTCACAGATCACCTTTAGCGACCCTCTGCAGGCTTCAGCACCCACTCCTACCAAATCGAACCATTATACCACCTATGGGAGTGTGTTGGTCAATGAAGCACCTATCATACCCAAACCTCCTCCCCGAAGACCCACCAACAAGCCTATGCCAAACACCAGCGTCTTCTGTCGTTTCCACCAATTTAAATGCTATGATACAGAATCCTGCGTTGCCTTGCGCAACATCATTGCAGGGCTCATCCGTGAAGGGAATTAGATAAATACGTCCACAATCCTCCACCTCCCCCAAACCCCCACCAACACTAGATCAACATGATCTCTACCATCAGTGGCGGCCTTACTTTGGAAGGCACATCTAACAACTCCATCAAGCACTATGTCCGATCTTCCTAAGCACATCAAGTCTTCAGCACTGAGCATGAGAGCATGCCTAAGGCCTCTAGGAATGGCTGGGCCCCTATTACTTTCAGCAAGGAAGAAGAGCATGGCGTCATCTACACCCATGACGACTCGTTGATCATTTGGGCAGAATCTCCAACTTTGATGTCAGGCGCATCTTGGTCGACACCGATAGCTCGATCAGCATCATGTTCACCGAAGCATTTAATGAACTTCAAGTCCCTGACCATCTGCTGGACCACAGCATCACCCCTCTCGTGAGTTTCTCTGGCAATGTGGTCCAACCCATCGGAAGCATCCATCTCCCCATCTCTATTAGTTCAGCACCCTAACGCGCCATGGTCACCACCCCATTCCTAATTGTCGACTGCCCTACGGCTAACAACGTCATTCTTAGACGCCCTGCCTTGGCACAAATGCGAGTTTTCATCTCCACACGCATGCTACTGCTGAAGTTCCCTACTATTCACAGCACAGGCACGTTGAGAGGCGACCAACTCGACGATCGAAGCTGCTATGCTTCGGCTATCAAATCTACCACCCGCCCCCTCGATGTGAAGCCCTTTCGGTCACTACAGCCCCACCTTTTCCCTGAGCTGGCACTGAAAGCCCTGAGGACCCTAGGGAAGAATCCGCCACCCCTTAACCTTCGCTCTTCCCTTATAACCTTTCTCCGCCTTAATTCCTAGGTCTTCGCCTGGTCCTACAATGAGGCATATCGTCTTATCTCATCTCCCATCGGCTCAGCATCAACCCTGCCATACGACTTGTTTAGCAGAAGCGTCGCGTCTATGACCTGGAACGATATGAGGCCATGAAAATGGAGGTGGAGAAACTTCGAAGTATTGGTTTAATCAAGGAAGTTGACTACCCTACGTGGCTAGCCAACATGGTGATGGTAAGCAAACCAAAGAAGGGCTGGTGACAGCTTCCCCCTACCCCGAATCGACCAGCTTGTGGACGCCACATCAAACCACGCCTTTCTTAGCTTCATGGATGCCTACTCTGGATATAACCAGGTCTTCATGCACCCTGACTACCAGGCCCACACATCTTTCATTACTGATCTGGGCCTCTACTGTTACAAGATGATGCCCTTCAGCCTCAAGAATGCTGGAGCTACCTATCAATGCCTTGTGAACAACCTTTTCACCCCATTAATCGATCATACCATGGAATTTTATGTCGATGACATGCTAGTCAAAAGTCGCACTACTGACGAGCACATCCCCAACCAATCTACTATGTTTGAGGTACTGAAGCGACACAACATGCGACTCAACCCCATGAACAAGGCCGGCCCTTAGTAAACAAGAAAAAAAAAAATTTGCTTGTGTCTTTTTTTTTTTTTGGTGCTTAAATAGAATAATTTCATGGAAATGCTAACAAACTTTAATTATGAAAAAAAAACATTATTTATTTCCAAATTTATGCTTGGCAGAAACTAAAGAGTCAAAAAAATGTAGGGGCTGTTTGGTAGGATATTTAGAGGCCCGTTTTTGTTTTTTGAGCCCAAATACAAATAAAAAATGCTTTCGGTGGGTTGTTGACAAAAACACAGAAAAGGTATTGGGAGAATGAATTCACGCTTAAAGCGTAAAAAGTGAAAACGCCAAAATGACGTTCTCGCCATTCCCAACTCTAAATTAGAGGACGCAGGATTCTATTTGGGAAAACAGAGAAAACAAGGGAAACAGAACACGCTTCGTCCCTTCACCGCTTCGTCCCTTCGTCCCTTCGTCTATGTCGCCCTTTCTTCTTCGTCTTCATCCCCTCATCTTCGTCTTCATCTTCATCCCCTCATCTTCGTCTTCGTCTTCGTCCCTTCATCCAAGTCTGAAACAGAAACACGCCCTTCATCTACGGGAAGCAGAGAAATTCCTTGCTTCTCTCTTTTGCAATCTTCCTACACACTCTCTTGGAAGATCTTGGTAAGAAAAATTTGTATAAAAATATTTCGTTTTAGACTTGGGTATTTTTGTATGGTGTATCTGAAACTTTTCTTCTCAGATTTTGTTTCCCACTCTCTTGGAAGATCTTGCTGCAAAGCCTTCTGGAAAATTTGGAACGAAATTACTCTTTTTCTGCTATTTATGTTTAGATTTGGGTATGAAGACTATGGTGTTATTTGTGTTTAGATTTGGGGTTTTCTTTATGCTAACTTTAATTTCATTTTTGTTTATGTCGATGGTTGAATTTTTTCTTGTTTTCTGCAATTGATCTTGACTAGGATTGAATTTTTTCCTTGTTTTCTGCATTTGGTTAAGTCAAAGGAGCTGGATCTGTTTTCTGGTTTTAGTTTGCTTTATAACTCTGATTTTCTGTTTACTATGATTATAGTAAACGGGCAAGATTGATTCTTAAATTTGGTAAAATTTTATGTGATTCGATTGAAATAGTAGGATGAAACTCTTGTAAACATCAGTTCTGTCAAACATTTGGTTTTGGACTAGTTTAGGAAGGATGAAACTCTTGAAATAGGAGCTGTTGTTAGATGGAATTGACAGATTGATTGTTGGCTTTATATGTTTTCTGGTTTTAGACGAAACAATACTTAGTGCATTTGAGAATAAATCTGGACTAGTTTAGGAAGGCTATTTGGTAGTTTCTAGTTATGCACTACATGATTGAAGGTTGTCATAATTTACTTTCTTTAAAAGGATATGGCGTCCAAGAATGTTGATGGTCAAGAAAAAATGTCATGGGCCCCAAGACATGAGACAATATTCATACATATATTGCATGAACATGTGAAGAATGGTGACTTGCAGACATCAACTTTTAAAATGAAAGTTTGGGCATAAGTAAGTGATGAGTTGTATGCACAATGTGGACAAAAATGTACTATTCCACAACTTAAATCTAAGTTTAATAGACTGCGACAAGTGCATCATGACTTCTCAGATTTGATTGAGCATCGGGATTTGGGTGGGATCCTATTGCAAACACAGTGACTGCCTCAGAGGATGTTTGGGCAAGTTACTTGAAGGTATTATAATAATATCATATAGAAGTCTTTGTAATATTATTTTTTAACTGACTCTGATACATAAGAATTGGTTGTGACATTTGATATAATATAATTTTCATGGTTTGTAGAGTAAGCCAAAAGCGAAGCAATTTCGCACGCAAGGCTTAGAGCACTATCAACTTTTAGGGGAGATATTCAACACTACTACTGCAACTGGGCAATTGCATTATGCCTCTAGTCAACTTCCTCCTAACTCAGATGATGAACGTGAGTTAGAAAATAACTTCCTTAACATCGGAGTTCACATCAATGTTGACTTGGATGATGATGGTGACAACCCTCATGGAGTGGTAAAGGAAAAAGAAAGTGTGCAACTACTGCTCCACCTGAGCGTCGTCCGAAGAAATGGGATAAAATGAAATCTTATTTGGATGTTTGCAGTGAAGTTATGAGTCAAAAATTACAGCGAGAAAAGGAAAAGAGTCTTGAGGCATCTAGCACCTCTAAGGAGATGTATTCGATTGAAGAATGCATAGACATTGTTGAGACAATGGGAGACATTGTTGAGACAATGGGAGACATTGATAACGTACGATACATTCAACAAGATGCTAGAAAAGATAGTGCTTGTTGAATGGAGGAAAATCTTTGTTACAATGCTAGCAACAAGGAGGAGAGTTGGTTGGCTAGTCTTTAGGATTACTACTTATGTTTGTTGTTGAGAGGATATTTAGGAATTGTTCTTGTTATTATGTTTGATGTTTGTGACTTTAGTTTGTATGCATATTTATGGATTTTTGTGACTTTAATTTGTATGCATATTCATAGATTTTTGTGAATTTAATTTGTATGCATATTTGAAGGTACTAGACATGTCTACAAGGAATGAAGACAATCACTCTGATAGTGATTCAGATCTTGAAGAAATGGAGCAACATATGATAATTTGTATGCATATTTATGAATATTGGCAATCATATGTAGACAGAACTCCATGTCATAACTCTATTTTATCTGGGCATGAATATGTTCAAGAGTTGTTGAATGGCCATCCAGATAGGATTTATGACTCGTTTTGCATGTAAAAACATGTATTCCAAAGGTTGTGTTACGCACTTGAGAGTTTAAATTTGCTACAGAATGATAGACATGTGAGTACTCAAGAGGCAGTGGCAATTTTCTTATTTATAGTGTCTTATAGTATCCGCATGCAAGTGGCTGCTAAGCGTTTCCAACGATCTAAAGACACCATTCATAGACAATTTAAGCGTATTTTGGGAGCTTTATGTGCGTTAGCACCATGCATTATAAGACCACAAAGTCGAGGGGAAACACCTTCTCAAATTTTGAATAACCCAAAGTATTATCCTTATTTTGAGGTAAGAAATTGATTGTTTTATTTATTTTATTACTATAATTATATATTTTAAATGATATTTATTTTAGTTTCTAAATATATGAATTTATCATAGAAGTGTATTGGTGCAATTGATGGAACTCATGTTGCTGCTTGGGCACTAGCTCAAAAGCAAACCTCATATCGTGGTAGGAAGATCCTTATTACTCAAAATGTCATGTGCGCTTGCTCTTTTGACATGATGTTCACTTTTATTTATATGGGTTGGGAAGGGACTGCAAATGACTCTAGGGTGTTCATAGATGCAGTGATGAGGCCAGAAAATGAGTTTCCTTTTCCAGATGAAGGTATAAACATAAGATTACAATTAATATTATTATGTACATTATTTGTGTCATGCAAGTAATAAATTAAAATTACTGGGTATTACTATGTTGTGGATGCTGGATATTCAAACGTGCCTAGATTCTTGGCACCCTACCGAGGTGAGAGATATCATTTGCGTGATTATAGAGGACCTCGATGAGCACCAAGAGGTCCTATGGAGTTGTTCAACTATAGGCATTCCTCATTACGTAATGTAATTGAGCCGTGTTTTGGTGTTTTGAAAGCTCGTTTTTCAATTTTGAAATTGATGCCTAATTATCCTCCGAGAAGGCAACGACGAATTCCTATTGCATGTTGATAGGACCCAACCCAAATTCCACTTTGGAATCTGAGCCGAACCCTGTGAGTATCTGACACCTGGCTAATGTCGGGCACAAAGACCAAACTGCCCTTCTAACTAAAAATCCACTTTTAAAATAATATTATCTTCTGCCAAAAAATTCGGCAGAGTTTCCCCTGTAATTTACTCATTCCCCAAAATTTTCACATGTCATCAAACATTTATATAACTCAATCGTTCAGCATGCATTCAATTATATCTAAACAAATTAAGCATTATAATATTCTGGTCTCAGGTTGCCATAAATCAAATGAACCAATCTGCTAATAAAATTCATCTCAACTTTCAAAACAACACTATTGCATTGGTAATCTTAAGCATTCTAACTCGTGGATGCACCTTATAACCATAGGCTGCCTACGTACCCTTATTGAGGGATCAAGTCACACGTAGTTCTTTAATTGCAAAAACCACTTTAGTTCTCAAATTTCATCTCAGCTTTCTGTTTCAAGCTTCCTGGCATTTCTCACATAGCAATATGTAATCAAACAAAGAAATAAAAACATTTATATCAAGTAAGCATGCTTGGAAAGCCATAACCATCAATTCCTCATGACACCAATGGTGACACGTCCTGACCTGTAATTCTCGCTGGAATCAGGAGACATCTGGTCCACCTTGTCCGCAATCCTCGCTCCCACGGTCCAGATAACTCTAATACTCGTGGGGCTAAATATGCTAGAAAAACTTAAGATATTTAATACTATATAAAATAATAAAAGATAAAGATAAATAAACATACTAAAATAAAATAAAATAAAATAAGTTAAAGATTTATAAGCTTCGAAGACCCTTGTATCCTTGTATTGAAACTCCTGTAATGTTCATAAATAAATAAATAAATATATATATCAACAACTTAATTAGAATCTATATGTATATTTCCATCTAACACTTGTAAAACAAATGTGACGCTTAAGAAAATAATGGTAGCCGTATAAAATCCTCAATTTAATTTAAAAGCATCTCAGGACTTAAATTCTCTCACCTAGGCATACCCCCAGTTCTGATCCGTCAATTCCTTTAATACCGTCAATTTCATATATCCGTCAATTCCAATAATAATCCGTCAATTCCAATGTTAGTCCATCAATTCCATCCTCGCAAGTCTCGGAACCATAAAGTTAACCCAGCTGCATTCCTCGCAGGTCTCAGAGATAACACTTCAATCTGAGCCGCAATCCTCGCAAGTCTCAGAGATAACACTTCAATCTGAGCCGCAATCCTAGCACCACATGGTTCAGGCGTCCCCGAAACTCGTGGGGCATCATCAAAATAACAAACTGTCTCAAGGAAACTGGGGGGATACCTTCGCGGTAGGTTTGAAAACCATAACTCGTCATTTATATAAACTTTAAATAGATTGGTTCTCAACTAAATTTAAAATATATATATCATAATCTGATAAAAGCCAAAAGCTAAGATTCATCCTTTTCAACTACTGAATATATATATATATATGCTAAACACTTGGCTAGTTTGTTAACTATCTCGATCACTGCTTAGCATACCATTCCAATATTATATTTATAGTCCTACCACACAATTAACCATATGAACATATATAAATAAGTGATAAATAAACAGATAATTAAATACTCATCTCAAAATCACATAAAATCATGAAGTTAAAACCATAACTAAACCAAATGAACACTCGCACACACATGAGCTTTCTAAAAGCTCAACCATATCCTATGGAGCTCATCCTCATTATTTAATCCAAAGTCCTGGCCCTGGGCTCCTAGAAATACGTGCATTGTATTTGAAGTCATTCTCAAGCCTATGTAAGCATTTCCAATGATTAGAACGGTCTAGGAGTGTCTCGGGACTCAAAAAGCAATAAGTCCCAAAAAGTCAACCTAGGACCCCGTGGGGTCCACGACCTCAAAATTTCAATCCAAGAGTTCCTAGAGGTCTAACCATGCCTAGGACACATGTCCCGAGAGTTTGGTCTCGATCGGACGGTCTGGCTACTCACGATCGCACAATCGGACGGTTACTATAAACTTAGCCCTAGGGTTGGCCTTTTCGGAGTATCCGGGACTCCGATTCTCGATCCGTTGAATCCTACACGATCCAAAAATTGTCTAACTTGACATATACGAGAATAACTACTATCCAACGGTTCAAATGTATCAAACCTGGAAATCGCACAATATGCAAGATCCAATCGGGGCTCAAACGTTGTCCAAATTGAGATCCGCGAATTCCTACGTGCTCGTGAAAACACGATTTCATTTTAGGACTGATAGTGACCTCACTATGCAGCCCACGCGCCGCCACATGCGCTGGCAGAGCGTGGGTGGCTTGATCAATTTCCGGCAGCCGAAAATACTCCAAACCGCTAACCCAAACTCTTATCCTAGGTATAACACCCTATTTGGAACCAATTTTGTTCTTGGACCTAATTTGATAAATGACCGGAAGTGGCCGGAATCTCATCCTTAAATCCGGCCAAATTTTGGGTTACAAATCGAGTTGCCTACACTAGAAATTGATCAAATCTTACCCAACCATCAGCTAGAACACATCAAAAGGATGGAAAAATACACCAAATTCAAAGAAAATGATGGCCGGAGGTGCCCAAACGAGCTCCACAAAATTCCGTCAAAAACTTTCCAAACCGCCCTATTTCGTGGCGGTTTCCGGCCACCACGACGGCGGATCGAGGCTGAGATGGGCTGGGACTGGAAGAGGGAAGTGTGGTGGTTCTAACGGGACTGGTCTTCCTTCGATTGGTGGCCGAAGTTGAGAGATATCACTTTTGGAAGTCAGCTGTTCGAGCTGCCAAACTGCAGAAAATCTGGGTTTTTAAAAAAACTGAACTTCGAATGATTTACGGTCATGCCACTGAAATTCTTTTAATCGTCATTTGTTCGTTATAATCCCGATTTGAGTCTACTACGTGTCTACCGACTCGTTTCGACGTGGTCTATGCAATGGTCCAATCAAAATTTCTAAATTCCTTCCCGAACTTAAAATGACCTTTTTACCCTTTCTTAATAAATAATATTTTAATTTCTCAAAAACCTTAATTAATTCAAATCCTTTTATTTTAATGTTTATTCCACATTTAAATTTATTCTTACTTTAATTATTTTAACACTTTTTCGGACCGAGATGTAACAATTTTACCAAAGTCTCCTCGGGCAACAAGTCACCATTTTCTCTAATAATTTATTATAGGGGCAAAATTATCTTTTCTCAGAATAAATTAATAACTAAAAATTAATTTAAGATCGGGTTGTTATACATGTTGTGTGTTACATAACTTTATAAGAAAAGAAGCTCGTCGTGATGGGATGTTCGAAGAGTTTCAAGTTGAAGACATGATCATTGATTCAGAAAATACAACAACACCGAATATAGATATGTCTGCAGGAAATATTGCACAAATGGGTGACATTAGAGACAAGATCGCAGCGGATTTGTGGCCGGATTTTATTTAGTGCTCATGACAACATGAGTTTAAATTTTATATTGCATATATTTCAGATATTTGTGAGACTATGATAGATTTGATCTATGATTTAAGATTATATCTTGGAGGACATGAGACCATTTTGGGTTAGCTAATTCAGGTATTGGATAATGATAATTAATTTGACCATTGCACAATTTTAAAGAATGTTTTTGGCTTATTAATAAGCCTGATAAGATATGTGCTACACAAAGTCTTTGATTTATGATGTTGAAACAAATTATTACAATACTGTTGCCGAACGCATATTCACTGTTTTTGTCATTTTCATATGTTTGTACCGGACACGTTTTCACTGTTTTCCAGTTAGCGTACTAGACGCATTCTCGAATCTTGAAAATGCAAATTCGTTGTCTCGTTTTCATTTTCTGAAAATATTCTCCAAAAATGTTACTGAACATCACCTTTAGCAAATATTTCAACTCCAAGCATGGCCTAGCCAACCAGTCACGAATCACCTTTAGCAACCCTCCGCAGGCTTCAGCACCCTCTCCCACCAAATCGAACCATTATTCTCCTTCCCTTGACCCCCAGGGTGGCCAGAACCCCAAGGGGAAGGATGGGTACTCACGTGCCTTTGACAATAGGAAGCGTGGTCAACATTCCAATCATCACCCCCAACCCCCCAGCGGCAATAACCCCCCAGCTGCAATAACCCCTTGAAGCCACACGATCGTGCCTCGCTACCCTTTGAGCCTAAGCCTCTGTTCGAGGTCTTTACCACCCTAAATACCATCTATGGGAGTGTGTTCGTCAATGAAGCACCTATCATACCCAAACCTCCTCCCCGAAGACCCACCAACAAGCCTATGCCAAGCACCAGCGTCTTCTGCCGTTTCCACCAATTTAACGGCCATGATACAGAATCCTGCGTTGCCCTACGCAACATTATTGCAGGGCTCATCCGTGAAGGGAATTAGATAAATATGTCCACAATCCTCCACCTCCCCTAAACCCCCACAAACGCCAGATCAACATGATCTCTACCATCAGTGGCGGCCTTACTTTGGCAGGCACATCTAACAACTCCATCAAGCACTATGTCCGATCTTCCTAAGCACATCAAGTCTTCAGCACTGAGCATGGGAGCATGCCTAAGGCCTCTAGGAATGGCTGGGCCCCATTACTTTTAGCGAGGAAGAAGAGCATGGCGTCATCTACACCCATGACGACCCGTTGATCATTTGGGCAGACATCTCCAACTTTGATGTCAGGCACATCTTGGTCGACACCAATAGCTTGATCAGCGTCATGTTCGCCGAAGCATTCAATGAACTTCAAGTCCCTGACCATCTGCTGGACCACAGCATCACCCCCTTGTGAGTTTCTCTGGCAATGTGGTCCAACCCATCGGAAGCATCCATCTCCCCATCTCTATTAGTTCAGCACCTTAACGCGCCATGGTCACCACCCCATTCCTAATCGTCGACTGCCCTACGGCTTACAACGTCATTCTTGGACGCCCTGCCTTGGCACAAATGCGAGTCTTCATCTCCACACGCATGCTACTACTGAAGTTCCCCACTCTTCACAGCACAGTCACGTTGAGAGGCGACCAACTGAGCAGTCGAAGCTGCTATGCTTCGGTTATCAAATCTACCACCTGCCCTCTTGATGTGAAGCCCTTTCGGTCACTACAGCCCCACCTCTTCCTTGAGCTAGCACTGAAAGCTCTGAGGACCCTAGGGAAGAATCCACCACCCCTCAGGCCGAACCAATGGAAGACCTCGAACTTGTCTGCCTTCGTGATCAACGGCGGATCCAGGAATTTTCCTTGCAGGGGTCAACATCTAAAAGGCAAAAAAATTCTATACAAAATAGAACCCAAAAAAATGAGACGATAATATTACAATTCTTAATTAATAAAAAAAAACTACATTACAATTGTCCACGATGAGTTTTCATACTCTGAAAACGTTGCATTATAGAGTCATTATCAATACAAATAAACACATCTTTTTCAATGTAAACAAGTAAGCTATCACTGAACCATTGATCTCGCATTCTATTGCGAAGTTGACCTTTCACAATATTCATTGTAGAAAATGCTTTCTCCACATAAGCTGTTGCAACCGGTAAAGTTAAGGCTAATGTGAGAAGCAAATAAACATAATTAAATGTTCTTTGCAACCCTTTCTCCACCATTTTTCTTGCAAGGCTACCAATCCCTTTCAATTGAGAAAAATCGCTCCTCGTACGCATATGATGAATGTAAATCCCAAGTTGATCTTCAAGTGCCAAGAGGTCTCGGGGAGTAAAATCTTGAGGATAAAATTCAGCAAAACGAAGTAGCTTTTGTTTGTCAAAAGCTTTGAATGAATCATCCGGACTCAAACATGCCAAACAAAGAAGTAACTCAGTATTTACCTCACTGAAACGATGATTTAATTCTGCAAGTTGCCACTCAATGATTTGAATAAAGATATCCACACGATAATGATGGAGATGTGTTATTCTAGGAGCTCTCCGATGTGATCTCCATTGAGCTACATATGCATCATCCATGTTTGGAACCTCAATATCATGTTTGCCACAAAAGGAAGATACTTGATCAAGCAAGGCTTCAAATGCATTCTCTCTCATGTGTTGTAGTTGGTCCTTGCAATCTTTGACTAAAGTCATTGCATTCCCAATATCTTGGTCTTTCCTTTGTAATGCTTGTGACAAATCATTTGTGACTCCTAATATAGATCTCATGAAAAATAGGCAAAATACAAACTCAAAAGATTGTATATCTCTTAATGACCTATTTGCTTCACCTATATTATCAGTGGAGCCATCCTCAATAATCAATTTAAGCACTTTCACCACAGGTTTGAACATAGAAATGATACTAAGTAATGTACCATAATGTGAGTTCCAATGTGTATCACCGGGATGCTTGAGATAAGTTTCTTGATTTAAGCCTCGCCTGTTGGAAGAGTATCTTTTTCAAGAGCTTCCATAATATCCATTTGTAGTTGATCTCTAAGCATGATGCTCCAACAATATTAACCAAGCTATTGCAAGATGTGAAGAAAGTGGCAATATCAGCATTTCCCTTTGTCACAGCCACAAGAGCTAATTGAAGTTGATGTGCAAAACAATGAATATAATAGGCACAAGGATTTTCTCTCAAAATTTGTGTTTTGAGACCATTGAACTCACCCTTCATATTACTAGCTCCATCATATCCTTGTCCTTTTAGCGTAGAAATGCTCAATTCCTCTCTTGAAAACAATGTGTAATAGCCTCCCTTAGTGAGTTTGATGTAGTGTCACTAACATGTTGAATGCCCACAAACTTTTCAATTACATCCCCACTTTTGTACACATAACGAAACACCATTGCCATCTGTTCTTTAATTGACACATCTCGCGATTCATCAACTAATAAAGAAAAGAATGCACCATCCATATCCTTAATGATTTTCTTAATAGTTTCAGTGGCACAAGCATTCACCAGCTCTTTTTGAATTGTTGGAGCTATTAGCTTGAGATTCCCTGGAGCATTTTCTAACACAACGGCTTTAACTTTCTCATCATGATTAGCAAGAAATTGTAAGAGCTCCAAATAATTCCCCCTGCTGTTTGAAGTGTCACTCTCATCATGGCCACGAAAAGGAAGACCTTGCTTCAACAAAAATCTCATGCAATCAAGAGAAGTTGTCAAGCAAATACGATAATCAATATGAGCTTGGTCTGATTGCTTGCCCAAAACTGTTTGGATGTTTTTCTTCTGATTCATAAGATCAATGCAATATTGTCTAGATTGATTATGAACACCTCCAATATGATTCCTAATTCTTTCTTTCTTTGTCCAATTTCTGAAACCCATCTTTGTGAATGCATCACTACACCCTTGACCAATTTTGAAATTGGAATTGAAGAGATAATAGTAGAAGCAAAATGCAGTATCTTTACTTATACTGTACTCCAACCAGTCAAACTCATCAAACCACTTGACATTAAAACGTTTGATTCTTAGGTTGACAGGGACCCTTTTGTAGATATGCTCTTCGAACTTCATCTCGAATGTTGGGATCATAATCTAGCAAGTGAGGTCGAAGTCTAGGGTTTGCAGGAAGATTATTCATAAGATCTTGCAACTCACTTTCTTTCGAACTACCCACATATCTTGAAATACCCACATCTCTTGAGTCCGAACTACCCACATTATCCGAATTAGAAGTGGTTGACGAGAACTTTCTCTTAAAGTATCGTTCCATATCTTTATATGCAAAAAACATACAAACTAATTAATAATCTAAATTGCCAATATTTTTTCTAGCTAACCAAAATAATCAAAAACTTCTAACAAATACAATCCACGACAACAAAAATGTACAATAATCTTTATTAATCAATTAAAGCATAATAAAAGATTAGAAATTAGGATAACATAATTTCAATTTGAGAGATAAAACAAACTAACAAATAATTAATTAAACACTCTAATTCATTCAAACTAATCAACATATTAATCAATCTCATCATCAAAGCATAAAAAGATTATGAAATAGGATAACATACTTTCAATTTTGAGAGCAAATTTCAAAGCTAATTGAATTTGGGGTTTGCTGCTGCCACTTGATGAGGAGAACGCCGGCACCGGAGGATGATTCACGTGGAGAGGCCTTCAGATTGAGTGAAAGTTGAGTAGAATTAGGGGTTGGGGTTGGGGATTTAGGGTTTGAATGAGAGGAATGAGTGAAAAACTCATTCCCCAATTTGTTTTATTGATTTGCTGGGCTGCTGTTGGTTTTTTTTAAATTTTTTTTATTTTTAATAACCTGAGCCAAAATGACGTCGTTTTGGCCAGGTTCTAAAAATTTTAAAAAAAACTCACTTCAATGGAACGACGTCAGGAACAAAAAAAAAAACCACTTAAGTGGAACGACGTCGTTTTGACGTCAGGAAGGAAAAAAAAAAAAAGGGAAGCGCTGGCCTTGCGCGCGCGCTGTACAGCTCTTGGCTATGGCTGCTCCCTCTTTAGGGCATTTCATCAAACACATTTTGGCCATTTGTAGGGGTCAAGTTCTTCACCTCCTATGGAGGATTCAGGGCTTGCGGGGGTCAATAGACCCCTTTGCCCTTATGTGGATCCGCCACTGTTCATGATGACTTCCCAGATCGACAAGTACAGATCGGTACCTCCCTTCCCCCTGACCTTCGCTCTTCCCTTATAACCTTCCTCTGCCTCAATTTCGAGGTCTTCACCTGGCCCTACAACGGTATGCCAGACATATCGCCTGATCTCATCTCCCATCAGCTCAGCATCAACCCTGCCATACGACCCGTTCTGCTGAAGCGTCGCGCCTATGACCCAGAATGATATGAGGTCATGAAAATAGAGTTGGAGAAACTCCGAAGTATCGATTTCATAAACGAAGTGGACTACCCTACATGGCTGGCCAACGTGGTGATGATAAGCAAATAGAAGAAGGGCTGGCGAATGTGTGTCGACTACACACTACTACAAAAAGTGAAAAAGACGACCAGAAAACAACGACGGTCTAAGTGAAAACCGTCGTGGTTTTTAAAAAGACGACGGTTCTAAAAACACCGTCGTGTAATACAACCTTAGACAACTAAAAAATGGAGATTCAAATGACTGTTCAAAAACAACGACGTACCTAATTAAACAACCGACGTCTATTTGAAACAGATTTCCGCAGTGTAAAATCAATGCCAACAAAGAACGGCAGAAGTTATGAATCGACCGACGTAGAAAGTAAAGACGACGATTTCAATAAAAACCGCCGTTTTTACTCATAAAATAACACGACGAGGTTTTCGTTAAGACGCCGTATAATTACAAACAAATCCACGGCTTTAAAATACTAAATATCGCCGTATTAAATTAATGTACAACGACGGAAAATATAAATATATCGACGTCATTCTCGTATAGTTCTACGACGTTATCTTTAAATCGTACTATAAAATTTAACGTCGTATTTATTCATTTTATACGTCGTACCTTTAATTTAAACCGTCGTCTTAATAAGAATTTTTGTTAACAATTTTTTTCTTTGATTTTCTTATCCTACGTCGGTAGATCTACTTAATGACAAGAATTGAAATAACCACGACGGTTTATATAGAAAACCGCCGACATAATCAGATTTGTCTGAGATCCCAAGGGTTACGAAATCTTACCAGATGGAACTCTGTTCCACATCATAATCTTAACAGATGACACAGATTTGCAATCAGAGAGACAATTTTTTGGAAGTTGATGATGTGTGTGCGTTTGAGTATCTACAAATATTATACCTAACGTCGTTGCAAATTTGCAATCAGAGAGACAATTTTCAATGACGGTTATATTATACCTAACGACGTTTAAAAAACAAATCAACGTCGCTCAACAAATATATTACGTCGTCTTAGTCTTACTTAAGACGACGAAAAACGACGACAGTAATACAAAAACAGTCGTTGTTTTTATATTCTTATTTTATTTAAATCTGTCATCCAAAAAAGAAACTTTACATATTCCAGAACATTAATTTCCTTCATTTTAAATTTCCTCCGGAAAAAAAAACTCTATTTATAACGCACTGTAATTGAAAAATAAACTGAAAGGTCACGGAAAAAAAATTTCTATTCATAATTTAAAAATTCAAATCCACGTCGGTTATATTAAACCTAACGACGTTAAATGAAAAGATTCCACGTCGCAAAACAAATATTGCGTCGTGTTAGTTGAAAACGACGGCATAACAAAAACCCGTCGTTGTTTCAAACTGAATTAATTTAAAATTTCTTCGGGAAAGCAAAATCTATTTATAATTTCCTCGGGTTAGTAATATTGCGTCGTGTTAGTTTACAAATTCTAGAACATTAATTTTCCTCATTTTAAATTTCCTCGGGAAAGAAAAATCTATTTATCACGCTTTGTAATTGAAAACTAAAACTGAAAGAATTCGGGAAAAAAAACTCTATTTATAATTTAAAAATAAAATCCACGTCGGTTGTAGTACATTTAACGACGTTTAACAAAATAATCTACGTCGGTAATTATAAATCTACCGCCATCTTACCTTAATATAGACGACGAGAAAAGACGACGGTAGAACAGAAAACCGCCGTTGTTTCAGTTTCTTTAACAGTTTGGTCCTTTATCTTTCTGCAGGACTTGTATAGTTCAAAGCATTGACAATGTCTTCATCATATCTCCCAGCAACTACTGATTCGATTGCTCATGCTTTAGAGGCCATCTGAAGCCATTTCTATTCTTTATCGCATTCTTGAAACCCATCTTCTTCTTCTGAAGCTCTACGGATAAAGGAAGAGGCTATCACAAATCTGACGGATCTTCTTAGCCAAGAAAATCAAGCAGAGGATCAGGCACATCTGATCTTCAGATTTCCCTGAGAAGCGAACTTTCCTTCGACAGCGAGTGGAGGCCAGGCTTGCATCTCTTTTGATGGAAAGCAAGGAGTATTCAGAAGCACTAAGTGTCCTATCAGGCTTGATCAAGGAAGTGAGAAGGCTAGTTGACAAGCTTCTTCTTGTGGACATATATTTGATGCGAGTAAGCTCAATTTCTCTTTGAGAAAGACATCCAAATTATTTTCTTTGAGACGTGAGAGACAGTGTCTCTGAGAGAGGAAGAACTTGGAACCCTAAATGTAAACCGAAAATGAATGAAAGCGACAAATTTATAGAATAAATTTTTAAAACCAACGGCGGTCCTTACAAAAAAACCGCCGTTTAAATTGTAAAATCAACGTCGGTATGACCGACGTATATTACAGAAATCCACGTCGGTACATTAATAAAAACGACGTGTTAAATAATCTACCATGACGCGAGTTATTACTTATGAACTTTAATTTTTGAGTTTACTACGACGGTACCTACAACACTACTGTCGTATTTATTTACCACGTCCGAAGTTAAATGTACCGTCATATTTTGTAATTTATACGTCATAGTTATATGTAACCGCCGTATTATTTTTTTGAAATGGTTTTATATGTAAGCAACTTTTCGTCTACCTGACTTACACATGCGCTGTTTCCAAACCCGATTAAAAATTTCAATCTCCCAGAGAAAACTTTTAGACTTTTTTCCTTGTCAGAGCACTGTCAGAGTATCTCATCGTCTTCCTCTCGTCTTCTTCGTCGTCTCTGAACTTAAACATCGTCTTCCTCTTGCTTTCATTGCACGCAAAAGGTAAGCTTCCATTTTCACTATTTTGGTTGCTGTTTTGCATGCTCATACGTTTTTTGTTTGAAAAATCTTTTTACCTTTTTTCTGGCCAAAATCATTTTACTTCTTTCCAAGTTCGATAAAATATACAGAGAAAGAGGGAAAGTTTCCAACTTTGAAGACAACTACCTCAACTAAATAAGACGACGGTAGCTTCTTATTTACGTGGTTAAATATGTAGACCACGACGGTTCGTCAGTCGTTCTAGCGTCGTCTGAAAATTGACAAAGTTGTTTTTAAAATTATAGTCTTTTTTTTATTTGCTTGTTTAATTGCAGGTTTGATTTCTCTAAACAATGGTTTTTGTTTTTCCCTAATTTGATAAAATATAAAGAAAGAGAAAGTAGGGTTGGTATCTAATATAGACGACAGTATCTTATTGTTTTACGTTGTGTGAATGTTAATACCACGACGTCATATTAAAATACTGTCGTCTATATAAGATTCCAAAACTTTCTTTCTTGGCCTTGTATTTTATCAAATTAGAAAACAAAAACCATGGTTCAGAAAAATCAAATCTGCAATCAAACATTCACAGAGAAAGAAAGAAGGGTTTTGGATCCTTATATAGACGACGGTATATTACTATTGACGTCGTGTGAACATCAATATTTCGTCGTTTATAGTTAATTATCACATCGTCCGGTAAATATCGACGTAATAAGTTATTATTACGTCTTATTTTATATTATTTCGTCGTTGTTTAATTACCTTGGTTTTAAACATTTATTACATCTGAGATTATTTCATTGCGTCGTTTAAAATCATATCATACGTCGTATTTTATTAATAACCGTCGTTTGTGTTCTTAATCTTTTCCTGAAATATTTTCACTTGCAGTTTTGTCTGTAAAAATGGTTTCTCACCAAGACCAAAGTAAGGACTCTGGCTCCAAGAAAAATGGAGGTAAGGAGCTTGGAATGGTAACTCCTCAAGAGAAGTCTTCGAAGAAGATGAAGTCTTCAAAGAAGATGAAGTTTGCTTCATCATCTGCTGAGACAGAACCAACCAGCACGACAACAATCTCTGATGATTCAAAGTCTGGTCGAGGTATGAGCACAATGCCTCGTGTTGTGAAGAGAAAACTTCAGAAACTCAGGCCAATTGTTGAGTACAATAAAAGGGGGAAAGGAATTGGCCAAGCACATAGTGAGATGCAGTCCTACATTGGTGTGTTGGCACGCTCCAGAGTTCCACTTGTGGACATGAAATGGGCTCAAATCCCCAAGGATATAAAGGAGCAGATTTGGGAAGCAGTTGACATTGCTTTTGTGGTAGGTCAAGGGGGCAAGAACTCTGTGTTAGCTTCTGCTGCCAAGAAATGGAAGGATTTCAAGTCTACACTAACGAGGCATTATATCCTTCCATACACCAATGACAGGGAGAGATTAAGCTAACCCCCTGAAACATATAAATTCATAGAGAAAGCACAATGGGATGCCTTTGTAGCTTCAAGGTTATCCAAAGATTTTGAGTCTGTGCATTCTCAACATGCACAGATTAGGGAGAAACTTGAGTACAATCATCGATTGTCTCGAAAAGGATATGCTGGTTTGGAGGATCAATTGGAGGAAACCATGCCTGGGGGAGAAATTGATCGATCTACCTTATGGAAGAGAGCTAGACAGCACAAACATCGTAACATCCCGGATCCAAAGGTGGCAGAGAAAGCAAAATTAATTGTAAGCCTACTCACTCTGTTTTAAATTTTTATTAAACTGTGAATAATTCTTATTACGTCTTATGTTATATTTTGCGTCATGTGAATGATATTACCACGTCGAAATTTTTAAAAAAACGTCGTTAAAGGTCTAAATCAGGAATCACTACTCTGTTTTCTGTAATTATAGCATAAGATGTCGGTGGTTCATTTTCGCGTCGTTTGTATTAAATTACTACGTCGAAATATTTTAAACAAGGTCGTTAAAGGTGTGAATATTGAATCATCCCTCTGTTATCTGTAAATAAAGCATAAGACGTCGGTGGTTTATTCATTTCGTCGTTTTAAAAAACTAACCACGTCGGTATAACTACCGTCGTGATAAATTATAATAACGTCGATTTATATGTTATTGCGTCGTCTGAAATTATATAATACGTCGTTTGTATATAAATAACCGTCGTGTGTTTTTTGTTCTTACTTTTTTATATATCTTTGTTTTAGGATGAATTGCAAAAACAAGTCTCGGAAGGCAAAGTCACTATATCTGGCAGCAATGATGTGCTGACCATGGCTTTGGGCCCCGAGCATCCAGGCAGAGTGAGAGGGGTAGGTGCTGGGATTTCCCCAAGGCAATATTTCAATTTACCCAAACCACAGAGGATGAGCTTTGACGACCGTTTAAAGGACAGTTTAAGAGTTCTCCTTCAAGAAGAGAATAAAAAGATGGAAGCTAAGGCAAGGGAAGAGGCTTTAAGGATGGAGGCTAGAACCAAACAATTGGTAGAGGCTGAGAGGGAGCATTTCCTGAGTCAGCTTTCCCAATTAATTCTCAATTTTGATCCAAGCATGCTTAAACCAAGAATTAGCCAAAGTCCCAAAAATCCAATGTCTGACAAAGCAAGCTGCTCTGGAGGTGATGTGAGATCCCTACATTTTGAGGATGATACTGCCAAAAATGGGAAACATCAGGAAGAAAAGGTAACATATATGAACTTTGAATTCTCTGTTTTTTTAAAAACTATTAGACGTCGTTATTATTAATAAAACCGTCGTTTGAAATACATACCACGACGATTTTAAAAATAAACCGTTGTTTGTATTTCAATACCACGTCGTATTTAGTTTACTTGTTTTACATGCCATTAAACGTCGTCATTTTTAAAACTTTGTGGTTTTTAGACGACGGGGTTAGTCATTCCCGACGTAATAGATGAAGAGAAGAAAGAAGAAAAACAAGATGAAAAGGAGAAAGAAGATGAAGAAAACCATGACGACCAGGTATGTTCACATAACTTTACCTTTTTTATTTGTTTTTCAAAATTTCAGACGTCGATATTTTTCTTTAAACCGTCGTTTGTTTACAACTTAGACGGCGGAATTTTTTTCTAAGACGTAATAAATTATTCACCACGACGGTTTTTTCACCGTCGTTTAAATTCTTTTCAGACGACGTTTTATTCCTTAAACCGTCGTTTTTATTGAATTACCACGTCATTTTTTTTATTTCTTTAAACAGGTTTTTGAAGTTGTTGATTATTCAAATATGGAGGCGCCATCTTCTTTAAAATCCCTTTGTCGTTATGTGGAAACGACACTCGTGCCTCAGGATAAGACCCTGAACTTTACAATTGATAAGGAGGTGTTTGGTCTAGAACGCGATACCGTCCTCCTTCCTGAAGATATTACACAATTTGCAGGCATGGAAGAAATAGGAGCTACGGTCATTGCTGTATATATGAGGTTTGTCATTCTAAAATAACCACGTCATTAGTATGTACCGTCGTTATTGCGTCGTCTTAACTAACTAACCACGTCGTTAGTATGTACCGTCGTGATAAATATATTATAACGTCGTTGTCTATTTCAGTACGTCGTGTGAAATTTTATAATACGTCGTTTTGTTATACATAACCGTCGTGTGTTTTTTTGTGCTGACTTGTTTATATTATTTTATATATTTAGGTACTTACACGATGTTTTGAAACAAGCAAATATGTGAAGCATGGTTGGCTTTATCGACCCTGCTACAGTTAGTGCCAACTCTGGCACAATAGCTGACAGATCACGACTAGTAGCAGCTCGACTTCAGAGGACTGACGGTGAACAGATTTTCATGATGCCTTACAATCCAGGGTTAGTCTCCTTAACAGGATTTTGTTTTTATGATTTTCAATAAATGACAGCGTATAAACTAACCACGTCGGTGTTTTATTTTATTGAGTCGTTTGAAACTACTAACCACGTCGGTAGTTATTTATCGTCGTGATAAATATATAATGTCGTCGATTGCTACTTTATTTCGTCGTGTGAAATATTATAATACGTCGTTTTTGTAAATAACCGTCGTTTTTATATTAATTTTGTGCAGCCGTCATTGGATCTTACTGATTGTGAGAGCAAAGAGGGAAACCGTCTATTTTCTGGATCCTCTGCCCAGAAATCGTGTGGTCGATGAAGAGACCAAAAACATCGTGAACAGTGCTATAAAAATTTATAATTCTCACATAGCCAGATCAAGCCGTAAGGCAGTAATTTGGAAAACTCTGTCAGGCACACCAAAGCAACCCAGCAATGTCGAATGCGGGTATTATGTGATGCGCTTCATGAGGGACATCATCATGGATCCTTCCTTGGCGTTTGAGAAGAAGGTATGAAGGTCGGTTATGAAAAATATCGTCGTCTGTGATTGAATTTCTTTTTATTTATAAACCCTAATAGTCATTGTTTATGCAGTATGCCAAGGGAAAACAGGAAGCACCATACCCCCAAGAAGCAATTGATGAAGTCCGGAATGAATGGGCAGAGTTTGTTTGCCTTCACTTGGAATAGGGGAATTATTGAACACTTGATATTTATGTATAATGTACAAATTTTGTCTATAATATATAATGTAAAAATTTGTTGAGGTTTTCTTAAATTAAAAAAAAAAAACAAACATACAAATTGCGTAACCGATGTGTAATACTTTTCCAACGACCTAATAAAGTCAAAAACCGTCGTTTTTTGTTGTTTCGTTTTAAACAAATCCGACGTAAAAGGATATTTAGACGACGTTCTTTGAACAATTGAGTCGTTTATGGTTTACAACGTCTTCAATTTCTTAAGGGTTCAGGGTAGTACTTTGTAACGACAGCGGTTAAGTCGTGGAATATATATTTTACGTCGGATAGTTAAATATCCGCCATGGTTTCTCATTTAAACGACGTCATTTTAACAACTTAGTCGTCTATTACAATTTACAACGTCTACAATTTATTAACACCGACGTAGTTTGTTGTTGTGATAAGAATATTTTATTATTTTTATATCAAAATATTCAAAATAAATTTAAAATAAATCAGAAAAATGCAAAGTCAACTCCTATGAAGTCATTGATATATTTTCTTCCCCCTAAACCTTGAAAAAATTCATTTTGAATAACAAAAATTTAAAATGACCATCCAAAACAAAATTATTTTGATGAGTCATAAAATCACTTCTAGTTTTATGGTTTAGGGTTTAGAGTCTAGGGTTTAGAGATTAGGGTTGTTATTTATTGGGGTTTATTTTTAAAGTATAATTTTTGGGTAGTCTAGGGTATATATTAGGCTGTAAAACCATAAACCCTTTTATAAACTTAATTTTTAAAATTATATAATTTAGTTTTAAGAGTTTAGGGTATTAATTTTTAACGACGGTGGTTGAGTCGTGGAATACATATGTTACGTCGTGCAGTAAAATATCCGACATGGTTTATATTTTAAACGACTTCATTTTAATATGTAAGTCGTCTATTATAATTTACAACGTTTTCAATTTCTTAACGCCGACGTGGTTTTTCAGTCGTCTTTATATCAAAATATTCAAAATAAATTTAAAATTAATCCGAAAAATGAAGCGTCAAAATAAACGGCGTTACGTTCAGTGTTTCCGTCGTGGAATATTACATTTACGTCGGTTCTTGTAGAACTTTCGCCATGGTTTTTCTTTCGACGTTTTAAAGAGCGCGCTCTCTAAAAATTTTCGCGCGCCCTAAATTTTTTAGATTTGGCTCTTATTCTTATACTTATAACCCTGAACCCTAAAATTTTTAGATTTCGCGCAACATAACATTTCGCTCTCTCACTTCTGCTCTAATTAAAAGTTGCACTCTCCAGGCTCCGTCGAATCTGTGAGCTTGTCCAACCTGTAAGTACAAACCTTATCTTCCCCTTGTAAATTCATTGAATGATATTAGGTTGTTTTGTTAAAGGGTTTTAGGTATATGCTTTGCGATCTGTTAATAATGTGCTTATAGGTATGGGTTCATGGATTTTCTGTTTAATGGGTTCATGGATTACATTATCTGTTATGTTGAATTGGGAATGGATTTAATTTTGTCGGATCTTTTAATCACCCTATGTTATGTTGAATTGGGAATGGATTTATTGTTTTCATGCTTGGTTTCATGTATATGTTGGTTTCTTGCTTGGTTTCATATATATGTTGTGTTCTTAATGGGTTTTGGGTTCTTGAAAATAAACTGAGACACGACGCCTTTTTAGGCATACGACGACGATTACACGACGGTTTATGAAAAAACCGTCGTTGTATTACTTATACACGATGGTTTTTTCATAAACCGTCGTTTGTATTACTTATATTAGACGACGTCTGTTGAAAATCCGTCGTCTATATATGCCAAATACGTCTGTTTTTGTTTAAAACCCGTCGTCTCTGTTGTGTATTACTTGCTATTAGATCTTTGTATAATCGCTATGGTGATGTCATTGCCTGTATTTTCACTTTATTATAGATAATAGGTTATAGTGTCGGAGATGGATAAGTCATGGATGCACTCGGATAGAAGATCGAAGGCATATGAGTTTGGGGTGGAAGCATTTTTGAACTTTGCTGTAGAAAATCTTCTAACTACAACACATATCCGTTGTCCATGTGTTAAATGTGTTAATTTGAAGTTGTTTGGGGTTGGAATTATAAGGGATCACTTATACTTTAATGGAATTGACCAAAGCTATAAAAATTGGACATTTCACAGAGAACCTTGGGAAGCAACTACTAATGCTAGTAGAAATGTTGAAGAAGATGATGGCCATAGTAGGTACAGTTTTGTGTCTGAAGAAATTGATATGGATGATAATGATTTTGGTGATTTTGGTTCCGATCCGTATGAGTTTGCCAATGTGATTGGGGATGGAGATCAACCAGTGTACCCTGGTTGTAGAAAGTACACGAAGTTATCGGCATTAGTGAAGTTGTATAATTTGAAGGCAAAACATGGGATGAGTGATGTCTGTTTAACAGAATTATTGATACTTCAAGGCGATTTGCTTCCAGAAGGAAATACAATACCAACCTCTATGTATGAGGCTAAAAAGACTTTGTGTGCATTGGGGCTGAGTTATGAGAAAATGCACGCATGCCCCAATGATTGCATCTTGTATAGGAAGGAGTATGAGGATTCAACTAATTGTCCTACTTGTGGTATCTCAAGGTGGAAGGAAGGCAAAGATTCAATCTTGAAAGAGGGTGTGCCAGCGAAGGTGGTGTGGTATTTTCCTCCAATTCCAAGGTTTAAAAGGATGTTTCAATCACATGAGACAGCTAAGAGTTTGACTTGGCATGCTGCTAGAAAATCAATTGACGGTCAGATGTCTCATCCGGCGGATTCCCCGTCTTGGAAACTTCTTGATGATAAATAGCCTGAGTTTGGTAATAAGCCGAGAAACTTGAGATTGGCTCTTTCATCTGATGGATTCAATCCCCACAGTTCTCTAAGTAGCAGATATAGTTGTTGGCCTGTTATCTTAGTTACATATAATCTCCCTCCATGGCTGTGCATGAAACGAAAGTTCATGATGTTAACCTTATTGATTTCCGGTCCTAAACAACCCGGAAATGATATAGATGTCTACTTGGAGCCTTTGATTGATGATTTAAAATCTTTGTGGGATGGGATTAGAGGAGTGTATGATGCACATAATGGAGAATACTTTACACTCAGAGCTGCATTAATGTGGATAATTAATGATTTCCCCGCCTATGGAAACTTATCTGGTTGTGTTGTTAAAGGATATAAAGCTTGTCCAATATGCGGCGATGATACACCTAGTCACAGGTTGAAAAATGGCCACAAAATTTGTTACATTGGGCATAGAAAATGGTTACCAATCAATCATCCATATAGGAGGCAACGTGCAGCTTTTAATGGGAAACCTGAATATGGCATACCTCCCAAGCCATTAACCGGAGAAGAAGTGCTGCATATGGTTGAAAATGGTGACAGAGTTTGTTGGAAGAAGAAATCAATATTCTTTGATCTCGAGTATTGGAAATACCTTCCTGTGAGGCATGCCCTAGATGTTATGCACATTGAGAAGAATGTTTGCGATAGTATCATTGGTACATTGCTGGAGATCCCTGGAAAAAATAAAGATGGGATTGCTGCTCGATTAGATTTATTGAACATGGGGGTCAAAACTGATTTGCAACCCGAGTATGGAGAAAGACGTACTCGTTTGCCTCATGGGCCTTGGAATTTGTCAAGAGCAGAGAAGAGAGAGGTTTTCAATTCTTTCTATGGTATGAAGGTCCCTGAAGGTTATTCTTCAAATATTAAAAATCTTGTATCTTTACAAGATTCAAGACTTCTTGGCCTTAAATCACATGATTGTCATACCTTAATGCAACAATTGCTCCCTGTGGCAATTCGTTCTGTTTTGGAGAAGCCTGCAAGGTATGCAATAACTCGTTTGTGCTTCTTCTTCAATGCTATATGTGCAAAGACTGTTGATGTTTCCAAGCTAGATAAGTTGGAAGAAGATGTAGTAGTTACTCTGTGTTTGCTTGAGAAGTACTTTCCCCCTTCATTCTTTGATATCATGGTTCATCTAGTAGTACATCTTGTCAGAGAAGTTTGTCTATGTGGGCCAGTATATTTTAGGTGGATGTATCCGTTTGAAAGATATATGAAAGTGCTGAAGGGGTATGTTCAGAATCGTACTCGTCCCGAAGGTTGCATTGCTGAGCGGTATATAGCTGAAGAAGCGGTAGAGTTTTGTACTCAGCATTTATCTGATGTTAGTACAGTTGGAGTGCCTTCAAGCCAAAAGATGGGACTTTCAAAGCCATTATCAGGTTACACAGTGAGCGTAGTTGATCAGGACCTGTTGAATCAAGCACATCTATATGTCTTGGAGAATACGGAGGAAGTCCTACCTTATATCGAGTACGTATGAGTTTTATTCTTTAAGTTTCCATTTTAAATTATTTCTTATGTTTATCTTCTATATTTGGGACCGTAATGCTTGAATTTTTCGTGTCATGTAGGCAACATATGATCCACATCAAGACTGCTTATCCAAAATTTAGAAAGAGAACAAAGTGGCTGCAGGATAAGCACAATAGCACTTTCATTCAATGGCTACGCTTCAAGGTATATGTTGTTGAATAACATATTTCTCTTTTAATTTTCTTCTTATTTCTATGTTAGATTGAATTAAGATATGATTAATTTGCAGGTTCAAAGTGAACTTGAGGAAGACAATCATGGCGTATCAGAAAATTTAAGGTGGCTAGCAGCTGGTCCAAACATGGCAGTGCCATTATATAGGAGCTATCTTATTAAAGGTATTAAATTCAATATCAAGGCACAAGATGATGTGCGGACAACTCAAAATAGTGGAGTTTATTTACTTGCACATACCATGCAAGTTGCTAGTGCCAAGGATAAAAATCCAATTCTCTCAAATATGGGTTTCTATGGTGTCATTCAAGAAATTTGGGACCTTGACTACCAAAAGTTTACAATCCCAGTCTTTAGGTGTGATTGGATAGATAGTTCTGGTCTTGTAGTCGACGAACTTGGATTTACCCTTGTAGATTTGAGTAAAATTGGACATAGGAATGACCAATTTGTTTTGACTTCTCAAGTCAAACAAATATTTTTTGTTGACGACCCGATGCATCGTGGTTGGTCGGTAGTGTTATCAATGCCTAATAGAGAATATAATGATGTTATTGGTGATGAAGTCTTAGGTGATGTGATAATTGAGTGTGAGCCATTTACTAGAGGGATGCCAAATGTTGACACATTTGATGAACTGGTGGGTGAGTTAGGTGGTCAAAATATTCGAGATGGGTGTGAAGATATATGGATTGAATGATGCTTATGTAATTGGCAATGTATGACATTAATTTTGTAATATATTGTAATGTGATTTCTTCACTTTCTACGTTCAAATAAAACACGACGTTATTGTGAACCAGTTATTCAGCATATTTACCGACGTCTTAAAGCAACGTAACAATGAAGAACCACGACGCTATTGTGAAGTAATTATTCAGGATATCACGTCGGGGAAGGATTAAGAACCGCCACGTAATTCAAAATAACACGACTCCAATCCCATAATACCGACGTCTAAAAAACGAGATATATAATCTGAACGTTAAAAAATACGACGTCATCATACATTTTCCACGTCGCAAGTTCTTTTATAAACGAAGAGGAACGAAATGAATTCCGACGGTAATTCATTATAACCGCCGTCTAATATCAATTAAACGACGTTATTTGTAATACGGCTCTCATCATAATCAACGCCGTCTATATGTTCTGTAATACGGCTCTCATTTATTTGGAACCGACGTTGTTTAGAAGTTCAACGTCGTCTATATTAATAAGTGCGTCGTGAGTAATGAATACATATAAATACAACGTCGACTATATAAATGCCACCGACGTTGTTTTGCATTTCAACGTCAACTATATAAATACATACGTCGTAAATAATGACACTGACAACTATTTCCACGTCATCTTTTTTAGAAAAATCGAAGTGGAAAATTTATTTCACGACGGTTGTTTGTAAATAAGAGACGTAGTAGATTTCAATAACGTCGTCTTCTCATGTATTTAAAGACGTCATATTTTTTCTTGTCGTAAAAATTATATTTAACGGCGTAGTGTTTTAGTTGTCGTCGTTGTATGTCTATCTTGCGGCCTTGTTCTTTTAATATGTGTCATATTTTTCCCTTTTAACGATGGTGATTTGTTTGAGTTGGTCGTCTATTCTCATCCTCGACTATTTTTTAGAACTTTAGCAGACTAAACACGTCTGTTTTTATTTGTTTTCGACGTTGTTTTATTTAACAACGTCTAATATTTATCGTCGTTGTTTGTTTCTGAAAATAGGACGTATAAATTTTGTAATACGACTCTCATATATTTATAACCGACGTTATTTCGTTATTCAACGTCTACTCTATAAATACATACGTCGTAAATAATGACACTGACAACTATTTCCACGTCATCTTTTATAGAAAAATCGAAGTGGAAAATTTATTTTACGACGGTTGTTTTTATATAGGCGACGTAGTAGGTATCAATAACGTCGTCTTCTAATGTATTTAAAGACGTCATATTTTTTATTGTCGTGAAAATGATATTTAACAGCGTCTTGTTTTTATTTTCGTCGTTGTATGTCTATCTTGCAGCCTTGTTCTGTTAATATGTGTCATATTTTTCCTTTTTAACGATAGTTTTTTTAGAGAGTTGGTCGTCTATTCTCATTCTCGACTGCTTTTTTAGATCTTTTTGCAGTACAAAGACGTCATTTTGTATTTGTTGATGACGTTGTATATTTTAACAACGACGGTGATTTAGCGTCGTGGTTTATGAGGGAAAAGATGACGGTGGATTCCATGACCATTGAAAAATCGAATACACGACGGTGATTTACCGTCGTCTTTTTTCTTTTTTGTAGTAGTGACACCAACCTGAATCGAGCCTGTACAAAGGACAGCTTCCCCTTACCCCGAATCGACCAGCTTGTGGACGCCACAGTAGACCACGCCTTGCCTAGCTTCCTGGATGCCTACTCTGGATACAACCAGATCTTCATGCACCTTGACGACCCAGCCCACACATCCTTCATTACTAATCGGGGCCACTACTGTTACAAGGTGATGCCATTTGGCCTCAAGAATGCCGGAGCTACCTATCAATGCCTTGTGAACAACCTTTTCGCCCCATTAATCGGCCATACCATGGAAGTTTATGTCGATGACATGCTAGTCAAAAATCGCACTACTGACCAGCACATCCCCAACCAATCTCCTATGTTTGAGGTACTGAAGCGGCACAACATGCGACTCAACCCCACGAAGAGGGCTGGCCCTGACATTTTGGTGGCCCTAGGGCCAACATTAAGTGAGGCCCTTAGTAAACAAGAAAAAAAAAATTTGCTTATGTCTTTTTTTTTTTTTTTGCTTAAGTAGAATAATTTCATGGAAATGTTAACAACCTTTAATTATGAAAAAACATTATATATTTCTAAATTTATCCTTGGCAGAAACTAAAGAGTCAAAAATCTTTAGTTTTCCACTTTCTTGCTTCTGCACCTGCCCTTTTTTGTTCATTTAATTTTTGCACCAGATACTTGTGGCAGCAAACACTACCCGCTGCCAAATCTATCTCTCTCTCTCTCTCTCTCTCTCTCTCTCTCTCTCTCTCTCTCTCTCTCTACCTCTATCTCTGGCATATTGGGGTGGTGAGAAAAACTTTTTCTCTACTTGTCTGTCGCATATTGGTGTCTTTCGTTACCTCTATAGACCTTTTTTTTTTTTTTTGGGGTCAAAACCTCTACAGACCCTTTGGTTTCCAAATCATGAAGGGTTGAACAATTTTTCTTTATTTATTTTTAACAAAACAAAATAAAAAACAACAAAGTACTTTGGTGGTGAGATTTGAGAAATTAAAAAAGAATTGTTCAATTTCATCAATGGGAAAAGAGAATGAAGTGGGAAGGTGGGGTGAATATGTGGAGGGGATGAGGGAGATGTGGTTTTGGGGTAATGAGGGGGAGAGGAAGTGGGTCTCTTGTATATGCTTCTTTGAAAGTGAAACAGACAACAAATAAACAAAATAAACACACCAAACATAACCAACAAAGAAACAAATACAACCAATGAACCAAAGTAACCAATAAAAAAATAACTTTCAACAACAAATAAGGAGCACAAAACCTGTTTTATGCTTGTGCAAAAAATAAATAAATAAATAAATAAAAAAAGCCTCAACCTCCCTTGCAGAACTTTCTTTAATTAGGCTAGCTCTGTTGCAAATAAAATTCGAAATCTGGGATTATTATTGAAGAACTTCGTAGAATATTTCACAGTTTTCCTCCGCAGAACACGTGTAGAAGAAAAAAAATATGAAAATAAAAGTGGATGAGAGAAAAACTGAAAATAATATATTGAAGAGAACAGTTTGTTGGGTTTGATAGTGAAGAGAACTTGGGAGAAGGGAGAAGAGAGAAGGGTCTGATACTGACAAAAACAGTGAGAAGAATAGGGTGGAAAGTGGAAAGGTAGCTTAGGAAGCAAATTTTTTTTTTTTTTTATAGGAAGAGAGGAAGCGTGCAATTTGTTTATTGGAAGAAGAGGAAGCCTGCAATTGTTTCATGGGAAGAAGAGTTCTTCTGGCTGGAAATAGAAATGGTGTTTTTTTAATGATTATTATTATTTTTAAAGTTTGGGCTCTTGGTAATATTGTTTGGGCCTAAAATTATGCAAAGTACAGCCTATTTTTGAAACCCACAAAAAAAGGGAGCTTCTATAGTGAGTGGAAAGTTATAAGGGGTATTTTTGAGGGGTATGTAAGAGCCGTTGGATTTCATCCAACGGTGAGTTTTTAAAAGAGGGTGCATGTAGAATCGGGTTGAAATCTAACCCGTTTAGAAACCCAACTTCAGTTGAAGATCTTCCCTCTTTCCCTCTCTGTGAAAAACTCAAGAACACAATCCTCTCTTTTTGAATGTAAAGCAAACCCACAATTAGAAGGATCCAAATCTCCCAAACCTTATAGTCACTCGATTGTCATTAGCTCTTTGGGAGGCCTGCGATCTATGGTATCCATGGTATTACAAAGAATGGCTCTTACCTAGCTGTTGCCCTGTTTTGATTCTATGGGTCAAGTGAAAACCCCTTCTCTTTTTCATTCAGCTGACAAGATTCCAGATGAAAGCAAAGTAGCATATCTCTTTTTGTAGCTAGACGCCGCAGCAGCAGTTGTTCCTCGATTTTGGTAGAGATGGAGTCTCAAATACCAAAGAGTCTTCTCTAATGTCCACTACATTCTCTCAAGCTGACTGACTTCAGAGCTCCCGATTGATTTTGAGAGGTAAGTTCACTTGCTGGATTGATTTTATTGGGTTTGGTTTATTTTTTGTGAGGGTGGGAAATTCGTCATTTGTGGCATCAATAATGCGTCATTTTTGGAATCAATAATGTGTCATTTCCTTATGAATATTCAATATACTTAGTTGATTGTTTTTGGTGGGGGTGAAAAATTATGAAATGTAGGTAAAAGATCCTAAACTTAGGCTTAATGACATTAGGAGTAAGCATTTGGAGAGGATATTGGATGAAGTTCTATAATTGGTGGTTTGAATTACATTTGTGTTCTTAGTTGAACATGTTGGTTCTAATGTTATTTTTTCCAGATTATTTCACAAGAGATGACGTAACTATTATTAAATTTTGCTTGCGTTTTGTGTAATCGGAAGTTAGGCTATGCGTATTTTGTGTCAATTTGGGCAATGTTTTGTGTAAGTGGAATGCATTGATATGTTGTGATGCAGTAATGACTGATTAATGAATTAATATTTGCTATGCAGTAATATAGAAGTGGATCAATAATATACGTAGATAAAATGTCTGGGGGCTCAGAGAGTGATGAATGTGCAACAGCTAATGGGAGGGTTTATATTCCTGAAGTAAGAAATGAGGAAACACCAGCAGTTGGGATGAAGTTCGACTCGCTTGACCTCGTTTACAATTTCTATAATAGATATGCATTCTTGGTGGCTTTGGTATTCGACTTCATTCCAGCTTTTGGGGGAAAAATAAGAAAGAGATTTTGAGGAAAGAATTTGTATGTTGCAAACAAGGTGCATACAGGAGAGATGAAACTCGGGAGAGAAAAAGACAACGGGGAATAAGTAGATGCAATTGCAAAGCTAAGATTGTGGTTGTGAAGACAAATGGGAGCAAGAAGTATACCATCTCTCTTTTTGCAGAGGGACACAATCATAAGATGACACCCTCAGAAAGAATGCATTTATTGAGATCACACCGTCATATTTCAGATTCTACAAAAGTACTCACAAAACAGTTGGGTTCAGTTAATATTCTCATTCATCAGAAGGTAAGTATTTTAGAGGTGCAATCCGGAGGAATGGATAAAATCGGTTTTATCAAAAAAGATATCTACAATCTTGAATGTAGTGTGAATGGGAAGCTGAGGAACCACGATGTTGAACTAGTGACCGAGTATTTTATGGCTGAACAGAAAAAAAAATGAGGCTTTTTATTTCAAGATTGAGGGAGATGGCCATGACAGGTTTAGTCGATGTTTTTGGGCAGATGCAACTTCTAGACGGGCATATGGGTTTTATGGAGATGTTGTTGTATTCGATACCACATTCAACACGAATCGATACGACTTGACATTTGCACCAATGTTGGGAGTTAATAACCATGGTCAGACAATTGTCTTAGCATGCACATTTTTGAGCAAGGAAACGACTGAGTCGTTTGTTTGGATGTTTGAGGAGTTTAAGAAAGCCATGCCAGGTGGCGAACCTAAAACGATCATTACAGATCAAGATGCGGCAATGGCCATAGCGATTTCAATAGCCTTCCCGACTACATTTCATCGACTTTGCATATGGCACATCACATCAAAGTTCTCTGTTAAGTTACCACATTCTGCTTATAAGGAGTATTGGCATGAATTTCAGAAAGCCATATGGGATACTGACAATAAGGATGAGTTTGATGCAAAATGGAATATTGTGGTTACAAAAGCTGGTTTGACCGACCATCCATGGCTAAGTTCAATGTTTGATTTAAGGGAATCTTGGGTTCCAGCCTACGCACGACAATTTTTTGCCGCTGGAATGTCAAGCAGCCAAAGAGCAGAAGGTTCTCATGGTTTTTTCAAGCAATACATATCAAGGAGAAATTCGTTGATGGATTTCATAATACGATTTGAGAGGGCACTTTCTCATCAACGTGAAAAAGAGTTAGTTGCTGATCACGTAGATGCATTTGAAGTGGCTCAATGTATTCTACCGATGCCAATGAACAAACAAATGGCTACCTTGTACACAAGGACAATGTTTCAAAAGTTTGAGCAAGAACTAATACAAAGTACAGCATGTTTCCTAGAGCTCAACAGAGGATGCTTCTAAAGTTGTCTTTAACGTGAGCGAAAGGAAAAATTGGGAAACAAGAGTGGCAGAAGTCGTATATGTGAAAGATTCTGACCACGCATCGTGTAGCTGCAAAAGATTTGAATTTGTTGGAATTATTTGCAAGCACATCCTAGCATTGTTCAGAAGGGACCAGATTGAATATATGCCCGATAAATATATTTTGAAGAGGTGGAAGAAAACTGCGAAATCTGGATTGGTGTTAGATGCAAATGGCAACGAAATTAAAGACTGTGCAGATCCTGGTCTTTTAATAAAGCGGTGTACAATGTCTCGAGTTGCTTCAGATGTGGTTGAGGATGCATTAATGAGTGAAGAAGGATGTGAGCTACTGTCAGAGACTCTAAAAAGTTTGCAGGTGAAGTTGAAGTTGTTGAAGGATGGACCAAGTAATAACGAAGTTGGAGGGTCCAGCTCTCAAACACAATATATGAAAGACCCTAAGAGAGTGAGGTGCAAAGGAAGGTCGAAAGGAGTAACGGGAGCAAAGGAAAAGGCAATGAAGCGAGGGATTAGACATTGTCGAGAGTGTGGACACATTGGTCATGATAGAAGACAATGCCCAAGACATTTGAACACACCGTAAGATGCTAACACTATTTATAATAACATCTAAAATTTGAATAGGGAAATTTTTTATGTGCTTGTGTTTGATGTTTATGCAGGACATCACCGTCGAACAATGACGAATCAACTCCAATAGATCGTAGTGACCCATTATTCGACGAATTTGACAGGATGCACGGACCAACTGAATGATTTATGTTTCTATTAGACGAAATCTGGTTGTTATGAAGATTAATGATCAGGTGAAGTTTTATAAATTCAGTTTTTGATTATAATTGTTTTTTTGTTCATGTCCACCGATGAGGTCTTACTATGTCCACTGGTAATTGAAATGAAAATTTGCTTGGTTTCATTCTTGCATGAAATTTGGACACATGTTAATTTTACGTCTTCTCCCTATTTAGAAATTTTCATAGACATTTGATAGAGTATGAAATTTTGAGTTATGTGAAGAAGCAATGACTTTTACCATGTAAAATGGGTAGTTTAGGGTGAATTATGTTTTAACAGAGATTCATTGATTATATCACAGGCTAATGCAGGATTTCCAGCAGCCAGCTGTTGTTTCCATTAGCAGTAATGATTTCCAGCAGTACCCACTTTTTGGTTCTGGTTATTAGGGGCACGATTTTGTAAACATTTGTAACTGAAGGATACTTGAAGCACTTTGTTGGAACAGAGCGAATAGAAAGCAGTGTGTAAAAAAGAAAAAGTACATTGCAGCTAATTACATTTCGAACGGTTGGAGAATATTAAAGGGTACACTAACTTACATAACTACTCTTAATTCCACACACAAAAGAAAATTTGATTGCAAAACATATTATGTGCTCCCTCTTAGCAATACCACGATCTCCCCAACCAACTGAACAACGGTATCCACAATCACTCGGTCGTATTGGTCAACTTCTTCTTAGCAGGTCTCACATGCTTATGATCACTCATGTCCCTAGTGATATAGACGAAATAAATCTTCAGCAATATTTGAAATTTTATTATATATAAATAAACCATAAACCATTCACTAAACAATGTATAGCACATGTTATGTTACTTATGACTTACGTGTCAGTTTTTTTTTGAGAAAAAGTACGCCAGCTCTTTAATGTGAATGGACATGATAATGAGATTTTACTGATTCCCAGCTTGCTGTGATATTCACTGCTTATTGAATAATATTTCGATATTTGCAAAATATAATGTTAGACAGATGGAACACATGATGACTTGCAATACATAGTCCCAATAATTATATATGAAGCAAATGAAACCGATATTTGTGTTTTATTGAAATGAAAATGACATTAAGGGAATATACTTCTAATTTGTGCAATACCACGATCACCCTCAACCAACTGAACAGCGGTAGCCGCAATCACTTAGTCGTATCGGTCGGCTTCTTCCGAGCAGCTTTGACGTGCTTATGCTCATTCATGTCACCACCATCGTCTAGTATCTCTCTCACAGCATCAGGGGACACATAGTTCCAATCATAACTTGTATGAGTAGTTGCCGCAAATGCTCGAAATTTGTCGAATCCTTCGTTGAATGCCAACTTCAGTTCACTATGGTGCTCTTCGCATCGCATATGGTTCACCAAACAACCTTTAATTTCATCATTCATTACTGTATCCAACTCCTTAGCTTTCAGCTTCCTTTTATGACTCAGCTTCAAGTACTTGTTCTTTTGGGAGAACACTTTGTTCACTCTAATGTTAAGATCAGCCAAAATTCCCTCGTCTTCAACACATTTCTCGTGCCATGAATTGATCAGTCTGGAATTATAATCCAGCTTGCCAGTGACTGCATGTATTGCCTCTAATGGATCATCGGAGTCCCCCTCACTCCCAAATGATGTTGAAAAAGGAAGGGGTCGGTGAGTACAATGTGGAAATAGAACCTGCGACTCCTATTTGTCATCTTCGATTGTGTTGTTGGCGCCTGAAGAGGTTGACATGCTTGAATAATCCTCTTTGTTTTGGGAGGATGAGGATTGCATATGCAATTTCGTTTGAGAAAGGGAACATAGGTTTATAGACCAACATACCAAAGCTTGTGTGTAGTCAACATATGTACTTTTTTTCAATTTTTAAAAAAAGAGGTGTCAGGTTTTGCTTTTCAAGCATGTCAACCTCACACCCTCCTTACACCACTGATAGTGGTTGAAAGAAACTCAATGGAAGTGACATCTAGTTAGTGAACTCAACCAAACTAGTTAGGATTAAACCTAGATTGTATCAGACCAAAAAATAATTTATACATTGTCAAGCAAATATTTTTTGGCAGGAACCCTTTTATTGGTATTACTATCACCCCTTCCATAGAAATTCTCCTTCCACACAAGACTCACTCCTCCACCGAATCTGTCTCCATCTACTAAAACTCTCTCCTCCATAGAAACTCACTCCCCCCATAGAATGGATTTACTAACCAAGTTTGATGTGAGCATAATAAACACCCCTCCAAACAAAGACCGCCTTCGAAACGCAAGTGAGTCACCAGACAAGCAATGTCACATTCCTAGACAAAATGACCATTTTGTTGGAAGTTTTGAGTCTGAAAGAGTTCTTGCTTTTTGGAAGGAGAGGCATCTTCAACTTGGTGATGAAATCCAAAGGGCAAGGGCACGTTTGGAATTTGTTGAAGGCCAAATTGAAGATGACAAAAGGCAGGCCAATCTGGATAGGGCGAAGTTGCAGCGCATGAAGCGTAGACACAAACGACTTCGGAGTGTAGCTGTTCAAAAATACAAGAACTCATCTAATGCAGTGGAGTCAAAGAAGCGTGTGATGCAAGCTGGATTCGACTACTTCCGATCCTATGCAAAACTCGTCGTACCCGGGTTTGATTGGTCATCTATTACCGTTTCCGACATTAACAAATATACTCAGCAAGGGAAGTAACCATTTTGGTTCTCGTGTTTGAGCAGAGGCAAATCAGTGGAATTGGAATTTTCGTTAAACTCTGCTTCAAACCTATTTTGATGCTTACTACTATGGAAGATTTCAACCTTAATATTTTGATGTCTTTAATTACGATAACACAAGATGCAAAGAGCCCATCTACTTCAGTCATATGTTGCTGCCATGTCCATTATTTTTTGATCACGTATCAGATTTGGACATCGTTGCATCATATGCAATGTTGCCATTATTTATTATATGTTAGGACAATGTTTATGGAAAAGCATTTGTGTGTGCGTTTCTGACAAGGTTATGGAATTATTATGTACCATTTATATATTGTTTTTTGTACTGGTTCATCTCCTACTATTTCTTTCTTTCTTTATATTATATGTTTGTGGAATCCCTCTCAAAGTTAACATATACTGTGAAAAAAATGCATACTCAATATATAATCACTCATATACACTAGGACAAATATTCACTAATATTTTAAAATTGCTTCACTTGTGTGAGGTTTTTCAGAAAAAGTATGGCATTATTTTATGTGATTGGACATGATAGAAAATATACCTCTGACGTGTTGAAAACTGTAGGTGTAGTTGCATGCGGACAACTTATTGAATACTTCCGAGATGTTGAAAGCTCTAGGCGTAGTTGCAATGATGGCTTCAAAGCATGTGCAATTATTATATATGTACATTATTATAAGCCACATATTATTTTATATAGGGAAACTAATTCTTGTATTATTACAAATTATATAACGAATATTAAGGAAATATACTTGTTAAAGTGAATTAGGGTTAATAGGAAAGTGAGGTATGTAAAAATAATTAGGATTTTTTAATTGCGAAACGGATGATTTATAGGTTCCCCTAGTTTTATAACGTCACAAGGAGGCCGGAGTAATTTTCGGGGCATTTTTAGGATTTTCCTACTATTTATAACCTATTTTCAAAGATTTTTGCACTACAAAAGCAAAAATAATTGGCAGAGGACACCTGGCGCGATCTGAGCCCGTAACCTTTCACCACTTGCACAAGTGTACGTGAATCAACATGGTCACATCCTCGCTTTTTACCCTAAATTATTATTTTATTACTTTTCCTCAGAAAATTCATAACTAAATACACAAAAATTAGAAAAATGATCCGAAAATTGCTACGAACTCATTGACACTCCATCTCCCTTGCTGAATTCTCCGATTCATTGTTACGCATTTTAAAAAATTATTCCGAACATTAACGGGAGATGCTTGTTGAAGTAGGTTATTGAAGTTTAAGTTAACAAACATATATACTTAGGGTTAAGAGGAAAGTGAGTTCTGTAAGAATAATTTGGATTTTTTCATTGCGAAACGGATGATTTATAGGTTCCCCTAGGTTTATAACGTAACAAGGAGGCCGGAGTAATTTTCGGGGCATTTTTAGAATTTTCCTACTATTTATTACCTATTTTCACAGATTTTTGCACTAAAAAAGCCAAAATAATTGCAAGAGGACACCTGGCGCGATCTCAGCCCGTCACCTTTCACCACTTGCACAGGTATACGTCAGTCAACATGGCCACCTCCTTGCATTTTACCCTAAATTATTATTTTATTATCTTTTTCTTGGAAAATTCATAACTAAATACACAAAAATTCCAATAATGTTCCGAAAATTGCTACGAACTTATTGAGATTTCAGCTTCCTACTGAATTCCCTGTTTCATGGTTATGCTACATTAGTATTTTATTATTAGTTATCCTAAATTAATTGAATTATTATGATATTACTTTTTAGGCTGTCCATTTGTTAATTATATTTACTCCAACTTTTTATTAAATTTTTTTTGTCGTGCGAATAGGCCATTTCTGGTGCTAATCGGTTTCTCTCTTCTTCAATTTGTTAATTTTTTTATTTTTTAGGTTGTAGGGATGTTTTGAAAAATAAAATGGAAATATACAAGTCATCCATTGTACAACATCAGGAAAAAATAATTCAACGTCATTCACTCCATATAAGTTTTGCTTAAGAAACGTGTAACAAAATCAGTTGGGATATGCTAAGTGGGAAAATGTCATTCCCAAGCACTGGTGAAAAAACACCTATTTACTCCATGCATGACCTTTCGTTTACCAAATATGAAGATTGCAGTTGTGCAAAATATCTGTGTCAGTAAATTGTCATTCCTAGCCGTCTATGATGTCAGTAATAAATCAGCTATATAATATATATTATACATTTATATATAAAATATGACAGCAGAAACACCAGACAAAATAGATTAAAACTCAACATTTAGACAACATTTGTACAACGTAGCCAGCCAACCTAGAACCGAAGAGAAGCAAGTCCACAATGCATAAAAATCGTAAAAACATACTACAAGTAATTAAAAGGGTATGGATTCACTCGCACAACATACGCACGCATCACCTTGAACCAAAAAATGCTCTCACGGTGCCATTTGCATCGATTGCAACAAGTCCAGAATGTAGGATTTATCTTATCTTCACTAGGCTAGCCTTGAATAACAAAATACCATTCATTGTTGTTACAAGCACTGCAGTGATTGAACTTAATCTTCCCATAGTCAAACATATCTACGATATGTCTTGCAACTATTGGTCCGCTTAATCTTCGTGTCAAAGTATCCCTGGTTCCTTTCATATCAATGTTGTTACGTTGATTCAAAGAACACAAGAATTCTAATGCATCCTCTTTTGACTAACCATTTCCGGACATACCAAGTAGTCCAACTACATATGCCGCTTCCATATGGCCTGCCGTGGCTGCAATGCGCATCCCATACAACGCTTCCACGTTACCCTGCCTGAAAAAAACTTGGAATGCTTCTCTAAATATCGACTCAGGGTTATCGCAAGCCCTGCATTGTTGCAAGAAATGCTGGACCGCAGGTCTGGCACGGTACCAGCTAGGATGGTCTGGGTACTTTGCCATTGAAATGGTGTTCCACACTTGTGGACTGTTTGCCAAAGTTTGGAACAATGGGCACACAGATGCCATACGGAAGAGATCTTCCGATGATTGGGTTGCCACGTATAATATCACTTCAAACCAAGCTAACTCCGGGATGAAGGCTTGGGGCATATCCAAATGGAGATGCTTCCTTCTCTTTCCTCCGACTGTAGTGAAATGTTTCGAATTCATTGAAATGTTTTTGGAATGGAACGATTTGAGGAGTGGCAGAGGGGAGAAATCAGAATATTTGGGGTACACGTTTTGTTGTAGCCTCAGTTTATAGTGTTTTGAAAAGGTGTTTTCAGTTGGGGTTTTTCTAAGTTGACCGTTTTTAAAGAAACTGAACCCAACACCCTAAAACTGAAGAAAAAAGAAGGGAAAACGTCATAACATTGCATAGAGAGTCAGACAGTTAAAAAGTCAATTAATAACCTATTTGCATAGCCATTTTTGGGATTTTCCCGCTATCAAATTAATTGATACAAATGTGATGGATTACTGACTAGTGACAGAAGGTCCCAACATATACTTTTTCATTTTCCCACACCCAACTACCCCTAGTAATGTTATTAAAATGGAACCAATAATGATGGATTCTTATCCAACTAGTTGCCTTAATAAAATATAAATAAAATAATAAATTTCAAGCTGTGTCCCCTCAATTTTTAGATTAATATTTGGTAGTGAAATATTATATTACTTTTCGGGGTAAAAGATGTCACAATTCTGACGGTACAGGTGTCCAGATCGTGACCAACCCACCCACACACAGAAAAGAAGGATATAATTCAATTTGGGCAGAGATGAGAGAGAGCTGAGTGAGAAGTTTAGGGTTATGAGTGAAGGGGTATGACTGAGAACTATGAGTGAGAAGGTATGAGTCCGAAGAGGTTTCAGTGAGAAGATCTGAGTGAGAAGAGGTACAACTGAGAAGATTCAACATGTCTTTGTCTTCATCTCCCGCTCAAACAAAGAGGTGTCAGTATTGTGGAGCTACAATGGTGCTTCGGGTTTCAAAATCAGAGAAAAATCGAGGGAAGCCATTTTGGAAGTGTCTAACCTCCTATGTAAGTTTTCATTTGAAGAATATGTATGTGGGTCAAAAAAAAACCTATGTCTAACTCTGACATAATTATTTTCCACATATGATGCCTGCAATTAGGGAGCCACCAGTTGCAATGGATTCGAATGGGCTGATGTAACCTCCGCTGAAGCAGAACATCAAGCTGACACGTATGATGCTACAGTGCTGAATATGCTGAAGTCCATTAAGGACTTGGTATTAGTTTTATTAGTTGTATCAATTGTCATATTATTTGTTCTTTTAATGAGCAATTAAGTGCACGGTTTCAAAGATTGTGAAAGTTCTCCCCAAAAAGACATGTTGCACGCACCACCAATGAGTTTTCAAACCCATTTTGTAATATTTGTTCTTGAAATAGGTGGATTGGCATTGAATTAAAACAAAAGCATTTATTTGTTTGAAACCCAGCAAAAACTTTCCAAGACTTAGTTTAAAAAAAGAAAATCATACGAAGACGATAAAATCACAATACAGGGCCAATACGATGTAATAACAAGACAATACAATTTTTTTGAAAATTGCATAATTAGTTAGTGTATATAGATTGTTTATTTGCGTATACTTAAAGTTTATTGATTGTTTACTGCATATAAATCGCATGATATTGAATGTTTATTGAAGGTTTATTGATTTTGTTACTGCATGTATTTCGCATGTTATTGCTCCAATATTGAATGTTTATTGAAAGTTTATTGATTGTTTACATGTTTATTGATTGTTAACTGCATGTATTTCGCATGTTATTGAACCGATATTGAATGGTTATTGAAGGTTTATTGATTGTTTGCTGCATGTATATCGAATGTTATTGCTCCAATATTGGATGTTTATTGGGGGCACAAGTACCACTCAAGTAAGATTTAAGGGGGGAAATGGACCTTATTCTTTCTTTTAGTTGGAAGAACAACTGTTAAGTTTAATTTCCTATTGAATACGACTTCGTTATGGTTGGTGTAATTGGGGACTGATGTATATTGCATGTCTATTGTGTGTATATTGCATGTCTATTGTGTGTATATTGCATATCTATTGTGTGTATATTGTGTGTATATTGCATATATTGCTTGTCTGTTGCCTGTGTATTGTCGTTTATTTCCTTCGTAAGCAATAAACAATCAATACACATACAATAAATGTAAGATATACACGCAATAGAGAAGCAATATAGACGCAACAGACATGCAATATAGATGCACCAATATACATTACTTTTATGCTACTGAGCTGCCCAAAACCAATAAAAAAAAATCAACGAATTTATCAACCGATTATAAAGGAGAGAGGGATTCAAACCCGAGGGGTGGTACGGAACCAATAGGGAGGTTTTATAGCATTGCACTTGGAGATATTTTTTCTTGTATTTCTATAAAGAGGGCATGGTTGAATAAAACATTGGAGGCGAGGCCATAGTCGCTGATTATGTACCTTATTAAGATGCAACCCATTGCGATTAATGGTGGCTTGCATAAACGATGACATATCACTTTGCAATGATGTAATACACTTAAAAAGTCATCTTCAAATCCCAATTCACATATGCAGTCTTTAAATCCCAATTCAATGCAGGTTGGTTAAGGTTATGTAAATGTCGTGAAGGAGTTAGGCTAATATTACACAGAAGTTTGTTTCATTAAATAAAAAAATACTTTACGGACCCATAGGCACATTCTATGTATGGGAATGACATGTGTCTAACTTCAAAAACTCATCTGCCTATCCATTTAGATTGCCTACGTGCAATAGATTTACAGATCCATTTACTTTTCTCCTCACCAAGCCTCAGCATCTCCATTTCAGTTTCTTCATTTTTCTGTCTATGCTCTGCATCCAACTCCATATACATTTAGGCCAATATCAGAATAAACATAGCGTAGTATCACACTAATCAAAATGAAAGCATGCATCCGCTATAATATTTGCCACTATTTTGGTTCTAATTGTTATTGTCCAATAACTTAAACCTCAATTTATGTACAAAAATACACTAAGATTGAGAAAGACGAAGAAGAATAGAGGAGCAGAGGTAGAATTCGAAAAGGACCCGTAGGTCTCTATTGTGTATTTACATGAGTTTGAAATTGGACATTCCCAAAACCTATTTAATCATCATGTACCTAAACCAAGTTCAACCCATATCATGGCATGTAAGCATCTCCCCGTGTTATCTCTGCAGCCAATTTCAACCGAAAAAAGGGGATGTTCTGCGAGGTGCAAGTAGCTAACGGAATCTCAGCGCTCAAAAGCTCAATGTACTTCAACACGAACATGCCACAATCGCCTCTGAAGCAAAATAAGAACTCGATCAATTCAACTAATGACATTCTAACGTAATTGACAATTTAAAGTAATAAAATTAAATAAAAAGTTGTGCTTACTGATTAGACTGTTGTGGAACATCCACACGCTCTATTGGCCACGGACACCACCAATCTCGGCTGCAATTGTTTGCGTAAACACCTTCTTCATAAAAGTCGATGGTGTTGAGAAGATTTGGAATCGTAATTGAAAGCGGGGCGAGTTCTTCCTTTAAGATCTCATCTGGAATAAGTGAAACCATTGAATCGTACACTTTGATTTCACACTTAACCAGATCAATCATTACAGCCACCCAATGCTTGTACTTCGTCAACATACAAGGGGCATACACCTTATATGCGTTCTGCCAATCCATCCCACACGCCGGAACCTTGCCATTTACAATGTTCAGTAAACTGTTTCTAATTTTCCACCCAACCTGCTCTTTTCTTTTTTTTATTATCCGCAAAGCAAGTACGAATGTGATTCTGTCAAATAGAAAACAATCAATGGTTAAACACCTCCACAAAGCAAGTATGGATAATTTGTAATTAACAGCACTTGGTCAAGGCCCATGACATACCATAAAAAATACATCGGTCGTTGTCCAGTCCAATATTTCTACTTCCTCCAACTCTTGTTGTCGCTTCCGGATGAGATACAACCCCAAATCAATGTGCTGCAACATGTTTTTCTTGTCAATCTCATAATCTATGTACATTAAAACAAATGCATAATCAATTAAACTTACATCTCCTTTCAGCCAACCATCAGCTTTGACGAGGGAAGCGAAGAATTCAATATCAGCTTCCACGTTGCCAAATTGCATCACCAAACTATGAATATAAAAAAGTTCTAGAACACAACAATTAAAAAATATATACACTCATGTCTTCTATCTCAAAAAACAAGGGACTTACTTTGGGTTATGGCGCCATTCCCAACAAAGTTTTAGCACTTTCACCAGATCATCATGCGAAAATCGCCTTCATTGGGTCTAACGTCTGAAGTCCGGTTGTCTCTGCCAGAGTTTTTGGAACCAATTCACTACCTTCAATGATCTTCCACATAGGAATGATCCTCTTCCTCTTTCGTAATTGGACCCCTTGTTCCAAAGCTTTACCTTTATCATTCAACCAAACGTTCAACTGAGATAGCACAGCTGTAGGTTGATCCAAATCAATGTCCCCGACAGTAAACTCAACCTTTGTCCCCTTCGTGCTCTCGCCAATGTCATCGCCAAGCAACATAACTTCATTATCTTCTTTCTCACATTGGTTTCTTTGCACTTCCTTTTCCTCACTTGTTTGTCTTTTCACTTCCTTGCCCTCCCTTCTTTTTCTTTGCCGATCCTCTCGCTCACTGCTCTTTCTTTGCGCTTCCTCTCCCTTGCTGCTTTTTATTTTCACTTGCTCTCCTTCACTTCTTTTCCTTTGAGCTTCCTCTACCTCACTTGGTTTTCCTTGCACTTCACCCCCTTCAATCCCCTCCTCTTCCTTTTCCTCTCCCTCATTTCTATTACTTGGCCCCTCACCCCCTTCAATCCCTTCATCTTCCTTTTCCTCTCCCTCATTTCTGTTACTTGGCCCTTCATCCCATTGAATGTCATCCATTTCCTCACTTCCCTTAAATAGATGTGAGATGACACAACGATTCGTCCTCTCTTTCAGTAAAGCTAGGTCCCTCCTTACTTCCTTCTCAAACTGAGGACCTAAACAGTGGTTCAAAAGTTTTTCCATCCGTATGACCTTTAACTTAAGGACGTCTTTTTCCCGCTTTACTTGAAACAACTCGGACCTCAACAAGCTTACCTTGTTCAACTCATCAAGGTCAGCACATGAAGAAGGAATTGACTCTGCCGAGACAACAGCAGGGCGATCCTGTGGCCAACTCCAATATGGTTGTCTCATTTCCTCTTCACTCGGACATAGCGCCCGCAACTGAACTGACTGTTTCAGAATACAGACAAGAGTCATATTCAATCATTCTACTTCATAATTTCATTGAATCTTATAAATAGTTCTAAGGGCTGCAAACCAAACCTCTTTGCTCTGGAAAAAATAATTGTTTAACTTTCTCATCTCGGGAACAGACGTAGTAGTTCTCCATCGCAAAATACGCGGGACAGCTGTCGGATCAACAACCTTGCAGTAATTCAGGTCTGCCATTCTAGGAATTAATTCATATACCCAAATCTACACAATTTACAGGACAAAAGTCATTATTTTTAAGTTTTAAAGTCCACAAAACATAATTGACATGAACATTATTACCATGTACCTAGAAAGCATACGTGAAACCTTTAAAACTCCATCCACCCCTTTGCGCTTCACCATGCTTATCCTTCTTGCCCTTCTCATTTCTCCGGCTTGTTCCCGTTACCTTACTTTTCCCCTTCCCTCTTCCCTCTTCATTTTCAGAGCTTTTCACATACTTTGTTGGTGCAGAAAATAGACTGTCTTGGGTTTTGTCAAAGGACACCGAACCCCACGGATACCTGTTGAACGCATCCAAGTCCTCTACAAGGGTCAGGTAATTTAGATTGATGTTCAAATTTTTGTCTCTTCCCAAAACCACTAACTCAGCAAAGTAAACAAGAGCTAGCTTGTAGATGTCATCTTCCTCTGTGCACCTCAGAAATGCTTCTTCTAAGGCATTACGTGTAATTCCTTCGTCTATAAAATATCTTTTCTGAAGTCTAATTTCATCACTCTCTCCACTGGAAACTTCAGGCACTTCCCCAAAACGAAGCCCTGTGATCAAACAGAAATCCTAACGAGTGAACTGAGCAACGTCACACCCTATTAAGAAACTCAGTCCATCCAAGTCTTTCACACCCTGCCCCGCTACTCTACGCAACACAACCTCATGCACAATCTGCCCGCTAAACTGAATCTTATCTATATTCAGAAGATGGCCAAAGCATGATGTCTTGAATTGTTCTAATTGTTCCGCACTCAACTTCGCTCGAATTGCAGCTAGAGATGAATTTGCATGTGAGCAGTTGTTCACCCGTGACGAATATGCCTCTGACTCTGGCTATACCAGCTCCACATTGGATCCCATTTCCTGAAATACAAGATGAAATAACGTGAACACATATACTACCACGTATTTGCACAATCACATTGGTATTTACACAACTAGTCAACCAGGCACATTACAAATTTTACAAAGTACATGAGCATAGGGATTACTGATCGCAGGCTTTAACATCATCAAAGCAATATGACAAATTTTGTGCAAATACCTGTTAATGCAATGATTATGTGAATTACAAACAATTTCATATGTTTTATTTATGGATCCAAACTCTAATCAATGGTTGATGCATGAGTGAGTGTGAGTGCAATCTAGGCAAGTTCTGCACTTCACACACATGACAATTATTGTCATCTCATACACAACACAACATAAATAAATCAGAAATATAGTGGAAGGAAGCAAAGCAAAGCATCTATTCTGCTATCTGCTTGCTAAGCAATTGCCACATCCTTCTTTCTTTCTAGCTTTTTCTTCAGTCAACCACAATCGTCATAGATCAACCTTTATTTCAAATGCTTTGCACTTTTATTCATGAGTTTATTATTATCTGTTCTCATTTCTCATAGGCAAATTTAGTAACAAATGAAATAATATTTATTTCAAAAAATATATAAATTCTAGCGCCAGAGAGGTACTCTGCACTCTGCACTGCTTCAAATGTGGAAGGTTTTGAGGGCCTCCTCCAATTCAACACCATTATCTTATTCATATCATTACTAACATGTTATTGAGATGTTGTGGTCCAGCAGCTGGAACTCCCTTTTGGACCTCCACCAGGACTGGCATGGTCATACCAAGAGAGTCCTCTCATCGTACAGTTAGCTGGATTGCTAGGACATGGAGAAATCCAAGCTGGACAAAGGGGAGGAGCCCTTCCCATCCAAGAACATGAGGCTTCAGTTCATCCAGAAGACCCTGCACCAGTTCAGGCCCCCTAGAACCAGCCAGAACCTCCACCTATTCCACGACCAACGGTCTCACGCGATCAGCCCTTGGAACTTCTGCCTGACCAACCAGTTGTGTTGCCTTACAGACCTAGAAGGATGGACCCTAATCCATTCTCTTCACTAGCTAGAGGTAGGAGAGGTAGAAGGGGAATCAACCCTTTCGCCAACAATGACAGGAACAGACCAGGGGCAAATTGGAGGAATCATCCAGATTTCGAAGAAGAGGAAGACCATAGGGAGGAAGTTCTGCCCAAACCATACATAATGGAATAGAGGTTTGAACACAACCAGCCAGAACAGGGGCAAAATCCGCATCCTGTCAATGCCTTGAATGACATGGGAGCACTACAGAGGATGATAAGAGAGATGATGGAACCTGAGGCCAGAAGAGGAGAAAGGCCCACCTATAGAATGCTATATCCAGCTTATATTGATCAAGTACCTCTATCCCCCGGCTTTATGGTACCGAACTTCACCTTGTTCAATGGAGAGGACATCCATGCTTCATCAGTTGAGCATATAGGCATAATCTCTGTCCAGTGCATATCCATAGAAAATAACCCTCTGTTAAAACTAAGGGTTCTTGAAAATTCTCTCTCTAGACAAGCCTTGACCCAGTATACTAGCTTACCAGCCAATTATGTTCACACTTTGGAGCAGATGGAGAATGTCTTCCATGACTACTATTTCAGGATTCAGCCAAAAGTCACCATCAGTAATCTTGCTGCCCTCAAGCAGAGTGAAGATGAGCCTGCCCAAGACTTCATAACTAGGTTCAGAAAGCTAAAAATGAAATGTTAAATCCCTATGGAAGAAAGGCTTTTCATCCAAATGGCTCAAACCGCCCTTAAAATCTCTCTAAGGAAAAGATTTGATAGGATGTGTTGGTAAATTTTAACAACAATATTAAAACCTTGCAAGTGCACAAATCAAATGATAGTATAGTAGGCAAGCAAGGGTCGATTCCACAGAGATTGTGATATAAAGAGATGTTTATCAATGTCACACAATGAAAACTAAAACACAATTAAACACGAAAACAAAATAAAGATGGAAATCACAAGGACTTCCACACACACGCCAACACCAAGGGGGGTTTTGATTTGATTTTGTGAATAAAATAAAATAAGGAAAAGAAAACAAAAGAGAATTTAAATTAGAGTTTAAGAGAAATTGGTTTAAAATCAATCAAGAACAATAGCTAGGACTTACTATCCACCTCCAAACAATCAATCAATCCATAAACAACAAAAGATAATCAATTTCTAGCAAACATATGATGACGGCACTCACAACAAGATCATGGCATTTGACTCGAGTTGTATGATTCTCTCTTAAGTGTATGTAAAGTGTATGGCATTTACATCAATACATGTATTCTTAATTGAAATCTAGTATGGCATTTACTCAAATTAACAATCAAGAATCCATTAAGATCAAAGAGAATATGAGTGTCACAAAAACCCTAAAACATGGCATTTGTTATTAGGAATTCAAGAATCGATTTCTCATAACTAGTTCTTAACCCAATTATTCGTTGCAAACAAGAACACATTCAATATGGCAATTGACCTATGTTCTACAACAATTTAATTCCAATACATGCTTCTAAGTTAGCTACTCAAAGAAATAAAATATTAGAATTCACATAACATAGAGAAACCGAAATCATCACGCTTGTAGAAACTAAAAATCCATTAAACTTGTTTATAAAACTGAAATCATTTTTAGGGCTTCAAGATTAAGCCCTAACTAACAAGAAATTAGTTTGAACTCAAAAATAAATACATAAGAACTGAAAATTAAAAGAAGGAAGGAAAAGAAAGAACTCGTTGGCAGCTTTCTCCTCTTGCGCGGTTGATCTCTTTAGGACGTGAATCCTTTGTATCAGGCCTTGGCTCGTCTTTTATATCACTTATATCAGAGTTCTAAACCCTAAAATTGACTGAAAAGTCGTCCAAGAAGTCTTGGTAAACAAGGAATCCAAATCGGAAAGTAAAAATCACAATTCCTAACTCCACTGGGAAATACAGCTCAGCCCAATGTTCACACGATTTGGGGATCTTCGGCCTTGTAGAAAAATCATTACAAATATATTTTAGAAAGGTAAATGTCTTATCTTTCCAACCATATATAGCACGTAACTTGGAAAATTTGGGAAGGCTTCCGTTTCTTCACATTCACGTAACATGTACGAAACTGTCCTGTCTGCACGTGGGCTAACTTTACTTGTATTACTGTATCAATTGGCTCAGTAGAAACTTCTAGAAAAATCATACATTGAACTTCAAGATGTTAGCTTTCATCTCCAATTGGTCTTGCTCAAAAATTCCTCCGAAAAGTTGATTTTCCCTTAAAAACCTTCTAAGAGCGCAGAAAAGCTGAAAATCAGAAAAGTAAAGTAATAAGCCCTTTTTAAATCTAATTTTCTTACAAAACCTAAGTAAAAAGAGTACATAAATGAGTATATTTATGGACTTATCAAATACCCACAACTTAGATTTTGCTAGTCCTCGAGCAAAACAAAACGGAAAATAAAAACAAAAGAACAAAGACTCAAGACAAACAAACAACTAAATTCCCAATATTGATCTCAGAGATAATTACCAACGGTTAACTAACTTCCAAGAAATAAGCAACATTAACTCAATGCATTATCAAGGGGTTAACCAAACTTTAATTGAACAACTTGGAGTGTCGTGTGTGAAATAGTCAACATTAATATTACCACGACTTATGCTTCACAAAAGTTAAATAACCAAATAAGAACAAGCTTTAACTTCAATTCTCACCAAGGATGTTCGCTCCAATGAAAGCACTCGAAATTTGACAACGTAGTGTCACTCATATATGTGAGAAGAATCAAATCAATACGATGTACTCACATAAAATAAAAGCACAAGACAAGAATAAAAGATCTCATGGAAAGATATCGCATACTTGAAAATATTTAAACCATCCGACCATAGTCCTTCCACACCTATTCTCCACATGAGGAACCACACTTCTCCTTAGATCAAGTAGGACTTTCACTAAGGTTGTAATAGGGCTTAGGGTGATGGGTGAAACAAGAAAGAGACATAGATGAACAAATGAAGTCTAAGGGCTAAGTAAAGCTTTCCATGAAATTATAACATCTTGCACTTTAGCACACAATTTTATCTTGATACTATCTTGAACTTTTTTTTTTAAATTCTAACTCCATTAGCTTTCTAATCAACCCATGTAACAAGTGTTAGGCCAATAACTCCCAAGCTAGATAGCTTTAGGGTATTAAGTGTAAAACACTCCTCGGGCTTAAAAACTCGAGTTGAAAAGGCTTCGGAATCAGACCTTTTTTCTTCTTTTTTTTTTGTTTTTTTGTTTTTTTGTTTTTTTGTTTTTTTGTTTTTGAAACAGTATCATGTACACATGATTGAACAATTTATGCAATTCTCCCTTAACCATGAAAGTGCTCTACAAAACTCCTTAGAAGGGTGTAGGATAAATATGCAAAAGATTCAGGTGAAGAGAATTGGGTAAAGAATGATAAAGGCTTACATAAAAGGCACAAGGGGTTGACTACGGATAAAATTGATATGGGTTGGCTGGAAAGGCTCAAACGAACGAAACAAGGCCTTTATCACTTCCTAGGATCCATGTGGTTCATGAAATATGCCTCAAATAGATAATGAAAGTAGTTCTAGCAAACAATTTAAACATCCTCAAGTACTTGACCAAAACAAAGAATAATGAGATCACAACGACTTGTAGACATGAAAATTATAGAATAGTATATAACACTCAGGGAAGAAAGGTATAGGCTCAAAAGCTCACATAATAAGGGTTGTACAAGTCTACACTAGCCTTATTTGGGAATTTAAATCATGTGAACTCCAATCAAAAATCATATTAATATGGCTATGTGCAAAAATATTTACCAAGTTTAATCACAAAACTAAGGTTAACACAAGGATAATGTAAAGAATTAATATCATGCTCACAATTCCTTGCAAGTTAATTGTCCATAAAATTCAATCTCATCATAGAATTGGGAAGTGACTACTACAAAAATAAAAATAAAAACTAGACTCAACTTTAAAGAAAATATTTTTAGGTTTTTATGACATTTTTCTGATTTTTTATTTTATTATTTTTTTAAAAGAAAAAAACTGAAAACAAAACAAAACAATAGAATAAAAACTAATTAAATAAAAACCAAAAGTTGAAAGGGATTGAAAATCAATAAACAATGCTGCAGTTCTGACCCAGGCCCAAAGAATGACATGTATCTCCCAAAATACTTGGCCAAAGTTCACGTTCTTTATATGGTTGGATTCAGATCGAAAAAACAAAGAACACAGCGCAGGCAAAAATACAAAAGCAGCAGCAGAAAAGGACAGAATTTGAAACAAAGACAGAGGACTGCTGCAACATACATTATGAAACCAAAGAACTCAATCACCCACAACTTAAAACAAACATTGTCCTCAATGTTAAAAACAAAGAAACATAAGTCATGCAAATTCATTTAAAGAGAGAGAGAGGGGTGTGAGAACTTCCCGGGTTTGTGTAGATGTATGGATGAGCAAAGCGTAGAATATGTCGAAATGAGAGAGGATAGACAATGAGATGAACTCAAACACCCACAACTAGTGTCTTTGAATGCCAATGGACCCGTAATAGCTCCTTAAAGTCTCGGAATGCAATGAAATTGGAACGAAATTGAGCTGGATATGTAATCATGAAAATCTGAAAATCTAACTTTTAGAGACGAAAAATCTGATCAACACCGCGGCTAAAACCTCTTTGTTGACGAAAAATCTGATGAACACTGTCGGTAAAACCTCTTTGGTGACAAAAAATCTTCAAATTCTAGGCAAAACAGCAGCTGCCTTTTTTTTTTGTGTTTTAGGTCCTTTTTGGAGCTTCAAATTGTCCTAAAACATAATGTAGGCCACCGGAGACCCCCAAACCTGGTCCAAATCATCAGAATAACCATTCTAAACATGTTGGTGGCATCAGATTGACCTGAAAAACAGCAAAAAAATAAATTAGGCAGACATTCTAGTTTTGATCAAACTAAGAACATAAAAGCTATTTTTCTATTTTCTGGTATCTAAACTCAGCCAATGACCAAAAAAACTTATGTAACACATTTGAAACATGCTGCAAACACCCTAAGGCTATAAAAATGCGAAAATTTATCTTTGGAACACAAAATCCATAGTTTGATGACACAAAACATAACAAAAACAAAAATATGAAAATTTACGAGAAATCACACATAAACTAAAAACAAAAACGAAAACAAAAGTTAAGAATGCTTGGGTTGCCTCCCAAGAAGTGCTTCTTTATAGTCATGAGCTAGACGCTGTTCTTTAGATGATTAATCAATAGATGGGGGTGGTGCATCCACGTGCATGCTCTCTTTTCCAAGCTCAAAAGATTCATAGTATGGCTTCACTCGATGTCCGTTCACTTTGAATATGTTTCCCGTCTTGTCATTTTGAATCTCAACTGCACTGTGAGGGAAAACATTAGTAACAACAAAAGGATTGTACCATCTAGAACGTAACTTACCTGGGAATAGCCGGAGGCGTGAATTGAAGAGCAAGACTTTCTGCCCTATTTCAAAGGTCTTCCTTTGAATGGCTTTGTCATGAAATGCCTTCGTCTTTTCCTTGTAAATCCGTGCACTCTCATAGGCATCATTCCTCATCTCATCCAATTCATTCACTTGGAGTCGCCGTGCATCTCCAGCTTCTTTCATATCGAAATTGAATTTCTTGATTGCCCAAAATGCTCTATGTTCAAGTTCAACCGGAAGGTGACATGCTTTACCATAAACCAAACGAAAAGGAGACATACCAATGGGGGTTTTGTAAGCTGTCCTATATGCCCATACTGCTTCATTAAGTCTCAAACTCCAATCCTTTCTCGTAGGGCTCACGGTTTTCTCCAAGATTTGCTTGATTTCTCGGTTACTAATCTCCACTTGTCCACTTGTTTGGGGATGATAAGGTGTCGAGACCCTATGTGTAATTCCATACTGCTTTAAAAGTGCCTCAAATGACCTATTGCAAAAGTGAGTGCCTCCATCGCTGATAATGGCTCTTGGTGTTCCAAACCTAGAAAAGATGTTGTCCTTCACAAAACTCAAAACAACTTTTGAATCATTAGTCCGGGTAGGAATTGCTTCCACCCATTTAGGGACATAGTCAACAGCAAGGAGAATGTAAATAAAGCCATAAGAGGAAGGGAATAGTCCCATAAAATCAATGCCCCACACATCAAATATTTCAACAATAAGGATAGGCGTTAAGGGCATTTGATTCCTAGAGCTAATGTTACCGGTTCTTTGACATCTATCACATGTGGAACAATAAGTATATGCATCTTTGAACAAGCTAGGCCAATAAAAACCACATTGCAATACTTTAAGGGCTGTTTTCTTAGTACCAAAATGACAGGACCCGATCCAAATTCCGCTTTGGAATCCGAGCCAGACCCTATGCGTGTCCGACACTTGGCGAATGTCGAGCACAAATGACCTATTTACCCTTCTATACAAAACATGATAAAATAACAAGGTTGACTTCTACCGAAAAACCGGTAGAGTTTCCCTTGTAACTGGCTCAATACCAAAACATTTTCACCTGCCAAACAAGTATATATATATACAACCAACTGCCAGCATACGTATATATACATTCCAACAGTTCAATTCTCAGTCTATAATATCAGAGCAACTACTAAGAATTTACAAGGAATCAATCCTTTTACAAAACAAAATCCTACATCAAAGAAAAGGCGCGGAAGATGGGAAATGGCCCGGTGGTGGATTCCTGTGCACGTCTACTGCCTGGGGGCTCAAAACAACAATAAGGGTGAGTGGACCTAAAAACAAAGTTTAGAAAAATAGCATATGAACATACTAACCCCACTGTAAAAACAGTTATACAAACTAGCTTATTTTCTTTATTTCTGAAATCAATGCATGTATATAATTATACATTTGAAAACAGTTTAAAACTATCACCTAGGTGTACCCTTACTTCCGTCAATTCCTTATGTCCGTCAATTCCTTGCATCACCATGGGTGACACATACTCGCAGGTCTCAGTGACACAAAGTCAGTCCGAGCCGCAACTCGCAGGATTCAGGGGACCGAAGTCCACCTTTATCTGCATTACTCGCTCCACAAGAGTTCGAGTACCAAGGAACTCGTGGGGCAACTGTCAAGCATGCTGACTAAACCGAAGGCAACCAATACAATCCAAAGGCAACATGTAATATCTGGGTACAATGTGGTTTAAGAAAAAATATAAAGTTTCTGAAGAAAATCTGTTGAATAATTAACTTTCTGTAACCTTTAAAATTTTGCTGCCATTTATCTGATAATTAACGAGAATATCTTTTCCTATCTTCTTTAAAGGAGATTTCACTCAGCAGCATGCAAAATATGTAACAGAATAAAACAGCTTATAACTGAAACTGAACTGCTTAAATTCATTTATTAAAATAAAGAGTCCACTCACTGATAGTCCGAGCTCGCTGGACCTCTTGAAGGTCCCTCCTGCGGATCAACTGGTGCCCGGGTGCCTGATTCAATGACCATAATATTCTATTAATACAACATAGTATTAAATTAAAAACCCTACCCCCGGCTCCTAAAAGTACGTGCGTCAATTTAAAGTTATCCCTATGCCCATAAAAGCTTTCCTTCCACGTGGGATAGTTTAGCGGTATCTTGGGACTCAAAAAGCGCTCAAGTCCAAAAAGTTAATCCGGGACCCCACGGGTCCATGACCTCACAATATAATCTAGAAGCCGCTAGAAGGTCCAATATATCTAGGACACATGTCCCGAGGGTATTGGCGTCGATCGGACGGCCGGATTGATCACGATCGTGTAATCGCATAATTTCTAAACCCTAACCCTAGGGTTCGCGATTTCAGAGTATCCGGGACTCCGATTCATAATCCGTCGAATCCTACATGATTCTGAAATTGTCTAGAGTAACGTATCTGAAACTGGTTATGATCCAACGGCTCAACAGTATTGAACCCGGAAATCGCACAATATGGAAAATCCGTTCGAGGCCCAAACGGTATCCAAATTGAGATCCGCGAATTCCTACGCGCTCGTGACAACCTAAGGATCGCATCAGGACACAGTGCCACTGCACCACCATCGCCCACGCGCAGCCGCACGCCCCGGCAGCGCTGGGTGTCCAAAGCGATTACGCATCGCTGGAAAATCTCAAAACCACGGCTCCAAACTCTTACCCTAGGTATAACACCATATTTGGAACCACTTTTGTTCTTGGACCTACCCCAAAAACTGACCGGAAGTGGTCGAACACGGAGGCCGAAAATCAGCCGAATTCCAAATTGCAAACCGAGCTATCTACAGTCAAAATCGATGCAAACCTACCCAACCATCAGCTAGAGCATGGCAAATAGGTAGAAATCCATACCTTACTCGACAAATTTGGAGAAGAATTGAGGGAGAACGAACGGTTGCAAAACTATGCAAAACCGGCTCGTTTTTGGACGGAATCCGGCGAAAACAGCGACGGCTGGCAACTGGCTGGGCGGGGTGTGGTGGCGGCGTGACGCCGGTCGTTTGGGCTCTGGTCTTGCGGCTTGGGGTGGCCGGTGGCGGTGGTTCACAGCAAGGGTGGCATCGGCTGGAGAGAGTGTCGAAGGGAGGGTGAGAGAGAGAGAGAGAGAGAGAGAGAGAGAGAGAGAGAGAGAGAGAGAGAGAGAGATGAGGTTAAAAATCTGATTTTTCAGATTACCATTTTGCCCCTCATAATATTTTAACCGTATTTTCTTCGTTAAAACTCCGATTCGAGTCCACTTTGTGTCTACGAACTCGTTTCGTCGTGCTCTACGCAAAGGTGTATGTGGAATTGTCAAATTCCTTTTCGGTCAAAAAGTCAACTTTTCGTTAATAACTTATTCCAAGGGTAAAATTGTCTTTTCTCATAATAAATTACTAATTAAATATGAATTTTAGGTTTGGGTCATTACACAAAATGTCCACCACATGCAGATGAATGACAAAAGGTATGTATAGAATTAAATTCAGATTCAGACACGCACCTTCTAACAATCTGATCTGGACAATATTTCCATAAGTATGGATCATCCCAAACATAATACTTACTTATTTTTACAAGCTTATCCTTTTGAGCGCAAGTGAGATCCTTCGGAATCAATTTTGAAGCCTTATAATTGATAATGTCAGCGTACCAAGGGTCCTTGGCTTCGAGGGTGAAGAGTTGCTCATCAGGGAAACTTTCACGTAGAGGAAGCACGTCCTCTTCTTTATTGGATCCTTGCGCCAGCCTACTCAAATGGTCAGCCACCACGTTTTCACTCCCTTTATGGTCTCTAATCACGAAATCGAATTCTTGAAGCAAGAGAGTCCACCTAATCAGTCGGGGCTTGGCGTCCTTCTTTTGGAGGAGGTGCCTAAGCGTTGCATGATTAGAGAATACAATTACTTTAGTGCCAATAAGATATGATCTAAATTTCTCTAAAGCAAAAATAACAGCAAGCAACTCCTTTTCCGTAGTTGAGTAATTCAACTGAGCATCATTCAAAGTCCGGGAGGCATAATAGATGGCATGTGGTACGTTGTGCACTCTTTGTCCAAGCACGGCCCCCACTGCATAATCCGAGGCGTCACACATCAACTCGAAGGGAAAATTCCAATCTGGAGGCTGCATGATAGGAGCAGACATCAAAAGCTCCTTAAGCTTGTTAAATGCAGCCAAGCACTCTTCATTAAACTCGAATTCCACATCTTTGCCAAGCAATCGACATAGGGGCCTTGATATTTTTTAAAAGTCCTTGATGAAACGCCTATAGAACCCTGCATGTCCTCGGAATGACCGAATCTCCTTAACAGTTTTGGGGGGCAGCAAGCTTCTCACAATGTCGATTTTTGCCTTTTCCACTTCAATTCCCCTACAAGAGATAATGTGACCTAATACAATACCCTGCTGTACCATGAAGTGGCACTTCTCCTAGTTCAGCACTAAATTGCATTCTTGACACCTTTCCAACACTAAAGAGAGGTTGTGAAGACAAATATCAAATGAATCACCAAAAACTGAAAAATCATCCATAAATACCTCTATTATATCATCTACCATATCAGAAAAAATGGACATCATGCAACGTTGAAAAGTGGCAGGTGCGTTACATAAACCAAAAGGCATACGCCTATAAGCAAACGTACCAAATGGACAGGTGAAGGTGGTCTTTTCTTGATCTTCCGGAGCTATGGCAATTTGATTGTATCCAGAGTATCCATCCAAGAAGCAATAATGACTATGACCTGCAAGACGCTCAAGCATTTGATCAATAAATGGTAACGGAAAGTGATCCTTATGTGTCGTGGTATTGAGCTTTCTATAATCTATGCATACTCTCCAACCCGTTTGAATTCTTTGAGGCACCAACTCATTGTCTTCATTCTTCACAACGGTAATTCCGGATTTCTTGGGAACAACTTGGAGAGGACTCACCCACTTGCTATTCGAAATGGGGTATATAATTCCCACGTCCAAAAGCTTCAAAACTTCCTTCTTAACGACTTCTTTCATCACCGGATTCAGCCTCCTTTGGGCTTCCCTTGTAGGTTTTGATTCTCCTTCCAAAAATATCCTATGCATGCACTTTGTAGGGCTTTTTCCTCTGATGTCTGCAATGGTCCAACCTAGGGCAGTCTTGTGCTCCCTTAGAACTCGAATTAGTTTGTCTTCTTCGGATGCACTCAAATTAGAAGCAATGATCACAGGCAGCGTCTTTTCATCACCTAAATATGCATATTTCAAGTTCTCTGGAAGGGGTTTTAGCTCAACCTGTGTTGCCTTCACAATAGAGGGAACAAGCTTATTAGTAGATAATGGAAGATGCTCAAAAATAGAGTTAAACTTATCTCTTTGGGGAGGCAAGGCCTCAAGCATATTCACAGCTTCAAGTACAGCTATGTTCCCTTCTTCATTCACAGTTTCGGGGCTTTGGATGAGTGCCCTCTCCAATGGTGTCTCTTCTTGTGATGCATTAAATGTTTCTTGTACCATTTGCTCAAGTACATCCATGGAAAAACAAGCATGATCATCATTAGGATATTTTAAAGCATCAAAGACCTTAAACTCCACGGTTTCCTCATCGAATGCCATTGTGAGAGTGCCTTCATACACATCAATTTTTGTCCTTGCTGTTCTCATGAATGGACGTCCTAGAATCAATGGAAGGTCTTTTCCAGGAATAGGAACTTCCTCCATCTCAAGCACTAGAAAGTCAGCTAGAAAAATTAGCTCATTCACCTTGACCAAAACGTCTTCCAACACTCCCTTAGGATACTTGATTGATCAATCAGCCAATTGTATGCTCACGGAAGTCTTCTTAAGCTCACCTAAATTTAAAGATTCAAAAACAGAAAAAGGCATCAAATTAATTGAAGCACCTAAGTCTAATAAAGCATGTTCAAACCTTTGATTTCCAATGAGACAAGGTATAGTAAAACTCCTTGGATCCTTTAGTTTAGGAGGTAATTTACGCAATAGCACGGCTGAGACTTCTTCACTTAAGGCCACAGTTTCATGCTCCTTGAACGTCCTCTTATTTGTACAAAGTTCTTTGAGGAATTTTCCATAGCTTGGAATTTGTTGGATTGCATCGAGGAAGGGAATGTTCACTTGCACTTTTCGGAAAGTCTCTAGGATATCCTTTGAAACTTGCTCCTTTTTTGAATTCAAAAACCTACGAGGAAAATGAACCTTTGAAGTAATTGAATGATTCACAAGAGAACTTACCTTAGAGTTGTCACTTGGAACCGTAAGCTTGGGAGAGGGGGCAGCCACTGTTTTGGTTGAATTTCTCTCCTCATTGTCATCCTTTTCCACTTTTTTTCCACTTCGAAGAGTAATCGCATTTACGGTGTCATGGCCTCCATTAGGATTTGGAATTACTTGGCTTGGAAACTTTCCTAGCTCTCTTTGACCCAAGGAGGCTGCAATTTGTCCAACTTGGTTTTCAAGGCTCTTGATTGCTGTAGACATTTGTGCTTGTGTTTGCCTTGTTTCCTGCATAAAACCTTGAGTGCTTAATGCCAAAGAATTAATTAACTCTTCTAAAGACTTACCTTGCCCATGAGGTGGTGCAGGTGCATTTTGTTGAGGAACAAACTGATTTTGTTGAACTGGGGCTGTTTGCACATTTTGGTTGTTCTTCCATCAAAGTTAGGGTGTTGCCGCCATCCTGGATTATAGGTGTTAGAAAATGGATCGTTTCTTGGCTTTTGTTGCTGCATATAGTGTGCTTGGGCCATCTCTTCTCCATCACCATACAAACTTGGACAAGACTCCGTAGGATGTCCGGGATTAGCACACACCACACACACTTGTGCTTGAGGGATTAACTGCTTAACAAGGTTAGTCAAATTAGCTATTTGAGGACCAATATCACTAGCACTTACCTCATAAACACCTGCTTTCTTTGGGGGAGCTCTCCGGTAATTAAACTGTTGAGAGTTTGCTGCAATGTTCTCAAACATCTCCTTGGCTTGAGTAGCACTCTTGTTCATCAAACCTCCTCCACTAGTAGCATCAACCATCATCCTCTCCGAATCAAGTAATCCCTCATAAAAGGATTGCATAAGTAGCCAATCTTCAATTTGGTGATGAGGGCACGAAGCTAGGAGTCTCTGAAACTGATCCCAATACTCATGAAATGATTCTCCATTTAGTTGCTGCACTCCCATGATCTCCTTCCTAATATGGTTTGTCTTTTGAGCTGGAAAGAACTTTGCAAGGAACTTGGAAGCCAATGATGTCCATGTGGTGACAGATGCACTAGGTAAAGAATAGAGCCACTCCTTGGCTCGTTCCTTGAGTGAGAATGGAAATAAACGCAATCTGATTGCCTCATCACTAATCCCTCCATTGTGCATAGTCACGCACACGGCAAAGAAATCCTTGATATGTATGTGAGGATCATCCCCAGCCTTGCCATAGAATTGCGGCAAAAGTTGAATGGTGCCACTCTTGATCTCAAAGGTGGTTGTAGTGGCTGGATATGCAATACAAGACGGCTGGTCCAATGCTTTAGGAACCGTGAAATCCTTCAAAGGTCGGGTGAGGTTGTTGAGTTCCAACTCGTCTCCCATCTTGATTGGAAGTCTATCTTGCTTATTTTTATCTCGATGAAGATAACGAAGTGTGTTCTCTAGTTCCGGGTCGTCAGGTATAAGCTCGTGACTCTGCGAACGACGACCCAGCATATACCTGAAATTCAAAACAAAACTCAATTAGATTGACAATCCCCGGCAACGGCGCCAAAAACTTATTGGTAAATTTTAACAACAATATTAAAACCTTGCAAGTGCACAAATCAAATGATAGTATAGTAGGCAAGCAAGGGTCGATTCCACAGAGATTGTGATCTAAAGAGATGTTTATCAATGTCACACAATGAAAACTAAAATACAATTAAACATGAAAACAAAATAAAGATTGAAATCACAAGGACTTCCACACACACGCCAACACCAAGGGGGGTTTTGATTTGATTTTGTGAATAAAATAAAATAAGGAAAAGAAAACAAAAGAGAATTTAAATTAGAGTTTAAGAGAAATTGGTTTAAAATCAATCAAGAAAAATAGCTAGGACTTACTATCCACCTCCAAACAATCAATCAATCCATAAACAACAATAGATAATCAATTTCTAGCAAGCATATGATGACGACACTCACAACAAGATCATGGCATTTGACTCGAGTTGTATGATTCTCTCTTAAGTGTATGTAAAGTGTATGGCATTTGCATCAATACGTGTATTCTTAATTGAAATCTAGTATGGCATTTACTCAAATTAACAATCAAGAATCCATTAAGATCAAAGAGAATATGAGTGTCACAAAAAAAACCCTAAAACATGGCATTTGTTATTAGGAATTCAAGAATCTATTTCTCATAACTAGTTCTTAACCCAATTATTCGTTGCAAACAAGAACACATTCAATATGGCAATTGACCTATGTTCTACAATAATTTAATTCCAATACATGCTTCTAAGTTAGATACTCAAAGAAACAAAATATTAGAATTCACATAACATAGAGAAACCGAAATCATCACGCTTGTAGAAACTAAAAATCCATTAAATTTGTTTATAAAATTGAAATTATGTTTAGGGCTTCAAGATTAAGCCCTAACTAACAAGAAATTAGTTACTCATGGTCTTGGATGAACTCAAAAATAAATACATAAGAACTGAAAATTAAAAGAAGGAAGGAAAAGAAAGAACTCGTTGGCAGCTTTCTCCTCTTGCGCGGTTGATCTCTTTAGGACGTGAATCCTTTATATCAGGCCTTGGCTCGTCTTTTATATCACTTATATCAGAGTTCTAAACCCTAAAATTGACTGAAGAGTCGTCCAAGAAGTCTTGGTAAACAAGGAATCCAAATAGGAAAGTAAAAATCACAATTCCTAACTCCACTGGGAAATACAGCTCAGCCCAATTTTCATACAATTTGGGGATCTTCGGCTTTGTAGAAAAATCATTAAAAATATATTTTAGAAAGATAAATGTCTTATCTTTCCAACCATATATAGCACGTAACTTGGACAATTCGGGAAGGCTTCCGTTTCTTCACATTCACGTAACATGTACGAAACTATCCTGTCTGCACGTGGGCTAACTTTACTTGTAATACTGTACCAATTGGCTCAGTAGAAAATTCTAGAAAAATCATAGATTGAACTTCAAGATGTTAGCTTTCATCTCCAATTGGTCTTGCACTAAAATTCCTCCAAAATTTGATTTTCCCTTAAAAACCTTCTAAGAGCGCAGAAAAGCTGAAAATCAGAAAAGTAAAGTAATAAGCCCTTTTTAAATCTAATTGTCTTACAAAACTTAAGTAAAAAGAGTACATAAATGAGTATATTTATGGACTGATGTTGTTTGGAGAACTGGCAGACAAAGCATCCAAATATGAGGAGCTACTCAAGGAAGAACAACAGAAAAGGAACTCCTCCAAAGGCACATATTACAAAACCACATCTTCTTCAGTGCATCTGGTTGAAGTGGAGTCAGAAGAAGGCACAGAAAGCTCAGAAGAAAGGGAAGTTGCAATGGCAGAAATGGCGAAATTAAAACATTCCATCAGTTGCAAGGCTCTTACAAAGCCACCAAAGGACTAGAAGTCACGGCCATTTACAGGAGGGTTTGTTCCAAACAAACCAGCACAGAACAAAGTTTATTCCTTCGATTTAACCAAGGTTGATGCTCTATTTGATGAAATGCTATTGCAAAAAGCAATAGAGACACCTCACAGACTGCCCAAACCAGAGGAGCTCAAGGGCAGACAGTATTGCAGATGGCACAACTCTTGGAATCACTCCACCAATAGTTGTGTTGTTTTCAGAGACGTCATACAAGAAGGAATAACACCAAGAAGGTAAAACTAGCTGAGAAACCTCCCTTAGTAACAATAGACCATTTTCCCTAACCTCAAGTCAACATGGTCAACTTAAATTGGCCATAAAGAAGAGAGGCAAACTAATAGCAGAAGCTAGCCCCAACATAGACAGAAGAGTCACAAGAGAGGCTAATCAGAGACCAAAAGCTACCATTTCAGCTGGGGTGGTTCTGTGCAGCAAGTGTAGATGCAAAAGTTAGTTTGAGATAACTATAGATGGGCAAAGTCAGCCCACAACTAGTGTTTTTGACAGGATTGAAACATCATACCAACATGGCCCAGTTATGGCTCCACCTAGAGACAGAGCCAGACAGAAGGCCTATCAAGGGCCTACCCAACGTAACAGAAAAATGACAGAGCAGCCAAAAAAGGAGATACCAGTTAAGATGCCCAGAAATGATAAGCCCTTGACAACTATCATAGAAGGTAGATGATACTCTATTGGAAAAAGCGGCATACCAACTTTGGAGCTAACCAGAACACAGAAGAGGAGAGTTCAGAGGCAATACTACATCTTCCTTAAGAACAAGGATAACACACAGGTACTTCCAGAGGTCAGTTCTGCCAGAAAAGGGAAAACCTTCTGACAGAATCTCCAAGCAAACCTTCTATCCATCCTGCCTCATCCTCAATCAATCAGTTAGGACCTTCACAGTCACAAGGTCAATCCGGACCTATTCCAATAGAAGGACAAGAGGATTGGATTGAAGAATATGAAGAGGAACAGTTGGATTATGAACCATCTGCAGATTGGCAAAAGTGGGAGAGGCGCCAGAACAACAAACACCTATTACCAAAGCAGGCAGAACTGCCATGAAATTGGCCATAGAATAGCTGTGCTTTTCCAGACCTACTAAGGAAATAGCCAATCATCTCAGACCTCTGTTCATAACTGCAAACTTTGGAGGTGTTCCTATCCCCAAGGTAATGGTGGATGGAGGTGCATCCATTAATCTTCTACCTCTTAGATTGCTGGTTAAAATGCGCAGAACAGAGAAGGATTTAATTCCAACACGCCTGACAGTCACCAACTTCGTTAGGGGCATCACTAAGACTCATGGAATACTAGACGTGGACGTCATAGTAGGGACCAAGAAGCTGAAAATTGCATTTTTTGTGGTAGACACCACTTCTACCACTTACAATCCACTGCTTGGCAGAGATTGGATCCACCAGAGTCTATGTGTTCCTTCCACTATACACCAACAGCTGGCCCTCTTGCTTGAAGAGGGTTTTATGGAAATAGTGGAGGCCAACCCACGACCATTCCTGCCATCTGCATTATGCTTTAAGGTTAGGTACTATCATGATGACCTTGGCCTATTTACTTTCTTCAGATTCAACCAAAGCAACCGTCCCCATTGTGTCACGGCCTAGAAACTGATTGAAGAAGGCTTGGCTGGTTCTCTAGAGGACTCGAACAGGCCTTTCATCCTAAACCTGCAGAAGTCTGATGTATAGTTCAAACAACAAGAGAGGGATCGAGCTGCAACAATCCGATCCATTACAAATAGATTGTTGATATATTGAGAAGAGAGGAAGCTTTTTATGCATAGTCTAGCCACATGGCAGAATTTTTGCATGAGAACATGGAAGAACATGAAGGAAACCTGCAAAAGGAAGAATTGGAGTTTACCCTAGCAGCATTAGATGACTCTCTGCCAGAAGTAGAGGATCATTTGCAAGAGATAAACTTAGGGACAGAAGAGGACCCCAAACCTACTTTCATCAGCACGTTTCTGGAAGAATCACTGAAGGACGAAATCATTGCACTTCTGCATAATTTCAAAGACTGTTTTGTATGGCATTATCATGAAATGCCTGGATTGGATAAAGGACTGGTGGAACACAAATTGCCGATAAAAGAAGGATACCTACCAGTCAAGCAGGCCAGAAGAAGGATGTCTATGGAGACAGAACTAAAGGTGAAAGACGAGATAGAAAGATTGTTGAAAGCAGGTTTTATCAGGCCAGCCATCTATGCTGATTGGTTGTCCAATATTGTACCAGTCCTTAAGAGGAAAACAGGGGCAGTCAGAATATGTGTGGACTACAGAAATCTGAATGGAGCGTCTCCCAAAGACGAGTATCCAATGCCTATGGCAGACATGTTGGTAGACGGAGCTACTCACAATCAAATGCTATCATTCATGGATGGCAATGTAGGATACACTCAGATAAAGGTGGCAGAAGAAGACACCCACAAGACAACCTGCATGTGTCTAGGGCATATAGGTGTTTTTGAATACACTGTAATGCCTTTTGCCTTGAGAAATGCAGGAGCCACTTATCAAAGGGCAATGAATTCTGTTTTCCATGACATGATAAGTCATTCTCTAGAGGTTTATATAGATGATGTGGTGATTAAATCCCCAGAAAAAGGAGATCATGTATCAAATCTAAAAAAGGCATTCCTAAGAATGAGACAACACAAGTTGAAAATGAATCCCAAGAAATGCGTTTTTGGGGTTCAAGCTGGCAATTTCTTAGGTTTCTTAGTCCACCAAAGAGGAAAAGAAATCGACAAGAACAAAGCAAAATCTATCATGGAAGCTTTGCCACCTAGGAACAAGAAAAAATTTCTAGGAAAAATCAACTTTCTAAGAAGATTCATATCCAATTTTGCAGGAAAAATCCAGCCTTTCTCCTCTTTGTTAAGATTAAAGCAAGAACAGACATTTAAATGGGAAGAACATCACTAGCAGACTTTTGAGGAAATCAAACACTACCTCTCAAATCCACCAGTTCTGTCCCCACCAAAGAGAGGCAGACCACTCGAGTTCTATGTTTCTGCATCAGAAGTATCCATTGGGAGTCTTTTGGCCCAAGATAACAAGGAAGGGAAGGAACATGCAGTCTATTACCTAAGCAGAACTCTAACAGAAGTAGAAATAAAATATTCTGCAATTGAAAGGCTTTATTTGGCTTTATACTTTACTGCTATAAAACTCAAACATTACATGCTACCTTTCACCACCTACATCATTGCTAAGACTGATCTGATCAAGTACATGCTAACAAGGCCAATGTTGAGGGGGAGAATTGGTAAATGGACTCTGGCCCTGTCAGAATTTGCCTTCAGATATGTTCCTTAGAAGTCCATTTGCAAATTTCTTGGCAGATCATCCAGGAGAAGAAATTGAGAACATGGATTCCATGGACATAGCCAACGCAGATCTATTGACCAGAGCTCACACCTGTCTCAATAATCCCATTTTCTCAGTCCATCTCACCCCTTGGAAACTATATTTTAATGGATCTAAAACAGAAACATTGTTATTCATTCTAGCTAGACTTCTAGTGCACCAACAACAAAGCAGAATACGAGGCTTTGATCATAGGTCTTGAAATGCTAGTAGAATTAGGAATCCAGTCTGTCGAAATCCTGGGAGATTCTGTGCTTGTACTAAAACAGATTGCTGGAGCGTATAAATGTTTGAACCCCTCTCTAGCTGTCTATCTCATAGCAGCCAGAAATCTCTTGGTAGAATTCAGGGAAGCCACTTGGGAACATATTCCAAGAGAAGAAAACTTTGCAGCTAATGAGATGGCCCAGATAGCAACAGGAGTACAGATGCCTGAAGATTGCGTGCAAAGAATCATTAAGGTAGGAAAGAAAAGCCTACCATATGCCCTGACCAGCGGAATGGAAATAGGTGTCAATACTGCCATAATGACTGAAGAAGATTGGAGATTGCCTGTAATCAACTATCTGTAGTATCCAACCCTATCTTCTGAAAAAAGGATTAGAATCACAGCCTTAAACTACCTCATGTGGAATGGAGATTTGGTTCAAAAAAGCAAAGATGAGTTACTTTTGAGGTGCTTAGGGAAAAAAGAGTACATGAAAGTCATGGGAGAAGTCCATGAAGGAATCTGTGGAGCTCATCAAGGTGGAAGGAAGATGTACTGGTTAATTAGAAGGTATGGCTACTTCTGGCCAACTATGATGAAAGACTGCATTGAATATTCCAAAGGATGTGAGGCTTGCCAAAGACATGGACCAATCCAGCAAGCTCCCTCAGTTCCCATGAATCCAGTGGTTAAGCCATGGCCATTCAGAGGATGGGCAATGGATCTCATTGGCAAAATCTGTCCAGCCAGTAGCAAACAACACTGTTTCATCATTGTAGCTACATACTATTTCACCAAATGGGTAGAAGCCAAACCTGTTAAATCCACCACATCTCAAGAGATCATCACTTTCATTTAGGAACAGATTATACACAGATTTGGCATTCCAGAGTCAATCATAACTGACAGGGGATCTTCTTTCATATCCGGAGAAATGCTAGATATGGCAGAAGCATTCAAGTTCAAACTACTTCAGTCCACTCCTTATTATGCTCAAGCTAGTGGACAAGCAGAATCAAGCAACAAGGTGATCATCAACATTATTAGGAAAATGGTTGAGAAAAATCCAAAGCAATGGCATGAGAAATTATCAGAAAGTCTCTGGGCATATAGGACTTCAAAGAGAGATGCAACTGGCATGACCACATATGCTCTAACCTATGGTCATGATGCAATTCTGCCGATGGAAATAGCAGTCCAATCTCTCAGAATTGCTCAGCAACACAATCTGGTTATAGAAGACTACTCTCAAGCAATGCTATTAGAACAAGAAGGTTTGGATACCAGTAGAATTGATACCCTCAACAAACTCTTAGCAGGAAAGCAGGCTGTGGCAAGGGCCTATAACAAGAAAGTTAGAAACAAGAGTTTTGAAAATGGAGAAATCGTCTAGAAAGTGGTTCTGCCCTTTGGAACGCACATAGCAGGTTATGGAAAATGGTCACCCATATGGGAATGTCCTTTAATAATTAAGCAAGTCCTTGGATTGGGGCCATACAGATTATAGGATCAAGATGGAGACATCCATGCAGCACCAATCAATGGCAAATGGTTGAAGAAGTTCTATCCAACTATGTGGGATTCACAAGCAGTACAAACAGACCCTGGAATTGAGGGAGAAAAGGATGGAACTGTTGTTTAATTTTTCCTTTCAGATTTGTACAAAGAGTTTTTGCTTTTAGTGTGTTTTTCATTTCTGCCCTTTTATTTCATCTAAGTTAGAAGAAAATGAAAATGCAAAGTCCCACAAAAATAATCAAGATTTTTACATAAATATAGTCATTTGTTATGACCAAGTTTTATTACATTTTGGAAGAGATTTAAAGTCCTAATTTTCTAAGAGTCTCCTGCAGCTGCAGCCCAATCTTCTTGATGGATAGTTCTTTTTGGAGAAGCACTCCCTGGTGAATAGAAGCCTCTGCAATCTCTAATGCTGGCCTAGAAGCTAAGACCATGCTATGCACAAGGAAGGTTTCCTTGGTCTTGGTACCCAGTCCAGCCCAAGCTTCTTCTGCTTCTCCCTTAACCCAGCCAGCTGTTTTTGGAGTTCCTCGATATGCTTCTCCAGCTTATCAGCAGTAGACTTGGTCTCCTTATAATTAGCAACCAACATATCTAGCTCTGCTTTCTATTTCTAATAATCTGCCAGATTGGCTTCGTGAGTAGCCTTGCAGAACTCAGAAGCATTGAAGGAGGGCTTGAGATCTTCATAGCGGTTGTGGAGATTAAGCACATCTCTTGCCAGGCCCAAGCTGAGCTCAAGGATAGGTCTGGGAGCCATGTTCGCCTTGTGCAGCATGTCCAGATCCTTCATCAGCTGGTCAACAACTTCACTATTCTCATCCAAGTCCAGCTCGGTTGACTGCCATATTTTTACTCTGTCCACTGCCTCATCCATTGCTTTGGACTTAGCCTTGCCAGGAGTAGTGCTGAGCTTCTCTAGCTTGTCCAGCTGAGCATCCAGATCCATGGCTTCAAACTCTGCCAATTCTGGATCAGCACATGAGGCCGTGGTTGATAAACTAGGGATGGAATGGATGGGCATCTGCAAAAAGAACTCAAATTAGTTTCATGCAGAATTAAAATCAAAGAAAAGCTCAAGAACAAGTAATACTTACAGCTACAATAGGGGGCTTGAGAGGGCTGGTCACTATAGCCAAGGTCCCAAGAGTTTTGCCCTCCTCTACCTAGAAAAAAACAGGAACATCAATTAGAAGGATAAAACAGACAGAATTGCAGAAACTAAACAAAGTGAAGAAAGGACATAAGTTACCTCAGGAACAAGGACACTAATGGAATGTTTTGCCTTTGCTTCAGGCTCTGGAATAGCAGCAGAATGTTCTGCCTCCACATCATTAAGTAAAGCCAGGTCTGAGCTAGTGGGTTCTATCCTTTGAGCTTCCTGTTTTTGCTTCGCCAGCGCAATACTCTCTACTATTATTTCAGCAGGAATCTCCTTTTACAAATAGAAAGAAGTCAAGTTTAGAAGAGAAATAAATACAAAATGGATCATGTTAGGGAATTAAAGACAGGATCTTACCTCTTCTTCAACTTCTTTCCCTTTTTTCTCATCTCCTGTTGAGACATCTACTTCTTTCTCCTGCTATACAGCTTCAAAAGCTTCCCTCAGCTCTTCATCAGTTCCAGAGGTTTCAGTAGGAACTGCTGTAGATTCTGTGGCTACGTATTCTACCACAGCCCTCTTCCTAAGTCTTTTTGACCTAGTAGGAGGAGGAGGAGGACTTTCAGCTGCCAAGGAAAAAAGATAAAGGATTAAAATAAAAGAACAAACCAGAATAAATCAGAAAGTCCAAATTCTTAAAGTTTACCTGAGATTTCTGGCTGGACAGCACTATCCTGAGCCTGGGCAGTTTCCTTCCTTTTGTTCCTCCTAGAAGGAAGAGTTGCTTGGACAGTTGTTTGTTCTACCAAGGTTTCTTGATCATCTCCTTTATCCCCAGAAGGGAGTTCCAAGTCTCCAGTGTCTATGACAGAAGTAACTACACAGAAAAAAGAGAGAGAGAGAGTTAGAAAGCTATCCAACAGAAAAATGCAGAAGGGCAGAGCTCGGAAACTTCCAATCACTTCCCCAGCCTGGACATCTTGTCAAAGAAGGATCTTCCACAAACAAACAGAATAGGGTTAAAAGTTTCCACTCAGACAGAATGTAATAAAACAGGATAAGGAAAGATAAAATTGGGAATCTACCTTCAATCACTTGTGCATTGATGTCCTTGATCATCTGCACCATGAATTGCTTGGCTTCTGCCCCCGCATAGACAGTCCAAGAGTCCCAGCCATCAAAAAGCACTTTGGTGGCAGAACTGGAAGCAGGCAGACCATGGAATCTGGCCTTCCACCAAGCATCGAACTCGGCAGAACTACAGGAATTAGGCTCCCAGGATGGATAAAGAGTGTCCACACTATTGTTCATCTTGTTCACCGAGCACCTACAATTCTTGTGCACCTCCAGATCATCTGAATCTCTCAAGAAAGTGGCCCGATTCGAGCTTCTGTAAGACTTGAGTGGGATTAACTGAAGGCAACCAAGCTGCCTGGCACAGAAGTTGGGGTGCTACACTTCTTCTCCTAAGTGATAGTTCGGAGGCTTCCCACCTCCAAAAGGCAGATTCTGGGGTAGTTTCACACTCAGGAATTTCTTCCTGAACTTGGTTCTGGTTTTTCTTCTTCAGGTTCCTTCTGAAATAGCCTGTACCCAAGCTGGAACCAAGGATAGGTCCTTCTAAGCACTACCTGCCATTGAGCAGCAGACCTCTTGGTACAGTACCTAAAAAAGATCAGGTACTCCTCAATTGAGCGCTTGGGCACTTCTGCTGACATTAATGGATGAGCCAGAACTTGATCTTCAGGTATAACTATATCTGGAAATCTAAACTCTGGGAAATAGACCTGCAGCCAGATCTGGATCATCCAGAACGCACCAGGAGCAGATAGGTTCAAAGGATTCTCCAAGGTGGCAGTGTGCAGGTTCTTGTATAAGTGAGTCAGAACCGTAGGCCCAAGTCCTACATCAGTGTGGTTGTGCAGTGCTTCTGCCAAGTACTTATACTCAAGCAGAACTGCTGAAGAACGATTTGGGAAGATAAATCTGTTCTGCCAGTACAGAAGAAACAACGTATGCTGCTGATCCTTGTCCTTCTCAGCGCTGAATTTCTTCAAATAATTGGAAAAGGGCTTCGCTAGTTTTTCTTGATTCTTCCTCTTGTGGTAATCACCAACTACATCCACATATCTAGCAAAGTTGGAGTCATTGGGCCCAAGTGGAAGTCGAAAGTATTGCTGGCATAATTCCAGAAGCATAGAGCAGCTGCTAGAAGGTTCTCGTCTCTGTTTATAGACTGCTTGGACAGAAGGATGACATCATAGATTCCAACCCTCTTCCAGCGAGCTCCATACCTTGGGAGGAGCCTATCAATCCAATCTGCCCACTTCACTCGACTGTTCCTCACTTCACTTGAGGGAAACGAGCGACTTAGGTTCTTGCTGACCCAAGTGTGAGAAGCCATGGCTGAAGGACTCTGAAAGCATAGAGGAGCTTCAGCGTCACCCTTAAACAGAAGTGCCATTTCCTCAAGAACATGGCTAAACCAGTGAGGGCCCAGAACTAAGGTATTCTCAAACAAATGGATGACATTTTCAACTAGATTTTGCTGGGCAAATGGATAGAGCTTGCTTCAAACCTCTATTGCGTGGTTATCAACACCATCTTTAGTAAGATAAGCAGGAGATCGTGAAGAGGAAGAACCCTTGGCTCGAGTGTTTGAGAAGACATTTTCGAAATCAAACAAATAGGGAAGAATTGAGGAAACGAACCAGAGAAAAAGTGGGAATTCTGGAGAAATTGAAAGCTAAAACAAAGTTAGGTTTTGATGAACAGTAATGGAGGTTCGAAAGCTTTATAAACTGAAGAGGAAGATCGTGGGGAGAGTGGAACAAGTTTTTTATCATAATAAATTAGCTGTTAGAAACTGACCGCTTACACATGAAGCCAAGTTAAATAGGCAGACGTGGGCTAGTTGCAACGGAAGGAACTGGCGAGCACAATTAATGGCCAATCATTAAGTCTGACACCGTTCCAAAACAATTCAGACTTAGAGGGCATTGTTTGGGCCTAAAATTATGCGAAGCCCAACCTATTTTTGAAACCTACAAAACATGAGCAATGCTTGGGCTTGATATTTCAAAGAAACAGAAGAGCAACCCAAAATGGAGAAAGACCAGAATTTATCAAACCCAAGATAAATAAACAGTCTCGAGCCTTGAAAATAGGGATGGCAGCCCAAACAACATCAGAGGCCCATGTCTTTCGCAAATTAGCAGAGGTTTTAGAAGAGCACAAAGAATAAATAAATCGATGAAATTGCCAAATTAAAATTGATAAATTCATCACCAAGCAGATCAAACCTCTTAAGAGATTTGATTAAGAACTCAGCTTCTGTAAAATTTCACCACTTGATCTCAAAAGGCAAGTCAGCAGGTTTTCTTTCCCTTTTAAAAAGTTTTCCCAGAAAGAGCCCATGTGACTGCCTGACTTTGAAAAGTCAAAATTTTCAACTATCACAAGGGAGTTGATAGGGAATTTATGAAGGCAGGTCTTACAAGAAGACTTCTCCAGTCTTTAGAATCAGGGAAGAAGATCAAAATCCCTTTCTATATACAAAGAAAATTCTGCACCAGAGCAAGTGCCATTTCCAAGGGATAAACAGACTACATTTTCTAAAGAGATAAGTAGGGAGCAAGGAGTTGTTCACTAGAAAAAACAAACTAACCATCATGGCATATTGCATTCTTACAAAGGGCAATTAAAGATTAAAAGGGATTAGATTTTCTATCATGAAAAGCACGGAAGTGATCACCATAAGAATTGACTGTTGATAGCTTTTATGCCAGAATAGATAAAATTCCCTTTTTTCTTGGCATTTAAAACAAAAAGATCTTTCTTTTGGAAAATCTGCCACCCATTATTAAAAGATTAGGAAACCCACTCCAGCATTTTTTTTATAAATATGAGAGGAGGTGAACAAATCAAGGACAGCCAAAAATCAATCAAAAACAAAAACTCTTAAAGTCACAACTGACAAACTCAAAATGATCATTTGATGTCACAAACCTTCAAACACTAAAGCAACTAAAGCTCATTGAGCCACAAGAAACAAGTGAGTTAGAACTCAAAAACCTTTGATTTTCAGTTCGGTTCAGAGAAATAGTTCTACAAAACGAGATTACTCTTGTTACAAATTTGGTTCAGCATAAAGCCAAATCAAGCAGAGTCAGGGTTTTTCACCAATATGAAAACCTCAACAAATTTACAGAGAGCTTTCGTCAAGCAGAACAGGCACCATAGCGCAGCTCCAGCTCAGTGATCATCAATGCAACCACTTTTGCCCCCTCCAGACTGAAGAGGCCTCAATTTTGCCCATTCAGCAAGCCTTCCATGGCCCGAAATAAATTGAAGCTCTGCCAAACTGAAACGTTGGTATCGATTTCCAGCTGAAACTCATCAGTTGAAGGTGTTGACGAGCCAATCCAGCATAGACACATCCAATCCAGCTCGGTCCAGAGGCAGTTATCTAGGCAGAAATCGAAGTCCAACATCCTGTTGTCTTGTTCCGGAGTTGTCATTCATTTTTGAGTCTTGTAACAGGCAATTTTGCCTAAAACATTTTGCTTTCTTTTTGCCATTCTGGCCAGGACTACCCATTTCGTACTGTGAAAAATTATGAAATCTTCACCAGTCTGAGGCAAAGAAAAGAAATTACTTGGGAGATATTCCCCACCCAAATTCACAATTGCTTCTTTAGAAGTCAATAACTTGGGGCGCAAGTTATCTATTTTTAAGAAGTCTGCTAGGGTTTTTATTGCTAGCAGTGGCACGCTCATACACAAAAGAAAGTTGACTTGTTGACCACCAATGGTTTTCAAGCCAATGGGAAACTTTACCCTATCGTCACAGGATCAAAATCAAAACAGGTGAACAAATATATAAAAATTTTGAGGCCCTTCTAATTCGTTGGCCCATGGCCGTCGGCCTCGGCACCCAGGCCCAGTGCTGGCCCTGCCCACGTAGTGTGCCTTCGGCTTTGCTTCAGGCAAGTTCCTCGACTTCATGATTAGCCAGTGTGGCATCTGGGCCAACCTCGAGAAAATTCTGGCCATCTTGGACATGAAGGTACCGAATACAGTGAAGGACATCCAAAGCCTTACTGGATGTGTGGCAGCCCTTACCAGATTCATCTCCAAGGCAACTGACAGCTGCTCCCCCTTCTTCAAAGTCCTTAAAGGCAACAAACGCAACATCACCTGGACCCCATAATGTGATAAAGCTTTCACTGACCTTAAGGCATAAATGAGTAAGGCACGCATCTTATCCACACCTGAGCCTAGTGAAACCCTCATGATCTACCTTTCGGTATCCAACACGGCAGTTAGCTCTATGCTAATCCGACCACTTGACGGAGCTGAACATCCAGTACACTACGTCAGTAGGGCCTTGCAGGATGCTGAGATTAGATACCCGAACATAGAAAAACTGGCCTTCCCCCTAATCACTTAGGCTAGACACCTCCATCCCTACTTCCGGGCCCATACGATTCATGTCCTCACCAACCAGCCATTACGGCAAGTATTACAGAAGCCGGAGACATCTGGCAGACTGGTTAAGTAGGCTATTGAGCTCAACAAATTTGATATCCATTTCAAGCCACGATCGGCCACCAAGGGATAGGCTGTCGTCATTTCCTCTTCGAATTTACAGCATCCAAGGATTCAGCCACCGCCGAAATGACTCTTTCCCCAACCCTGGTCCATATTACCAGCGAGGGCAATTTCAACCCCAACCAGCCCTTCTGGACACTTTACATGGATGGATCCGCAAATGCCCAAGGGTGTGGGGCAGGCCTAGTCCTTATCTCTCCAGACCATGTCACCCTAGAATAGGCCCTTCCACGCCTCCAACAACGAGGCCGAACATGAGGCCCTTTTAGCTGGCCTCTGGCTGGCTCAGGAGATGGGCACTAAACAGATACAGATATTCAGCGACTCCCAGCTCGTCGTCCATCAGGTCAACCAGGAATTCAATGATAAGGACATCTCTATGACGGCATACCTTCAGCATGCCCATCACTTATTAAAAACCTTCGAAGCATATCGGATTAGCGATATCCAAAGATCTAAGAATAGTCATGCCGATGCGCTGGCACGGTTAGATTCAGCACTAGAGTAGGGCAATGATAGCAAAATTCACATTTTGTTCCTAGACAAACCTAGCACCAAGGCACCACCCGTCTGTACCATCGACCACAGCCCCACGTGGATGGATCCTATACTCCAGGTCTTACAACACCAAAAATTGCCCAATGACCCCGCTGAAGCGCGCCGCGTTCGCTATCACTCTGCTCAGTACCTAATCATCAACGAGGCCTTATATAAGCGAGGCTTCAGCCTCCCCTACCTTCGGTGTCTAACCCCAAAAAAAGGCAATTACGTCCTTCAGGAGATTCACGAAGGCATCTGTGGAAACAATTCAGGCACTCGATCTTTAGCCCACAAGGCTATTCAGCAAGGGTACTTTTGGCCATCACTCCATACTGACGCCCAAACCTTCACCCAGAAGTGTGACGAATGCCAACGGTTCGCCAACATCCCACAACTCCCAGCCAAACCATTGACTCTGATGGTCACCCCTTGGTCATTCTCCCAATGGGGGCTGGACCTCATCGGACCCATGCCGGAGGGAAAGGGCCATGTCAAATACACTGTGGTTGCTATAGACTATTTCACAAAATGAAGCCCTTTCTACCATCACAGTGGCCCGAATCGAGACCTTCATCTGGCAGAGCATTGTATGTCTCTTCGGCATACCCTAGACCATTGTCACGGACAACGGAAGACAATTTGACAATGCCAAATTTAAGCAATTCTACTCCAATCTCAAGACCCGCCTCTGTTCCGCATCCCCAACCCACCCCCAATCCAACGGCCAAGTCGAAGCTATGGACAAAATTATCAAGAAGACACTGAAGACCAAACTTGACAAGGCTAAGGGGTGTTGGCCCGAACTACTCCCGGAGATCCTATGGTCATATCGCACTATCTTTTGTACCTCTACAGGCGAGACACCTTTTTCCCTTTCCTTTGGCACTGAGGCTATTGTTCCTGTAGAAATTGGCCAGCCCTCTTACGGAACCTCTAAGTACGATGCCGAAGCCAACGACTAGCAGTTGGCCCTGAACCTCGACTTAATTGATGAGCTTCGTGACCAATCAAACATGCGCAACTTCGCTTACAAACAGCGTATCGCCAAGTACCATGACTCCTAAGTCAAACCCCATGCCTTCAAGACTGGAGATTGGGTTATGCGCAAGGTTTCTTTGGCCACCAAAAACTCAGCCGAAGGTACCTTGGGACCTACATGGGAAGTTCCTTATGAGATTGTCAAGGTTTGCAGGCCAGGCACTTATTAGCTCCGTGATCACCATGGCAAACCTTTACCCCATCCATGGAATGTTGATCACCTCAAGTACTACCATAAGTAAACATACCTAGACCCTAAGCCCTTATGTTTTTTTAGACCTTGGTCTCGAGCTTTGACTCGAACATCTTTTGTACTTATTGCCTTTCGACACCCACCTAATAGAACGATTGATCTAGGTCTTTTCAACCCATTCTAACAAATTCAGTTAGCAATAAGGCATAATTGAAATAAGAAAAGCATACTATCATACAATCACACAAGTAACCCTGCCTTATGGTAGGGTAGTATCCATACAAATGAACGAGCGTCATCGGCACTCGAATAAAACTGTCTGACATAAACACTAAAGTTACATAAAAAATAGAAAAATACAAGGCCCTCCGGTGCCTTCTCAGCCACAGGCTCAGCCTCTGGGATCGACCCACCTTCGCTAACCTCGGCACCACCTCTTGCCTCAGCATCCAGGGGACTCAAGGCATCTGCAGACGAAGGAAGCATGAAGAGCAACTCCCTACCCGGAGGAATAGGAAGAGGAACCCCACTAGTGTCGAAGTTTATATCTAAGTCTAGATTAAACCTCACAACCAGCTTTTCCCACCCGAATTGCTCCTCAACCATCGCATCGAGCACAAGGTTCTTGAACTCCTTAGAACCCTTGCACTCCTTGACAGCCTCAGCACGAGCCGCATCTAGCTCCTCCACCTTCTTCCTCTCAACCTCAGCCCTGGCTTCCTCTACCACTTCCAGCAGCTGTGCCATCTCCTTCAGCTCCCGCTCCAGCCTCCCTACCCTCAGCTGAAGCTTGTTCTTCTCTCGGAGTGCAGCCTGAGCCTCGGCAGTGGCGGCCTTCACGGTCTCGAAAAGGCGCCTCGCCAAGGCCACCTCCTTCTCCGCCCTAGCCAAGGTGAGGTACATATCCCCAAAGGCCTGCAAAAAGCACATCATCATCAAACAAGTCGTATTTCAAAAAAAAAAAAACTACTCAAAAATTCACCAAGGTACTAGGATACCCACATTAGCAGCAGAAATGACTGACTTCTGGACCCGATTAGAGAAGTTCGTGGCCTTGGTATGAGCAAGCTCCCCTGCGTCCATCTTTACCCTAGTTAGGAAGGCATTCAAAAAAGGCACTTCCTGGTGATGAAACTCCAGGGTCACCTCTTTCTTCTGCCATCAAACCGAGGCAAAGTCTGTGTCCTCGATACCCTCGAGGAACAGCTCCCTTATCTCAAGAGGCAACTTTCGATGGAGGGTCCAAGTCGAAGGGCGGCAGCACTATTCCACCCATGACATTATGGATAGAAGTCTCAAGCCCTCTCCGCCTCTTGTCCAACTCCGCCAGCCCGCCATCATCATCATCCTAAGGCAGCTTCCTAGTACCATGCCCCTCTGCTCCCTCGGTTGCGCTAGCTGCACCTTTCGCTTGGGCTTTCTTGGCCCATTTGGCCTTTTCTCTCTCTCTCTCTCTCTCCTCTCGCGCAGCTTCTGCTGCCTCTTCTCCGAAGCCACCACCACCATCTTCAGTAAGCCCTCCACTGTGACCACATTCTTCGACACCTCAGCTACTGCAATCACCAAAACAAAACAAAACAAAACACACATAACAGTTAGCCCATATACAGAGGCACACGCAAGGAAGAAGGAGAAGAAGACAAAAAAAAAAAAAAAACTTACTGCCTTGAAGCAGTCTTGACTCTAGCAAAAGCGCTGGCGTCACTATGCTCCATGCAGCCCGCCTCTCCTCGGAGATCAGAGTTCTAACCAACTCTATCTCCTCATCATCCTCCTTTGTGATTCGGCAACACTTCACCGATCCTGCACAACAAAAAAACCATTAGTCTTCAAACCTTCGGCACACATAAAGACCCATACTGTAGCATATACAATTGGCACAAGCTCAAAACACAGAAAAAGCAAAGGAAATCAAGGATGTATTGACTGAAATTGCGTAGGCATGTGTCCGCTGACTGTCCTCCCTGGCCAACACTCCCAATCTCCAAAGGCAAAGAACCACCGGTTCCTCCACGTCTTCTGAGACGTTGGTGGTAGCCCAATGAAGTACCCCTTCTCCTTCGCCTTCTGACAGTTCATCTACACCCAGCCGAAGTTACCCTGCTGCTAGGAGACAGAGTAGAGATGCATGAACTGCTCAAAAGACGGCTCCCCTCGCTTGGCCATCCACCAGGCTATGTACACCCCATGCAAGACAATCCAAAAATTGGGGTTGTACTGCCCTGGAGTATAGCCCAGCCTCACCAGCATCATCTGCACCCTAGGGTGCAATGGCAGCCTCAAACCATTCTTATATATAGCTGAGAACACCATCACACGCCCCTCGGGTGGGTACCTTACCGCTTCTATAGGCGTTGGCAGCCTTAACCCCAGACAATCTGGAATCTGATAATCCCCCTTCAGCTGCTCCAACTCATAAAGGGTCGACTTGTTCCTTTTCGGTCAAGGAATCCCAACTGGCACACTCATACCTGCAGAGGCCACCACCACTGTCCCCGGCCCAGAAGTCTCCCCCCACCCACTTGAACTTACCTCTGATGCTTGAGTTATACCTAATACCCGGTTGGCAACAGCCTCTAGGGCAGTATAGTTTCTCTGCATCTCTTGATAAGCTTCCCCCCCATAGCTAACTGATTGCTCTTTCTCCCCTGCCCTACCCTTCTCCACTATTAATCCTTCTACCAAGCCTTCAGACTCGGTACTCTCACCATCCATACCCAAGGCTTCAGTACTCTCCAAGTCTTCCCCATTGAAGGCATGAGTACTTGGCGGACTTTGACTTTCTCTTTCAGAATTGTAAGACATCTACAAATAAAAAATACAGAAACTAATGGGCATGCGTAGATTGAAAACAAGTCCCTAGGCATGTTCTACAATGTTCATTCAAGTTCATCTCAGTTCATCTACGTTATTCACATATTCATACAAAACTCAACTTAGACATGCACTTTGATCCAAAAAACAAAGGGCGAAACATGTCGTACCTTGTTATGAGCACCACAAGCAACGACAGAAAATCGCACTAAATGGCTATCAAAAATCGCATTGCCCTACATGAAATCGCCTCCACCCCGATTACACCACGCTAGAAATCGCCTCAAGCTCCTTCTCAGAAATTTTGCCAAAAGTTCTAAGTGCCTGAACCTCTACCCTCATCCTCCTTTCATAGATATCACAGCCCACCTTAGAATATGAACCGTCGCCCTTAGCCCCCAACCACCCCACTTGAACGACGCCTTGATTAGCACAAAAACCCTTTGACTCTCTTGACACATGACTCGCTGACGTCAACCGTACCATTCGGCACCCTCCGTGCTGAACGTGCAAGGGGACTTACGAGACAACTCGCTGACGTCACCCCTACCGTTCGGCACCCTACATGCCGAACGTGCAAAGGGACTCACGAGAGAACTCGCTGACGTCACCCCTACCGTTCGGCACCCCACTTGCCGAACGTTCCAAGGGCCTCACACGACCAAGCGTACTGATGTCACATCTAGCCTTCGGCAACGTTTGGGCCGAATGTTCCAGGCGCCTCACACAACCAAGAGTGCTGACGTCATGCCTACCGTTCGACACCTTGCATGCCGAATGTGTAGAACCGACCCTCGTGGACGTCACCCCTCAGTACAACAAAGCACATACCTTCGGCACTCACCATGCCGGACCTACATACGATTCCTAAAAAAAACAAACAAAAAGACAAACAAAAAGGTGACTTCTAGCTTCTGAACTTGAGGGACTAGGGGACTGCCTATGGCACCCGCCATGCCAACGCACTCGGTATGATTACGCAACATTTTTACAAGTTCCCAAACTAGAAGCCACTTCTCGATTGATAACTTGGGGGACTACTGTTTATACCGTAATCAACCAAGCGTATTCGGCATCAGACGACCGACACTTAAGAAAGAAAATACGCTAAACAAGCACACAGGCAAGCCCTTAGAAGACGAGTGACATCATCTCCTTCGTAACCTACCGAAGGAAGGCCCCCTTTTGAAGCGGTAAACACCTACCGAAGCTCTCGACTACAGAACCTAGAGCTATGACACGTGTCTGTTTGGGCCTAATTTTGGCACGCCCAGCCCAAAAAGCCCAAAAACAACAAAGACAAAACCACAGGGCCCAAGCAGTCTGGGCTCTACAGATAAACTTGGGCCTCAAAAAGAAAAGCAATCAGCCCATGGCTCCAGAAAAATCAAAAGGGGTTGGGCATGATTAAAAGATAGGAAGGAGCCAAAAAGAACAGACCCACGTGAATCTCTTTTTCTGATTTAGGAAAGTCAACAATTTCAATTGGGTTGATAAAAAGTTGACAGAGGCAGGCGAAAAGAAGGGACGTCTCTGAAATCTTTGCCACTAGAAGATAAAAAAAAAACCTTTTTTTATATTTAGAGATATTGTTTCTACTCCAAAGAAGGCACCACCTTTCAAAGGATATGCAGACTGTATTTTCTATAAAAAAAGATAAACAGGAAACAGAAAGTTGTTCAAACTGGAGAAGCAAACTGACCATCACGATTGAGCTCTCACAAGGGCAGTTGGGAATTAAAAAACGGTCAGGTTCTCTTTTCAAAAAAAAAAACAACAGGGAAGTGACTGCCGTAGGAATTGACTGTTGAGAACTTATCTGCCAGAATTGAGAAAACCCCTTCTTCTTTGTATTTAAAAAATGAAAGATCTTTTGAGAATTTTTGCCGCCCATTATTAAAAGAAAGAAACCCTACTCCAAAGCATTTCTTATAAATATAGGAGAAGGTGAACAGAGCAAAGGCACAAAAAAAATCATTCAGCAATCAATCAAACAATCAGAATCAACCAAAGGCAAAAAACTCAAAATGATCACTTGATCACTGAGAACCTTCAAATAAGCAGCTCATTTGAGCAACAAAGAAGCTAGCTATAGATCAGAACTTCCAAAGTTCAGGCTTAGAGAAATAAGTCATTCAAAACGAGATTTCTCTCGTTACAAATTTGGTTCAGCAAAAGCCAAGACAAGCAGAGTTTGAGTTTTCACAAATACGAAAATCTCAACAAATTTTACAGTGCAGTTCCAGCTTGCTAAGTCCTCAAGTCCAGCCACTTCTGCCCCTCCAGATTAAAGAAGCCGCAGTTCTGCCCGCTTAAAAGCCTCCCAAGGCTTGAAGTAGATTAAAGCTCTGCCAAAATTGAACTTTGGTATCGATTTACAGATAAAGCTAAGTAATTGAAGTTGTTAACAGCTCAATCTAGCATGAATGTATTCGGTCCAGCCCGGATCAGAAGTTTCTACCCAGGCAGAAGTGGGATTCCAGCCATCTTTTTGTCTTTTTAGAGTTGATTTTTCCTTCTTAATTTTGTAAAAGGCAGTTCTGCCTAAAAACAGTCCACTTTATTATCATCTAATCTAGCAAGAACTACCAATTTTATACTGTGATAAATTATAAAGTCCTCACCAGCCTGAGGCAGGAAAAGAACTTACTTGGGAGATATTCCTCACCCAAATTCACAATCACTTGTTTAGAAATCAGTAACTTGGGGCGCAAGTTATCCATTTTTAAGGAGTCTGTTAGGATTTTCATTGCTAACAGTGGCACGCTCACATACCAAAGAAATTTGACTTGTTGACTCGTCAATGGTTTCCAAGGCAGTGAGGAACTTTACCCTTCCATCACAGGAGTATAAACAAAACGGGTGAATAGTGTCACCTCCACAACGGTTTGCACAAAGTCCCACATTGAAACTTTGTGCAAAACTCCCATTTTCACTTTCCTATAACTAGGGAATAGTACCCAAGTAAAAAGGGTAACTATTTTCTCACATTTACTGTTGCTCTGTCAAAATTACCACATATAGCTGACTTAAGCATCGGAGAGCCTTCGGCAGGCACCACACCAGTGTCCGAAGCTTGACGACTGCTTCTTTCTCATTATCTTCTGCAGGATCTCCAAATACCAAAGGTCCACACCTCCCCCTGCTGAAGATCTAACATTCCTCTACCTAAGTTGACCCTCCCAAGAAAAGCATCAACAAGTTTACCTTGCGAATATGTGCATAGTCATACAGATGTGCATAAGCACTAGCACCAGCAACTATTAAATTCGGCCGGAATAGCGTGGCACTTTTCTCCAACTGCAAATCATGGTTATTCTTGTCAGATGAAGCTTCTATAAATTTAAACATGTAGTTTCTATATGACAAGCAGGAATAATAAGAATAAGAGAGATTTAATCTTGCTAACCTTTCAACAAAATGTCGTGGTGTAAATCATCCATCACAGTATTTCAGTAATAAGTTTTTGATAATGTCTTTTTTGGTCTTTTGTAATGTATTAAAAGATGACAGTTTACTAATCCTACATTCTACAGCTTGAACTAATAGGTTTGATTTGCACTGTGTTATTATTTGGTCTTTATTGATCTTCATAAATTCCTCTGTGATGTTAAGGCCAAAAAAGAAAGGTAGTTTAAGGCATTTTTGAAGCAGGAACATTCATACATCATTTTAAATATTCTTCACAACTTGGCAACAAAGTAAGAACAAAAAAAAATGAGTGGTACTCTAAGAATCACCATAACAAGAAAACTTCTAAGCTAACCTGGTCGTAGTTAATATAGCCAGTGCTCTCATTCAATCTGTACGGCATTGTTTCAAAAAAGTTGGACACAGCGGATATCTTTTTAGTGTCAGTCTGCACATTACCAACACCCCAAAAAAAAAAAAAAAAAAAAAGGAAATTCAAAATGAGGAATGTAGTTACTATCAAGTATGGAAGTAACAAAAATTGAAAATTATAAATGGCATGAGGCTCAACTTTCTTCAAAGTCAATAGATGTTACAAGAAAAGTGGTATTGCTCTAAGTGCAGCTATTTCAAGTTTCTAGAGAAAAATGAATCTGCAGATGTTACAAAACAATAGAGGACATGTTTTCAAGTACACAGCAGAAACCGCTCAGCAGAAGTTGTAATTACCTGATAGCCATGAGAAAGATGCCCGCCATGAGGAAGATCGAGTGATTATATCATGAAGTTTTAACAATGCAGTGTAAACCTGGAAATCAGCTGGAGACCCTGATAAAGGCTGCACATTGACTGCAACATAAGAAGATGACCCTGGTTATTCAGGGATTTGATTGAACTGATTTATGCTCAACTTACATTATATTAGATATTGCTAACCCTACCCCATCTATCTTTTTTATGGTATACACAATCCTCCTCTTCCTTTTCCTCTTCCTCTTTTTCAATTGTCACTTCAACCTTTAGTCTGTAGAATATTTCTAGTCTTGTTTCTGTAAAATTGGACAGAAACAACTATTTAGTTTGACACACTTAGTATAGGCAATTGTATACCAGCAAAACATAAGGAATCAAATCTTCAACCCCAAGCAAGCACTCATCTCCAATTACAACCTACATCATAATATTCTCCAGCTTTTAGTGACTTCTGGCAACTGATACGTTCAGTGGCTCCAGGAAGGTGATTAGAATGCCAAGTTCTTTCACACAGTTGCTAAAAATAGTCATATAGAAGATACGTGATAGGAAAGCTGAGGGCTAAGATACAATTGGAGATGGAGGTAGGAAGTTTTTGTGTATGATTTATCTTCTGAAACCAACTCCATTGATCTTCCAAGACATTCCAGGCCTAATTTTCTATTAAAATCATCCTGACTCATATAGTAGGTGTTTGGAAACTGGTCTGTGAATATGAAATTATGGTCCTGGTGAATATTGAGATGCATACTGCACGTATGCTTACTTTTAGACATTGTAACAAATAGCTGGAGGCAGTTCATGAGTCATGCCCATATGAATTTACCTCCCCATTTTGCTGGATCCAACTGAAATGCTTCCAAAGCGCGCTTCTGGCATAAGGATTCTGCCATGTCAATGAACCTAAGAATTTTTTTTTTTTGGTCGAATAATGAACCTAAGAATATGAAGAGTTATTTCTTAATTAGTTTGTAACCCAAAATAAAGCATAAAGAGTTTGACTATGTTACACCCTGCTTTCAGTCATATTTTTGTATGTTAAGCAAAGGGAATAGTTGGGAAGATTTCACATACTCAGTTCCTCCAAATTATCTAGCACCGGGGTATCCTTCACTGTTTTTTTTCCCCGTCACAGACAGCGATGTGTAGTTCTCTGAGGATATCAGCTCTAGCCCCTTCAGAAATACAACAAAGAATTCTAATAAGACATGAAGTTAAACAACAGACCAATACTTTGATATCATGCTAAAGAGAAACTTTTTCCATCATTTGAATTCTCACCAAGAAATGGAAAGAGAGAAACGTTTCTCAATTATGGCCTAGATGGGTTTAGCTTTCAACATAGACTACTAAAACAACGCACTATTCTCAAGAATAATTGTTCACTGAAAAATATGCATCAAACTACTCCATTGTCCATTCTAACAAGTGTACTTCATACCGACGTCTCGATTTTGATAACAGAATAAGAGCATACCTTCCATTGCCTGGTTTTCTCGTGCTCAATGATGTCTGCAATTTCGGAATCCACTGCCTCCAGTGGAGAATTCAGTTTCTTAGGCAACTGTAAGATACAAAGTTCATGGTTTACTATTTAGAAACAAACCACATCAACACACAAAAACACAGAGAAAAAAAAACAAGTCAGATTAAAAACTGGTTGTAATGGGAACTTACTGTGACCCTGGGCTTCTCCTTGTCATAGACAGCTTCATTGGGCAAAGATGACTGTAAAGTGAAAAATAAAGTGGTAAAATTATCAGGCATTCAATGACAGCAAAGAACCCAACAACACAAAACAAGAGAAAAAGTAGAAAGAACCATGTAATAATGAGAGGAGGTATTTGTTTACACCATAATGAACCGAGCAGACCCAGCATCAAAGCGACTAGCACCAAGGCAGCCACGCCTTCTCCCATGCAGAAGGAAGACACACTTCCGAGGTGCCAGACACCTGCCGAAGCCCTCAGCTGCCAAACCTAATCTCCAAGACACGTGTCGCCACCACAACGGCTTGCACAAAGTCCCACATTGGAACTTTGTGCAAAGCTCCCACTTTCACTTCCCTATAAATAGGGAACAGTACCCAGGTAAAACCAAGAACTATTCTCCCACTTTTACTGTTACTCTGCCAGAATTACTACTTGTAACTGACTTAGGCATCGGAGAGCCTTCGGCCGGCACCACACCAGTGTCCGAAGCTTAACGATTGCTTCTCCTCTTTTTACCTTCTACAGGTCTCTCACCAATCCATTTCACCAAGGGCCTCAGCCTCCTTCTCTGCTGAAGACTCAGCACATCTAATCACTAAGTTGCACTCAATATTGGCCGGGCCATTTTGAGCATCAACAGTTTGGCGCCGTCTGTGGGAATCTGACACTTGAATCCCCTCTTTCTCTATCAGCCCAGCTGGCTCCTTCACCCCTCAGGCCCCGTCGCCTCTTCTTCACCCCACATTCTGCTATGTCGACCGAGGATAGCCGCGATACCCAGCATCATACCCCCCGCGATGGTACTTCTAGAAGGAAATCTTCGGAAGATGCCCCACTCCAGGCAGAAATGGAGCGCCTCCGCGACAGTGTCACTAAAATGTCAGAAAAATACGAGCACCTTCATTGCAGGAACGTTGAGCTAGAACATGACTACCGTGTTTTAAAGCGGAACTGGGAAAGGACTCACACCCAGGATGCCCAGCAAGACCTCACCCAGAACGTTGGGCTTACTCAGCCGAACCAGCCAGTACATTCCAGCCACAGTGCCTCGGCCCAGGCTAGGCTCCGCAAAGGTAAAGACCACCTTCATCCGGAGATAACCCAGTCACGACCCCTTTGCGTTCCCCCACCGAGGGACCGGCCCCATGAACCAGTCAGGATCTACCAAGATTGCAGGGATCGCCTCTCGGACCGTCAGCCAAGGCCGATCCCTATCCCTGTCAACCTCGAAGACCCACGGGTGACACACCTGGGCCTCTCGCCAGCCCCCGTCCGCATACCCGACGAGGAAGGTGTCGGGGACTCGGATACTTGGGATTTTTATAATTCAGAGACCCAGCCAAATTACCACACCGGGGCGCTGGAAAATTGGGAACAATCCCCAGTCCCTGTCTGCCCCGCCCCTAGGCCTTTGGCGCCTGAAACTCTTCCTCATGCCGACCCGGCCATGAGGCTTCTCTTCAAAAAGGTCCGGCGCCTGGAAAGCGAACAACATCGCAGCCATCAACCCCTCTGGGCAAAACCACGACCCGGGCCCTTTACCGAACGCATCCTCCACTACCACCAGGAGAAGGATATCCAGCCCCTCCGCATCACTTTCTACACTGGCACGGAGGACCCTCTCACCCACATCCACTCCTTCCAGTCTGCCCTTGGGTGCAAAGGCCTCACTGATGAAGGCATGTGCCTCCTTTTCCCTTCCACCCTCAGCGGCGCGGCCCTGAATTGGTTTTACAGGCTCCACCCCTGCACCATCAACTCCTTCGATAGTCTCAAGCAGACGTTCCTGGACCATTTTATGATCCAGACTGATCGCCTATACTCTGCCGACGACTTGTATATGCTTAGGCAGGCTGAGGACGAACCCCTTCGGGAATATGTTGCCCGTTTCAGTCATGAATACTCCCGCTGCCCAGACACTGACGATCGCGCTGCCTTCGGCGCTTTTAAGAGCGGCCTCCGCGAGTCCAACTTCCGCTACCTGGTCCATAGCAACAGTTGGAACACATATGCAGAGCTGATGAAGCAGGCAGCAGTCCATGCTAAGGCCGAATACTTCAATACCAAGCGTGGCCCAGCTAACCTGATGCGCAACGCTTTCGCTGATCCTCCACCTGCTTCAGCACCCGCCCTAGCCCCACCTCAGCATTCTACCCCTGCCCCGAGTACTCAGGACAACCAGCAACATAAGCGGAAGGATAGCTACCAGCATCCCTTCGGTAATAACAAACGTGGCAGACATGGCAACCACCACCACTCTAGCGGAGGCAACCCTCCTAGGCCTGCTGATCGGGCCCCACTTCCATTCACACCCAGGCCCAGGTTCGAGGTATTTACCACCCTCAACACCACCTATGAGAACGTCCTGGTGCGTGAAGCCCCCATCATCCCCAAGCCACCCCCCCGGAGACCATCCAACAAGCCAATGCCAAACACGGGGGTCTTCTGTCGCTTTCATCAATTCAGCGGCCATGACACCTAGTCTTGTGTTGCGTTGCGCAACATAATTGAAGGGCTCATCAGGGAGGGTAAGCTGGACAACTATGTGCGCAACATACCAGCCCCGCCTAACCCTCACCAACGACAAATCAACATGATCTCCACCATCAGCGGAGGTCCTACCCTGGCTGGCACCTCCAACAATTCCATCAAACATTATGTCCGCTCCACCTATGCACACCAGGTCTTCACCACCGAGCAGGGACGATTGCCAAAGACCCACAGGACTGGCTGGGCCCCCATTACCTTCTGCGATGAGGAGGAGCGTGGTGTTATCCTCCCCCATGACGATCCACTCATTATCCGGGCTGACATTTCTAACTTCGACGTTGGGCGTATCCTGGTGGACACTGGCAGCTCGGTCAGTGTGATGTTTGCCGAGTGCTTCAATGAACTCCAGGTCCCGCTTCACCTACTCGACCGAAGCATCACAACCCTTGTGAGCTTCTCGGGTGATGTGGTCCAGCCCATCGGCAGCATTCATCTCCCCATCTCAATTGGGGCCGCACCCCAGCGGACGATGATCACCACCCCCTTCCTTATCGTCGATTGCCCCACAGCGTCTTGCCTGTGGAAATATGGTCTGGTCGTCTCGGCAAGACGCCTCCGACCATATTTCCAAGCTCACACCATCTATGTCTTGACCAACCAACCGCTCCGACAGGTGTTGCAGAACCCAGAAACTTCTGGGAGGCTGGTCAAATGGGCCATTGAACTGGGCGAGTTTGATCTTCATTACAAACCCCGCCCGGCCATGAGGGGACAGGCCGTTGCTGACTTCTTATCCGAATTGACGGAGCCTCAGGCTTCGGCAGCTATCCAGCCCCCAACCGAACCCAATCCCCCTCCCAGCCAGGACCAAAACCCCACCGAAGGCAATCTCGACCTAACCCAGCCCCTGTGGACCTTATTCGTAGACGGCTCTTCTAATGCCCAGGGCTATGGGGCCGGCCTCGTTCTCATCTCCCCAGACAAGGTTGCCCTCGAGTACACCCTTCGCTTCAAATTCCAAGCCTCCAACAATGAGGCCGAATACGAAGCACTCTTAGCTGGTCTTCGATTAGCCAAAGAGATGGATGCCAGGCAAATTCAGATATTTAGCGATTCACAACTCGTGGTCCACCAGGTCAACCAGGACTTCATGGCTAAGGATGCCTCTATGACGGCCTACCTCCAGCACGCTCGGCACTTGCTGGCAACCTTCCAAGCCCACTCTATCAAGCAAGTGCCGCGCTCCGAGAATAGCCATGCCGATGCACTAGCCAGGTTGGCATCAGCCCTGGAGCAAGGAATGGGTCGCCACATCCACATCGAGTTTTTGGCCCAGCCCAGCACACAAGCCCCACTCATCTGCACTATTGATCACAGCCCTACATGGATGGACCCCATCCTCCAGTTCTTACAGAACCAAACACTACCGGCTAATCCGGCAGAAGCACGACGCGTTCGCCATTGCTCCGCCCGTTACTTGATCATTAACGGCTCCTTATACAAGCGTGGTTTCAGCCTTCCTTACCTTCGATGCCTGACTCCAGAGGAGGGTCACTATGTCCTCCGAGAAATCCATGAAGGCATCTGCGGCAACCACTCAGGCGCACGCTCGCTAGCCCATAAGGCAATCCGCCAAGGATACTTCTGGCCTTCACTCCACACTGACGCCCAGGCCTTCACCCAGAAATGCCACAAGTGTCAGCGATTTGCCAACATCCCACAACTCCCGGCTGCACCGTTGACTGCCATGGTCAGCCCTTGGCCATTTGCCCAATGGGGACTGGATCTCATTGGACCGATGCCAGAGGGCAAGGGCCAAGTCAAGTATGCAATTGTGGCCGTGGACTACTTCACCAAGTGGGCTGAGGCCGAGGCCTTGGCCACCATCACTGTGGCTCGCATCGAATCCTTTGTGTGGCAAAACATTGTATGTCGCTTCGGCATCCCCAACTCCATCGTCACCGACAATGGCCGGCAATTTGACAACGCCAAATTCAAACAATTTTGTTCCAACCTCAAGATTCGTTTGTGTTTCGCCTCCCCAGCCCATCCTCAGTCCAATGGCCAGGTCAAAGCCGTGAACAAAATCATCAAGAAGACCCTCAAGACAAAACTTGATAAAGCCAAGGGCTGCTGGCCAGAACTACTCCCAGAAGTACTCTGGTCCTACCGCACCACCTTCCGCACATCCACGGGTGAAACGCCGTTCTCCCTATCATTTGGAACCGAGGTCGTGGCTCCGGTAGAGATTGGCCAGCCCACATACCGAACCTCCACTTACGATGCCACGGCGAATGACGAGCAGTTGGCCCTCAACCTCGACTTCATTGAGGAACTCCGGGACCAATCGAGCATGCGCAATGCCGCGTACAAGCAACGCATCGCCAAATACTATGACTCCCGAGTCAAGCCCCGTGCTTTCAAAATGGGGGACTGGGTCATGCGCAAGGTTTCCTTGGCTACCAAAAATCCTAACGAAGGTACCCTCGGCCCTACATGGGAAGGTCCTTACGAGATTATCAAAATCTGCCGCCCCGGCACTTATTAGCTTCGTGATTCCACAGGCAAGACGCTGCCTCACCCGTGGAATGCTGACCACCTCAAGTATTATTACAAGTAAACATATCTAGACCCTAGGACAATACTTTGGTCTTGATTCTTTACTGTAAGGTAGAAGCAAGGTATCTAGACCCTAGACCACTTGTACCTTCTGCCTTTCGGCACCTATTTAAATGAAATGCCTGACTCAGGCTCATTCTCATGAACTCACATTGTTATCATTTTTAACACAATTGATATCAAGCTAAGTTCATATCATAAATAAAAACAGCCTTGCTCCAGGCAAGGACAAATGTTCATACATAACCAAAATAAACAAAACAAACAAGTGTTCCAACACAATCACTATAGTACAAAATAGCTATAACACATCACGAAGGCAACGCCTTCAGGACTCGGTCGAAGGGGCATCCTCAGTAGCTGGCTCAGCCTCTGGTGTCGGGGCGCTAGCGTCAGCAGGAGGGGTCTGTGCAGGAGGCTCGCCACTGGTGTCAAAGTTAATCTCCACCGAGGGGTTGAACCTAACCAACCTATCTTCCCAGCGAAGCTGCTCATCAACCAGTCGGTCCATGATATAGCTCTTCAGCTCCTCCGAGGATCGGAAGGACTCAATCGCCTCGACTCGGGCAGTAGCCACCTCCTCGGCCTTCGACCTCTTCAGCTCCTCCACCTCCTTGGCCAGGGCCGCCTTTTGCACCAGCAAGGCGTTCTTCTCTCGGATGGCCTCCTGCGCCTCCGCCACTTTGCTCTTGGCTTGTTCATCCCGCCTCTTCAGCCTCTGGATCTCCTTGTCAGCCTTGGCCATGCTGACGTACATCTCGCCAAAGGCCTGCAAAACAAAAACCATGTTAGTCAATCCACACATAAATATTCCAACACAAATACATTCAAAAAGGGGCCTAAACACTTACATAGGCAGAGGTGAGGATCGTCTTTTGGGCCCGGTCAATGAAGGAAGAAGCTGGAGTCCTCGCCAGAGCCTCAGGGTCGCTCTTCACGCCTTCCAGGAAGACGTTCACTAAAGGCACCTCCTGCCGGTGCATAGCCATGTTGACCTCCTTCTTCTGCTGGCGTAGCCTGCCGAAGTCTACCTTCTCTACCCCTTCAGCGAACACGTCCTCCATGCCGAAGGGTAGCTTCGGCGGTGCCTGCAGATCAAAAGGCGGAAGTCTCGGCCCTGACCCCATCACACGCTGATGAGCCTCCTCCGAGGCTTTCCTTTTCCCCAGCACGTCCGCGACCCGACCTTCATCATCATCCCTGGGTCGTTTTCCAGCACTCTTCTCAGCTTTCTTGGCCCGAGACTCCCTCAGCCGCTTCTGCATCTCGGCCTCATCAATGTCTACGGCCACCTTCGTGCTCCCCCTTATGATGCCAGCCACTGTCAAAACAAACAAAGCAATTCTATTACTCAAACTCGCAAAGGTTCAGCACACAACAAAAAGATAACCCAGGTACTTACTTCCTTGCAGCAGTCCGGACTCAAACAAATTCTTCTGCGTGACTAGGTTCCCGCACTCACGCTCAGTCTCTGATAGCTGCGCCCTCACCCACTCAACCTCGTCTTCTTGCTCCTTGGAGATAGGGCCCCACTTCACTGAACCTGCATCAAGAGTTAGAAACTACTTAGCAATTTACACTGGCACAAAAAAAATACAGAACTGAAAATAGGAGCCAAGACAACACAATCAGGCATTGGACAATCTTAAGGGATGGGGCCAAGGACCTATAGACTGGAAGTGGGTAGGAATGTGCTGGACAACGCTCTTCCCTGGAGGACTCTCCCAGTCCCCGTAGGCCATGCACCACCTGTTCCTCCAGGACTTTTGCGTAGTGGGCTTGTGTCCAATAAAATAGCCTCTCTCCTTCGCCTTTCGGCAATTCGCCTGTACCCAGCCAAAATTCCCCTACTGCTTCGAAATGGAGTACAAGTACATGAATTGCTCAAACGTTGGCTCCCCTAACCCAGCCAACCACCAGGCAATATACACCCCATGAAGAAGAATCCAAAAGTTGGGATTATACTGCCCCGGTGCATACCCCAACTTGGCCAACATCATCTGAACCCACGGATGAAACGGCAGTCTGAAGCCGTGCCGATACATATCTGTAAAAATCATCACGGAGCCATCCGAAGGATATCTGACTACATCAGCCTCCGTGGGTAACCTCAAGCCCACATAGGCTGGCACACAAAAATCTGTTCGTAGCTGGGCCAATTTCGCTTCTGTAAGTGTATTCCGCCTCGGCAACGGGACACCAACCCGGATGTCTAATCCCTTTGATACTGAAGCCACGGCTATACCCACAGACCCTGATGGTGATGCCTGGTTGCTCGAACCCACTTCTTGCATTTGAGGCAAGGCTAGAACCCGATTTGCTATAGCCTCTAACTCTATATAATTTCTCTGCATCTCCCTATATGCAGCCGACCCAGAGTCTCCTGATGGCTCAACCCTCTCACCCCCAGGCCCTATCATCCTACTTTCTATAGTGCCTTCTACCAGACCCTCTGTCTCTGAACTCTCCTCTTCAGAACATATATACTGGCTGGGCTCTTCACTCTCAGTATCATCCCCGCCGAAGGCAGGGGGGTCAAGACTTTCCCTATCAGAACTTTCAGACATCTACAAGTATGGAAAAACAAGAAAAAGGAACTAAATGCACATGCAGAGAGGATCGAACCACAACAACAAAAATTTGCCAAATCTTCATGCCAGGCAAGAATTCTACATGTTCATACATATGTTCAACATGTTCATCATGTTCATGCTCATGTTCAATGTGTTCTTCCTAACCTTCAACATGTTCATGCAAAACAAGACATTTCAATTCAAAAGTTCAAGCGAAATAAGGTCTAACCTTGTTCGTACCACCACGTACAAGTCGCCGGAAATCACCTCAGCCACAAGCACCACCACAAAACCTTCGCCGGAAATCTCTTCTCCTCCTCCTCAAATTCTCACAATTTTTCTCAACTCAAGCCAAGTGTGATGCCTTCACCACCCAAGTTCCTATTAAATAGCCAACTAAGGGTTCACGCCTCGTTTCACGAGCAAACCCTAGCACCCTTTCATATTCCCTCCTAAATCCCTTGTACCTACACACAATTTGAAATTCAATTTTCAAACTACACAATAAACCAAAAACAAAAATTTTTTTAAGGGAAATAGGGGCCTTGCCGAACGGCAAGGCCCGTGCAAAAACAAAATGGAGGCCCTCAAAATTCCAAGTGTGCTAGCCTACTTCATAAGCCCAATCTTATTACAAGGCTAAGCCCAAAATTGATCAAGACACCCAAACCAATTTCACAACACATTACTGATGGACTTGCTGAACGGCAAGGCCCGCGAAACAATAAATAGGGCTCACCTGCCTTATGGACGGCCCAGCTATTTTTCGGCCCAGCTCGTGAAGACCACTCGTCCAGCTAGGCCCAATCGCCCTTGCCGAAGACAAATCGCAATCGGTGCTGCTGCACACCTAGATTGCCGAAACCACCAGCCGTGCTCACCACCCCCACAACCTGCCCAGCCGAAGCAAACTTCCTGCCGAGAGAGAGCACCCAGCTGCCGAAGCTTATGTCAAAGCCAAACGTGGCCAAGACCTGCCGAACGGCAAGTCTTGCACCCACTGCCCAGCTTCCCTTACGCGACGCCTTGCTCGCCAAAACAGCCCAGCTCTTTGCGCGACGCTATGCTCGCCAAAACTGCCGAAGGCCTCACGATTTTGGCCAAAACTCAACCTGCCAGAGGACATCCGTGTGAGACCACAACAAGAAAAACTCTCAACAAGCCGGCCTTGCCGAACGGCAAGGCCAAGGAAATTTTCTCCAGCTGCCCTGCCGA